>NC_047088.1:240865373-241169569 GCF_902459505.1 Geotrypetes seraphini
ACACCACCTTTTCCAATACATACAATTGAAGTTAGACACCATGTTTAGAGAAAAGCATGCAGTGAGTTGCACATACTGCCAATTAACATCAAGAGTTGGTTGCTATCACCCAATTACTGATATTTCTGAGCTCGGTCAATTTATTTGCACACACATTTCAAATGTGAGCGCACAGTTGGGCACAGAAATCTGAGTGTGATATATAGAATCTGGGGGTATATGTCCAGTGGCAGTGATGAATATTAGAACATAAGAATACCCATACTGGTTCAGACCTACTTCATACATTGGTCAATCTAGGTACACAAGTACCTGGCAGAAACCCAAATGGTAGCAAGATTCCGGAACCCTGAAGAGTAGCAACATTCCATTCTACTGATCCAGTAGCAACATTCCATTCTACTGATCCAGGGCAAGCAGTGGCTTCCTCCATGTCTGTCTCAATAGCAGATTAGGGACTTTTCCTCCATGAACTTGTCCAAACCTTTTTTAAACCCAACTAAGCTAACCGCTCTTACCCCAACCTCTGACAATGCATTCGAGAGCTTAACTACTGTCCTCCTTTCCACCCCCTCACTCCTTCCTGACCCTCTCTGCCACGTGAATGTGCCCTTTCCCGTCCCTTGTACCTCTTTCATTTTCCCGGCGTGAGCAGCGTTAGGAACTCGCTGCCCACATCGGTGTTGTCTCCGACCTCGCTTCCGGGTCCCACGCCTAAGAAGTGACATCAGAAGGAGAGCTGGCACAACCCAGGCAGCGTGTTCATGCTGGGAAAAACTAAAGAGGTGTGGGGGAAGGGAAGGGGCGGGGTCAGGAGGGGGCAGTGGAGAGGTGCCCTTCACCCTTGCTACACCACTGCTTGCAAAGCCTAAGTTGAGACACCCTCTGATGCCTACTTGAAAAGTAGGCATGCTTAGGGGCTGAGAATAGACATGGTAGAAATAGGCATCCGAGACAGGCACCATTAAATTAGGCCAGGTAAAACCTGGCCTAATATACTGGCACCTGCCTCTAGTTTGCCTAGCAATGCGTAAGTCCACTTAGGCACCACTAGGCATGATTCTTCCACATCATCTTCCAAAGAAAACTGAAAACCCATCTGTTCGATACTTAATCTACTTTACCCTCTCTTCTCTCCCTTTCCCTTCCTCCTCTCTCCCCTCTTTTTCTCTCCCCCTCCTCTCCCTCTTACCTATCCACCTCCTCTTTCTCTCCCCTCTTACCTCTCTTTACAGTCGCCTTGAGCTTGTATAGGTATGAGCAACGCACAAATAGAAGATTAGATTAGATTAGATTCTATAAAGGATGGTTGATTGATGATCATGCGGACCAGCACCTGATGGTTAGGTGCCCTTTATAGAATCTGGCCCTATGCCCATACCTGGGAAACATGTCCATTGCCCTACCTTGTTCTGTCCATTATGTGTCCACTGCAGTTAGGTGCTTGCCCATCAAATGGTGCCCTTGACACACCTCTAAGGCAGCACTTTATAGAATTGCCTCCGGTACTTCCCAGAGTTTAAAACTTTGTATTGAACAGAACTGGGGAGAGAGAAAAACCCTTATTGTACCCTCGAGCAACTCTCTGATGATTATCAGGCAATCTGCCTCCTAGACAAACTCTAGCCCCTATCTTAAAGAAGGAAGCTGTTCTAGATTTCATCTGGCTATTAAACTATTCATGATTAATGTACCTCCTTGATCAAAAATTAATACATTTTCTTCTATACAATAGGTGAACTGAATGACAGAGTCTATTTAAGCAATGAAAAATGGTCATACCCAGCCAAGGATCATCAAATAAATCATTGATTTCTACTAATGCTAATAATGGTTGAACAGAGATAACTACATCAAGGGCATGACCCCTTGACTGATTGAGAAAATGTACTTGTTCCTACTCAGAAAAGTATAATTCAGATATTTATTTATTTTAGTATTTATATCTGGGCTAAAACTGCAGACTTTATAAAATTAGCTCTGGCTGATAGATCGTATTGGAGGTGTAATACGTCCTGAATTATAATCTATTGTGTCCGTGCTTAATATTGCTATTGAAAATTGTGATGGTTATTTCAGAAGCCTTAGTCACATTTTAGATGGGTATTAACTGGTATTTAGATGTATATGTTGTATACACATCTATACCCAGGTTTTAGAAAACAGGAATATACACATCCAAAATGCAAATATGTACATATTGCAAGGGGGCATGGCCTGGGTGTGTTTTGGATGGAGCAATGGCAGGGCTTAACTATATGCATGTATACATTTCATAGAAACATAGAAACATGATGGCAGATAAAGGCTAAATGGCCCATCTGGTGTGCCCATATAGAAAGGGAATGCACATTTATGTCCCTCAATTCATGATAGGATTTATGCTTGCTCCTGGGATTGTCTATTCTTATAAATCTGCTTGTTTTGTGCAGTGATCCCTCTTAATCCCCCAGTAGATTTTGTCTCAGTACCCATCCCAAAAGTTCTACTGGAAAACTGATATCAATCTCTGTGACAGTTTGGTGAAACATAGGCATATTTGTTTCCAAAAATATTTGTTTCCAAAATGGCCGACATAAATGCATATGTTCCTGTTGTCCCCCCTTCCACCCCAATAGTGCTCCTGGCAACTGATAGTTTGGTGAAACAGTCATGTATGTTTCCAGAATGACATAATCATTTATGTTCCGGCACATACACATCTGTGTTCTGAAATATTGTTGTTGTTAGGTGCCATTGGCTCGTGTTTGAGTCCTAGTGACTTGATGAATTGCGGATAGAAAAAGAAATCGGTTTTGTGCTAGTCTGGAAAAGTCCTCCAGCGTCTTCCCTAGGGTTGTTTTCAACGTATCCAGCCATCTGATTGCAGGTCACCCTCTTCGCCTGGTTCCTTCGATCTTGCCAAGCATGATGTCCTTCTCCAGTGATCTCTCTCTTCTGATGGTGTGACCAAAATAAGACTCACACGCCTCACACACTCATCCCCGTGCATGTATCCGTCCTAACATCCATCCAATGTCATTTCGTCTGGGACCTGAAGATAGCCAGCGTATTCACTCACCTTCTTTTTGATGTGGGGGGTGGTTTTTCCCAAAAGAAAATGGGTCCCACGGTCCGCCGGCAGTGACCAAGCTTGGCAACCCTTCTGTTTCAGACGGTGCTGCTGGCTGCTGCTCGGCCAAAGCTGCCCTCTGACATGAACCACCCAGGTGGAAACAGGAAGCTACGTCGGAGGGAAAGTTTGCAACAGAAGGTTGCCGCCGTTGGGGGGGAGGAGGAAGGGGGCCCAGCACGCGTTGCTGGTCTTTTCAGGGGGTGAGGCCCGGTGTTGCCTATCTTTCCCGGGGGGGGGGGGGGGCGGCGTTACTGATCTTCTTCCCCCCCCCCCGAGTAGTCTTTTTCTTCAGTGGGCCCCCCTACCAACTTCGGGCCCTAGGCACGTGCCTATTGGGCCTATCCGTTAATCCGGCCCTGGATGTAAACCCCCCATCCGAACAAAGTTAGCTTTTTTAAAAGTCTAGAACCTTTTCTTTTGAATGAACCCTCTCTATACCCATCTTAATATTAAACTGTACCATGCAGTGATTACTGGATGCCAGATATTCACCCATTGTAACATCAGAAACACTTTCCCCATTTGTAAGCACTAAGTCCATTATGAGCCCATCCCGCTTGGGTTTCATTATCAACTGCTAGAGCAGTTCTCCTTGTAGAGAATCTAGGATCTCCCTACTTTTAGAAGACCCTGTAATAGGGATACCCCAATCAACATCTGGTATGTTAAAATCACCTATTAGCAAGACTTCCCCTTTTTTAGATATATTCTGAATGTCTACTATTAAATCTCTATCTACTTCCGTCTGTGAAGGAGGCCTGTATATCATACCAATGTAAATATATTCACCATTTCCTCTTTCCAAATTGATCCACAGTGCCTCTTCTTTGCCCTGCAGATCCTGCAATTATGTGCAGTTCGTTTGCAAAAGTTAGACAGTTCTAAATCTAATAGATGCTGGCATTGTCATATTGATATAGGGACTTTGGATTATCTGTTGTTTTATTGTCCTTTGATACTTAATTTTTGGAAGTCGATATGGGGTTTGTAATTGGGTCATTGATACCATTGACTTATGAAGCCATAATTTGTGGTACTTTACTACATGTTAAACCTTCTTTGGATTGTTATAAAAGCCAGCTTTTCTTAATAATGACAGGAATAGCAATGCAGATAATTACACGCAATTGGAAGAGTTATGATATATGTTACTATGTTACTATGTTACTTAATTATACTTTTTGGTGGGCAAACTTATGTTGCAGCTACAAATATGAAAGAATGAACGCTGAATTTTTGGGATATAGTAATACATGACATCATTTGTTGAATCACATTAGTTGTCATGTACCTTTTTTTCTTTTTAGTTAATTTCCTTACACATCCAGGGTGGGAAGGAGGGAGGTGGGAAGGCATCATTATTTCTTGTATTTAGTTTATTGAAATTCTATATGTGGTTCTATATGTGGTTATACTTTTATGGGAGGAAGGGGGGGAAAAATGATTGTTTTCAGAAAGTTTGTATATTTAAAGTGCTTTTCCTGATTCGTTTATGTTTAAAATTTTTGCAATGCAATGTTAATATTTGAAAATTAATAAAGATTTGAAAAAATATATATACAGGTACAGAACTTCCCTAACTGTCCAAATACCGATTAATACAACAAGGTTTTAAAGCAGCTTGCAATAAAAACAGCAGATAATGATATCATTACAATGTATCAAAAAGCATTACAACAAAAGAAAATTAAGAACAACCAGAAGAGCTCACAAAAAGCCAGAAACACTTTTACTGGGACCCCAAGCCATCCCAAAGAAATCTCACTACCACCCATAGAAAAAGAGGCCTAAGCAGCAGACAGAAACTTCCCAAACTTACAATGGCCTGACCTAGAAAGACCCTACAACAAATACAATCATGCAGTCTGCAACCCCAACCACTGCCCCCCATATCTGTTAAAAGCAGCCAGCGCTAAATTCCGCACCCACCTCATGCGGTGGATCAGTTACATGCTAACAGAGGGCCAATTTCCACAAGACCTATCCAAAATCATCATAACCCCTATCCTGAAAGGCCCAAAGGGAGCTACAGATCAGCCATCCAATTATAGACCTATAGCCTCCATACCGCTTTATGTCAAGCTAATGGAAGGCCTCGTAGCAAAACTTCTCACCGAATGCTTAGAAAACCACAACATACTTCACCCCTCACAATCAGGCTTCAGAGGCAACTACAGCACGGAAACACTACTAGTCTCCCTCTTAGATACAGCCAAACAACACCTAAGTAAAGGCAAAAAAATGCTACTCATACAACTCAATCTCACAGCAGCATTTGACCTAGTAAATCACAACATCCTACTACAAACATTGGAGGCCATAGGAATCACAGGCAGAATCTACAATTGGTTTGAAGGATTGCTCCGCTCAAGAAAATGCAGAGTTAAAGCAAACAAGGAACAGTCAGAATCCTGGAACAACCCCTACAGTGTACCCCCCAAGGCTCCCCATTATCTCCAACACTCTTCAATCTTTACATAACCACACTTGACACATGCTTAGATGAAATAGGCATAACTTCATACAACTATGAAGATGACATCACCATCCTCTTGCCTTTCGACCAAACCAATCCCAACACAACAAACAAACTACACACTGCACTAGAAACAGTGTCAAAATGGACGAGAGACCACAAATTAAAGCTGAATCAAGACAAAATCAATTTCTTACTTCTAGAAAAAAAAAAGCAAAACCCCAACCATAACAAACCTAGAAATAGACTCTATCACATACCCCATGCAACCCAACCTAAAATTGCTGGGAATAATGATAGACAAAGGCTGCACCATGCAACTTCAAATCAGCAAAATGATCCAGAAGGCATTCGCAACCATGTGCAACCTAAGGCAAATCCGAAAATACTTCAACAACGAACAATTCAAACTTTTGGTACAAACGCTAATTCTAGTTCTCTGGGACTACTGTAACATCCTATACCTGTAATGCCCAACCAACATGCTAAAACAATTACAAACAGTCCAAAATACAGCTCTTAGACTGATTTACTCGCTGAAAAAATATGACCACATTACCACCGCCTTCCGAGATTCACACTGGCTCCCAGTACAAGCACGCATACAATACAAATTCTATTGCACCCTATTCAAAGCCCTAAATGGAAACGGACCAAGCTATCTGAGCAACTGCCTAAACAGGAAAAACACATCCAGACTAAGGAGAACTCATGCACACTTTTACCCACCCCCCAATCAAAGGTATACAAAGCATAAAAATATACAACAAGACTATTAGCCACCAGAGCAGCAAAACTAGACCACCACCTCTCCAATCTGCTGACTATAACACCCCAAGGAAAGAACTTAAAACCTTTCTAGTCAATAAATTTATCAAATGATCTAACTAAACCTGATCGACCCTCCACAAATCCATGTATTCTCCCTGGAAATACCCAGGCCAACTCTTGTTGTAAACTAGAGAATGACACGGTGACAAAATTCATCACCGTTCCTGTCCCCGCAGATAACCGCAGGAAATAATCCCATTTCATTTTTTAGTGTCTATTTCAGCCTCAGTCCTTCTACACCAGCATTCTTCAGAGCAAAGCTTGAGGGTCAGTAGTTGTGGCCATTCATAATCTGATTCTTATGTGAGCCAAGGATAATGAAGCCATTGTGACATCACTGATGTGATTGGCTCTTAGGCACTTTTGGAATGAGGCATTATGACATCACAATATCTGCTCTGGATACCAGAGACTGTCATTCTGTAGTGTCTGTTTCAACCTCAGTCCTTCTACACCAGCATTCTTCAAAGCAAAGCTTGAGGGTCAGTGGTTGTGGCCATTCATACTCTGATTCTTCCCTCTCTCCTTAAAGAATAACATGAAGATGGTTTCCCGTGGTTATCCGCGAGGACGGGAACGGTGATGAATTTTGTCACCGTGTCATTCTCTATTGTAAACCACCTGGAACTGAAAGGTGTTGGCGGGTTAGAAGATACCAATGTAATGTAATCCAGTTGGTTTAGTGGCAGAATATGTGAACTGGACTAAAAACACTGCAATATTATATTATTACTTCTATTATTTCTATAGTGCTACTAGACATATGCAGTGATGTACAGAGTCACAAAGAAGATGACAGTCCCTTCTCAAAAGAGCTTACAATCTAAACAGACAAGACAGACAAACAGGTTGTCATGGATACAGTTAAAGGGAACGGTTAATCAGCTGGCTGGGTTGGTGGGCAGAGGAGTAGGGCTATGGATTGAGGCTATATCAAAAAGGGGGATTTTCAGTCTGCTTTTAAACAAGGTAAAAGAAGGGGCTTGGTGGACAAACTCGGGTAATTTATTCCAGACATGGGGGGGGGGGGGGGGCGGCAGCTAGATGAAAGGAGCGAAGACTGGAATTGGCAGTGGAGGAGAAGGTAGGTCAGCAGTAGGAACTGTATGAGAAGGCGGAGAGGGAGCCAGTGAAGTGATTTAATGAGAGGGGTGACATGAGGTTGGTAGAAGATGAGTTGTGCAGCAGAGTTTTGCACAGATTTCAAGGGGGAGAGGCACTGTGGGAGACCAGTTAGAAGTAGATTGCAGTAATCTAAGCATGGGGTTAAGAGGGTGTGGACCAAGGGTTTGGGTAGTGTGCTCAGAGAGGAAGGGGTGAATTTTGGTGATATTGTAGAGATAGATAATACTTTGGTAAGTGACTGTCGGAGAGATTTATTGGAATGTTTGAAATGCACTTTATCAGTATTGTTAATTAGGGTTTGTAATTGGGAATTCTGTGAATTGCCATGTTCTTGTCACAGCTATGCTTGCAAGTTTTCTGATGATCACACTCCATCTCAGAAAATCTATTTAAGACTTAGTTTATTCGGGGTGAGTCAGACCTGCTCAGCACAGTGCAATGTTGGTATTTTGACGTGGGATGCTCATTTGGGTCTCGCTTTGCATGAAGAATTAATGTTTGCTTTATTATCCCTTTTTTGAGCTTGTCGAATCACTTTTATGTGAACTTGCTAAGTCAGTTATTGGTTCTTTTCGGTTTCTGTTCAATGTCTGTTTGCAATAGTGATGGCAAGCTCTGGCCCTCTGTTGCTGCAAATAGGTCTGTTGTTTTTGGGCTGTTCATTTTTATGCAAATTTACCTGATTCATGGATTATGAGGTTCATAATCAAAACACAAATATGTCTAAAAAGCCGCCCAAACCGGCACTTGGACGACCTAAAAGACAGGACATCCAAGTGCTGATAATTGAAACAGGTTTTTAGACGTATCCAGAGACTTTATAGGCCTCTGAATGTCGCTGTGCGCTCAAAGGAGTGTTTTTGGAGGAGTGGTTAAGGTGGAAGATGGGCGGGATCAGGGACGACCTAGACTTAGTCGCCTGCAGAGATAATTGAAAGTTTGAGACTGCCTAGAGCAGTGGTCTCAAACTCGCGGCCCGGGGACCACATGCGGCCCGCCAGGTACTATTTTGAGGCCCTCCATAAGTTTATCATAATCACAAAGGTAAAATAAAAGTTTCTTGATCGTGTGTCTCTTTAGCTATAAATGGCAATATTATTATTAAGACGTAGCCAAAAGGAAAGATTTATAAACTATAAAGAGTTTTACCTCATGCAAAATTATCATTTCTTTAATAAGACATTAACTATTTTTTCTGAGGCCCTCCAAGTACCTACAAATCCAAAATGTGGCCCTGCAAAGCGTTTGAGTTTGAGACCACTGGCCTAGAGGGAACTTAGTTGTGACTTAGGCAATCTAAAACCAGGTCTAAGTGCCCAGAGGTTATCCAAAGTGACCAGATAACCGCTACAGGGACAAAATACAGACCCCCCCCACACGACCCCAATGATCACTGACCCCCCTCACACCGCCATAAAAATTGGAATAAAAACGTACATACTTGCCTCCTGAACATGAGCGCCTGGCATAGGAAAGCCTAGTAGAGCTCAACAGAGATGGCTTAAGTAGTCTGAGGGGTGGGCTAGTGCAGTGTTCTTCAACCTTTTTACACCTGTGGACCGGCAGAAAAAAAAGAATTATTTTGTGGACCGGCAAACTACTAGGACTAAAATTTTAAAACCCCATTTCCGCCCCATCTCCACGAGCTCAGTCCCCACAAATCATCTGATCCCATCCACACAAGCCTCAGTTATGATTTTATATTGAATGTATTTTATTAAAGTATAAAAAGAAACAATATTCTGTACAATTGTCATTTTATAAATACAAATAAGAGCAAGGATCAACAAAACCCCTGTCTCCCCCTCCCCTTCACATATATCCCCTCTACTATCAAGAAAACTGAACAAGCCAAATTATTACAGAATGCTACACAGAAATATCATGCTAACAGAATACTGCAGTCACACATGACAGGAATAGTTTTAGGGAAGTGCAACTAGGGCAACTGCCCCCTGGTCAGAGAGCGCCCTAAGCCAGCTGGAAGCTAAAGAAGCACTGTCTGGGTTTTGCAGTCCCCAGTTATGTCTAACACCAGCTGTAGCATGATATATATTTCAAATCTGATATATTCTAATCACAAAATAGAAATAAAATTATTTTTTTCTACCTTTTGTCGTCTCTGGTTTCTGCTTTCAATCTTCTTTTCACTCTCTTCCTTCCAGCGTCTGCCCTCTCTGTCTCTTCAATCCAGCATCTGCCCCTTCCATCCACTGTCTGTCCTCTCTCCCTTCCATATGGTATCTGTCTTCTTTCTATGCCCCTCTCCCCTTTCTATCCAGCTTGTACCCCTCTCTCCTTTTTACATGATTCATTCCAGCTTCATTGCTCTCTTCATTTTTATCTCTCCTACACCAGATCTATCATCGTTGTCCCTCTCTGCTTATTTTTCTGCTGACCCCTTCCTATCATCAATCTCTCTACTTTCTCATGCCTGTGTCTCCCCTTCCCCTCCTCTAATCTCTCTGCCAGCTGTTTCCTTCCTTTTTTCATTCTCCCTTCCCTCCTCCTCCTGTCCAGCAGTAACTCTCTTCCCTTCCTCCCCTCCCAGCAGCATCTCTTCTTCCCTCCAGGTCCAGTAGCAGCTGTCCCTTTTTTTCCCTTGCCCAGCAGCTTCCCAGATTCCTTTCCCTCCTCCCCTCCCAGAAGCATCTCTCTTTCTCCCTCTCCAGTAGCAGCTTCCCTTTTTTTCCCTTGCCCAGCAGCTTCCCAGATTTCTTTCCCTCTTCCCCTCCCAGCAGCATCTCTCCTTCTCCCTCTCCAGTAGCAGCTGTCCCTTTTTTCCTTGCCCAGCAGCTTCCTAGATTCCTTTCCCTCCTCCCCTCCCAGAAGTATCTCTCCTTCTCCCTCTCCAGTAGCAGCTGTCCCTTGTTTTCCTTGCCCAGCAGCTTCCCAGATTCCTTTCCCTCCTCCCCTCTCAGAAGCATCTCTCCTTCTCCTTCTCCCTCTCCAGTAGCAGCTGTCCCTTTTTTTCCTTGCCCAGCAGCTTCCCAGATTCCTTTCCCTCCTCCCCTCCCAGAAGCATCTCTCCTTCTCCTGATCCCTCTCCAGTAGCAGCCCTTTTTTTCCCTTGCCCAGCAGCTTCTGATAGTGGCTTTCTCCCCTCCCAGCAGCTCTTCTTACTTCCCAGCGCAGCGATTCAGGAAGGCAGCCTCAGGTCCTTTGTTGGGTCGCGCCGCCTCTGAGGAAGTTGCATCATCAGAGAAAGCCGCGACTCAGCAAAAGCCCCGAGGCTGCCTTCGTGAATCGCTGCGCTGGGAAGTAAAGGAGAGCTGCAGAGAGGGGAGAAAGCCACTGTTGGAGGCTCCCCAAGATCTCTCTAGCCCAGCACAGACTAGAGAGTTGCACAGGGACAGAAATCCTACCCGTCCCCGCCAAAGTCCCACCCGTCCCCGTGAGAAATCCCTACGTCCCCACCCGTCCCCACGAGGAATCCCCTCCGTCCCCGCCCATCCCTATAAACTTCAGAAATAGTTATTTCATTTAATTATGCTACTGAATTAAAGGCTCTGGTAGAAACCCATTTACAAATAAGCAAAAAGACTTTATTAATTTGGAAATATTAATTGGGAAGAATACATACTTTGTAAACGGGTTTCTACCAGAGCCTCTAATGTTTATAAATTTTTATCAACACAACTAATATACTACTTTATCCTGAAGCAAAAAAAAAAAAAAAAGAAATAGAATTCTTTTACTACCTTTGTTGCCTGGTTTCTGCTTTCCTCATGTTCTCATTCAATTCCTTCCGTCCACTGTCTCTCTTCCCTCTGCGTCTTCCATTTGCTCTGTTACTGTGCCTCTCCCTTTCTCCCCCCTTCCAAATTGGTCTGGCACCCATCTTCTTCCCTCCACTCCGCCCACAGACTGGCATCTCTGTCTTCTTCCCTGCCAGCGTCTTCTCCCCACTCTCTCTTCCCCATTTCCTTTCAGCGTCCTTATCCCCCCCATCTTCCCCATATCCTGTCAGTGTCCTTCTCCCCCCTCTGTCTTCCACATGTGCTTTCAGTGTCCTTTTCCCCCCCCCGTCTTCCCCCATGGCCTTTCAGCGTCCTTCTCCCACCCCCCACCCCGCCTTTCCCATGGCCTTTCAGCGTCCTTCTCCACCCCTTTGTCTTCCCCAGTGCTTTCAGCGGCCTTCTCCCCCCTCAGTTTTACCCATTTCCCTTAAGCGTCTTTTCTTCTCCACCTTTCCTCCCTTTCTCCCTCCCTACCCCTTACCTTTGTGGTGCTTCCCCACCCAACCGACAACAGAACAGGCCCGGTCAGACAAACCTCCCTGCCCTGTAGCCGCGGATCTAAATTACCTTCTAACAGCTGCTATAAGAAGGTAATTTAGATTCGCGGCTACAGGGCAAGGAGGTTTGTCGGACCGGGGCTGTTGTCGATCGGGGAAGCGCCACAAAAGTAAGGGGACCTGGCCGGCTGTGCTGCATCTGGGGCGGACCGCCCCCCTCCCTTGGTACGCCACTCGAGCTGCGAGGCTACTCTTCTTCTCCTTTCCTGCCCTGTCTGCAGCACAGAGCCGAACTGAAGTCTTCCCGACGTCAGCGCTGACGTCGGAGGAAGGGAGGGAGGGCTTTTTTTAAGCCCTCCCTCCCCTCCGACGTTAGCGCTGACGTGGAAAGACTTCCGTTCGACTCTGTGCTGCAAGCAGAGCAGGTAGGGAGAAGAGCCGCGCGACTGAGTACATCCAGCCCCGCAGGAACCCCGCGACCCTCGGAGGTGTCCCCACGGGATCCCCGCAAACCTAGGGGCCGTCCCCACGGGATTCCCGTCATCCCCGTGCAGCTCTCTAGCGCAGACTTCAGATGTTGATCTTGCCAGCCCTGCGGACCGGCGGTTGAAGAACTGTGGGCTAGTGAACCATAGGGAGGAGGACCCAGGCCCATAAGACACTCTAACCACTGCATTCATGATGCAACATATAAGCCGACCAAAACCCCCCCAAAACCTACTCTACTGCCATATAGGTGGCACCTGCAACCATAACAGCTACCGGGGTTGTAGACAGGTGGGTATAGTGGGTTTGGGGGACTCACCATGACCTGCAAGGGAGTTGTGGTGAGATGTTTGTGGCACCCTTTTTCTGAAGTTCACAGCAGGTGGCCCACTACTTTGTTGCCATGTCTGGGTGGCCAGTCCATCAGTTTGTTGACCCCCCCTCCCACATCCAAAAGGTCTAGTTCTGGGCGTTTGGGACTTGGATGATTTTTTGGGACGAGAATGTGGTGTAAAGAGAGATGACTTGGCGGTCAGGACGATCAAACAGCTGGATGTATAAGTAGACGATTTTCAGGGGAAAAAAAATGTGGACGTATTTTTCGAGAATGAACTTTAGACTCTGCTGACTTTGTGCGATTAGCGCCCTAGGCCCAAAATAGAATTGGCTCTTTTTTTTTTATTATTATGCCCCTCTATCTGTATATACTTCAGGAATATAACTTGTAGGAATTTTTAGAAACCCAGATCGGCTTGCAGCACTCCAGGGTTCAACTCATGATCACAGGCAGGGGTCCTCAGTCTGGTCATTGGGGACACACCCAGCCACTCAGGATTTCAGGTTATCCTTTGTGAATATATCCAAGATAAACCGGCACGTGTCGTCTTATTCAATGTAAATTTGTCTCATGCGCTCTCATTGTGACTGGGTTGAGAATTCCCTGGTCTATAGAGTTGTTCTGTTTTCTTTCTGAATTGTACTGCTGTGCTTCAGCCTGAACACAACAAATCCAGAGCTGTGTATTGATCCATCGCTTTGAATTTTTCCCTTCCCCAGTCCCTCCTGTATCAATTTTGTCTGTCCCCCCCTCATAGGAACTCAAGGAGCGTCGGGAGCTGCGCGGGCCATTCAGCGCGGCTCCTTGCGCTAGAAACTGCTATCGCAGTTTCGTAAAAGGAGGCCTAGGTTCTTGTCTACGTCCTATCCACTTATTGCCCTTTTTCAAATTTTTATTTTAAAGTACAATTTAGCATTGTAAACCGACCAGATACTTGTCGATGGTCAGTACGTCAAACTGTAAATAAACTTGGAAACTTAGAGAAGTGCGATCAGTTTCACGGCTGAGCAATGTGCTGTGAAATGCAGATAGTCCAGTTTAATGTTCTGTACTCTTAAAAAGCTAGTGCGAACTCTCCGCTCAGGGGCTCCAGCTTCTTGTGTAGAGATGGCATCTCCTTGAAGGTTTCTATCATGTCTTCTCCCTGGAAAAGCGGAGACTTAGAGGAGACATGATAGAAACCTTCAAAATCCTGAAAGGCATAGAGAAGGTAGACAGGGACAGATTCTTCAAACTGAAGGGAGCCACAAATACAAGGGGGCACTCGGGAAAAATTGAAAGGGGACAGATTTAGAACAAATGCTAGGAAGTTCTTCTTTACTCAGAGGGTAGTGGACACATGGAACGCACTCCGGAGGATGTGGTAGGGCAGAGCATGCTACAGGGGTTCAAAGAAGGTTTGGATAAATACCTACAGGATAAGGGGATTGAGGGGTACAGATAGACATAGAGATAGGTATGGGAAAGGCAGAGACACTTAGCAGGTCGTGGACCTGATGGGCCGCCGCGGGTGCGGGCTGCTGGGCGCGATGGACCTCTGGTCTGACCCGGCGGAGGCTACTCTTATGTTCTTATAAATTGGGAAATGAAAGATGTCTTCGTACCAAGGTTTCAGTAATCATCCATGATGACCTGTAAGCTTTTTGAACTATTTGTAACTTTCTATAGTGAAACGAATTGCTTTCTGAAATCAAATGGACTGTATGTGCCCCCCCCTTAACTTTTATACCGTTTTCACAATTTAATTCAGATATTTGTTACAGGGTTCATAGTCTTAAGAGCGCGAGACAGACCCGCGCCGACAAACGAGCGCCGACAATACAGCGCAAGACTTCAGCGCGCCGAAGAAAAACCTTCTTTTAAAGGGCTCCGACGGAGGGGTCTTGATGGGGAACCCCCCACTTTACTTAATAGTGATTGCGCTGGCGTTGGGGGTGGGTTTTGTGTAACCCCACATTATACTGTAAACCTAACTTTTTCTCTATTTTTTAGGGAAAAAGTTAAGTTTTAAGTATAATGTGGGGGGTTACACAAAACCCACCCCCAACGCCAGCGCAATCACTATTAAGTAAAGTGGGGGGTTCCCCCCACCCCCGTCAGAGCCCTTTAAAGGAAGGTTTTTTCTTCGGCGCGCTGAATTGTCGGCGCTCGTTTGTCGGCGCGCGTCTGTCTGGCGCGCTTAAGACCCGTCACCTTGTTACAGATAGGAGAGTACAGTACATAACGACATCCAGTTCATACTTTCCATGGGGACCCAAAGCAAATTCTACTTAGAATGATCATATGGAAGGTATGAACTGGATATCACAATGAGCTCTCCTGTGACAGCAATTTGAATTAAATAGGACATTAAGATCATCTCTAGTATGGTGTCATTGAGTATGAGAGAGACTGTATAAGAGGGAGTTCAAGTCTACAAAATTCTGAGGGGTATAGAATTGGTACAAGTGAATTTTTTTTTTTTTTTTTTTTTACTTCCATCAGAAATTAAAAAAAAGAAGGGACACTCAATGAAGTTGCAGGCAAATACTTTTAAAACATAAGAACATAAGATTTGACACTGCTGGATCAGACCAGTGATCCATCGTGCCCAGCAGTCCGCTCACGCGGCGGTGGCCCTTAGGTCAAAGACCAGTGTCCTATTTGAGTCTAGCCTTACTTGCGTATGTTCTGTTCCAGTAGGAACTTATCCAACCTTGTCTTGAATCCCTGAAGGGTGCTTTCCCCTATAACAGCCTCCGGAAGAGCGTTCCAGGTTTCTACCACTCTCTGAGTGAAGAAGAACTTCCTTACGTTTGTATGGAATCTTTTCCCTTCTAACTTTAGCGAGTGCCCTCTCGTTCTCTTCACCTTGGAGAGGGTGAACAATTTCTCTTTGTCTACTAAGTCAGTTCCTTTCAATATCTTGAATGTTTTGATCATGTCCCCTCTCAGTCTTCTCTTTCAAGGGAGAAGAGGCCCAGTTTCTCTAGTCTCTCGTTGTATGGCAACTCCTCCAGTCCCTTAACCATTTTCATCGTTCTTCTCTGGACCCTTTCGAGTAGTACTATGTCCTTTTTCATGTTCAGCGACCGGTGTTGAACACAGTATTCCAGGTGGGGGTGTACTATGGCCCGGTATAACGGCATGATAACCTTTTTCAGATCTGTGTGTGATCCCCTTCTCAATCTTTCCTAGTTAAGCTCTGGAATTCACTGCCAGAGGATGTGGTAAACGTGGTTAATGTAGATCGGTTTTAAAAAAAAAAAAAAGGCTTGGACAAGTTCCTGGAGGAAAAGTCCATAGTTTGCTATTGAGACAGACATGGGGGAAGCCTCTGCTTGCCCTGGGATCAGTAACATGGATTGTTGCTACTATATAGGATTTTGCCAGGTACTTGTGACCTGGATTGGCCACTGGAAGCAGGATACTGGGCTAGATGGACCATTGGCCTGACCCAGTATGACTATTCTAATGTACATATGAAATCCAAACTAACCCCCTCTTCTATGAAACTGCGCTAGCGCTTTTAGCACGGGGAGCCAAGCTGAATGGCCTGCACTGCTCCCGATGCTCATTGAGTTCCTATGAGCGTCGGGAGCAGCGTGGGCCATCCAGCACGGCTCTCTGCACTAAAACCGCTAGCGCAGTTTAGTAGAAGAGGTCCTAAGATTTAGAGGTATATAAAGACAGTCCTTTCTTTGCCTAGTTAGCTATGCAAGTGCTGGAAGTGAATATCATCCGATACCCGAATAACATTCTGTGCCGCAACTGACCCGGATGTTGAGTGCTGGCACCCAGAAAAGTCCCCGGCATGGAGTATCCAGGTTTTTTGGTTTTATTTTATTTATAACCCGCCTTTCCCAAGGCAGCTCACAATGTAAACATACACAATAAAAAAATACATAAAATGCATATAAAAACACAAACAAATAAGTGACCAGTACAAATGCCTTAATGTCCATATTTCATGTTACAGAATAGATTTATTTTCAATAACTTCTTAAAAACATCAAAATTACCTTACTTTCTAATGTACAAGGGTCATTTCATAAATAATACACACTATTTTTTTTAAATTTACATGTTGTTTTTTTTTTTCAAATATTTCTTTACAATCCTTCAATATAGTCTCCCTGCTTTGCAATGACAGAGTCCCAACGTCCGAGAAGCTTCATTATTCCATCCATGACACCGTTTTGTTCAGTTGCCGAATGGCTCAGGTACCGACGGAAGAAAGCTCTTTCAGAGATGCAAAACACTGTCCACGCATAGGTTGTTTCAACTTTGGAAAAAGGTCGAAGTCTGTTGAACTCATGTCTGAACTGTAGGGCACATGAGGTAACACCTCCCAACTGTGTTTGCATAGATTTTCAATGACGAGTGGAGAGCTTCATCTTCCCCACCACCCAAAAAAATTTGATGAGCTCAATCAAAAGTCAAACAAATGATGATTTTTGCTTATGATCATGAAGGCCTCATCATTACAGACAAAGTTCCATGTGGAAGAAGTGTCACAGCAGTGTATTATCTTGAATTTTTTGCAAAAAAATGCACAAAGCCCGACCTCAGTTGCTCTTGGTTGGGCCACTCATTCTTCAGGACAACGCTCACCCGCACATAGGGAATGTCATCGTTGAAAAACTATGCAAATACGGCTGGGAGGTGTTACCTCATGCTCCCTACAGTCCAGACATGAGACCACCAAAGGTTTCTTCCGCCGGTACCCGAGCCATTCGGCAACTGAACTAAAATGGTATCTTGGATGGAATAATGAAGCTTCCCGGACGTTGGGATTCTGTCATTGCAAAGCAGGGAGACAATATTGAAGGATTGTAAAGAAATACTGGAAAAAATAAAATAAAACATGTACATTTAAAAAAATAGTGTGCATTTTTTATGAAATGACCCCCGTACAAAGGTAGCCGATTCCATTCCTGGGGGACCCCTGCAGGAAAACATGCTTACACGTGAGGTATTCAGTCTCAAGTCCCTTATGTGTGGCACAAGCAAGTCACCTTGATGGACACAACGTAACTTGGATAATGGGACATAAGCCTGAATAAGAGATTCAGATCAATACTGGTTGAATATTAAATGGATATTTTTTCATGTTCCTGGAAAACAAGGGGTTAATTGGGCGATTCATTTGTTAATTTGTCTTTTGACTTTGAATTATTTACTATCATTGCATTTCATGGCGCTATTTGACTTATTTTTATTGTGTGTATTGTATTGGAGATTTTTTTTTATAAGCATCTTGAGCTCTAAAGGGTGAAACAGATTGAAATGTTATGTTACGTTAAATTAAATTGTAATACCTTTTGGACCATTGAATTTCATTTAAACATCTGCCACGGATAAGAGAATTCGGTGATCCCTGACTCATGCTTTTCATGGGTTCTCTACCAACCCTAGCTTCGAACTGCTGTTTATTTCCTTATCATAGTTTTTAATAAAAGAAAAAAGGTAAATTCAATTTAGCTGTATTCCTAGATAAGTCAGATCATGCAGTATTGTGATATGTGTGACAATGTCTATCTAATATAGTATGTGATATAGCATTATGCTGTACAAGATTGCTTTTTCTTGAGGGAAGAAGGTACTTGAAATCTCTGGGATGTAATGGTAATAGTGCATTGCAAGGATAATGAGTAACATAGTAACATAGTAGATGACGGCAGATAAAGACCCGAATGGTCCATCCAGTCTGTCCAACCTGATTCAATTTAAATTTTTTATTTTATTTTATTTTTTGTAATTTTTCTTCTTAGCTATTTCTGGGCAAGAATCCAAAGCTTTACCCGGTACTATGCTTGGGTTCCAACTGCCAAAATCTCTGTTAAGACTTACTCCAGCCCATCTACACCCTCCCAGCCATTGAAGCCCTCCCCTGCCCATCCTCCAACAAACGGCCATACACAGACCGTGCAAGTCTGCCCAGTAACTGGCCTAGTTCAATATTTAATATTATTTTCTGATTCTAAATCTTCTGTGTTCATCCCACGCTTCTTTGAACTCAGTCACAGTTTTACTCTCCACCACCTCTCTCGGGAGCGCATTCCAGGTATCCACTACCCTCTCCGTAAAGTAGAATTTCCTAACATTGCCCCTGAATCTACCACCCCTCAACCTCAAATTATGTCCTCTGGTTTTACCATTTTCCTTTCTCTGGAAAAGATTTTGTTCTACGTTAATACCCTTCAAGTATTTGAACGTCTGAATCATATCTCCCCTGTCTCTCCTTTCCTCTAGGGTATACATATTCAGGGCTTCCAGTCTCTCTTCATACATCTTCTGGCGCAAGCCTCCTATCATTTTTGTCGCCCTCCTCTGGACCGCCTCAAGTCTTCTTACGTCTTTCGCCAGATACGGTCTCCAAAACTGAACGCAATACTCCAAGTGGGGCCTCACCAATGACCTGTACAGGGGCATCAACACCTTCTTCCTTCTACTGACTACGCCTCTCTTTATACAGCCCAGCATCCTTCTGGCAGCAGCCACTGCCTTGTCACACTGTTTTTTCGCCTTTAGATCTTCGGACACTATCACCCCAAGGTCCCTCTCCCCGTCCGTGCATATCAGCTTCTCTCCTCCCAGCATATACAGTTCCTTCCTATTATTAATCCCCAAATGCATTACTCTGCATTTCTTTGCATTGAATTTTAGTTGCCAGGCATTAGACCATTCCTCTAACTTTTGCAGATCCTTTTTCATATTTTCCACTCCCTCTTCGGTGTCTACTCTGTTACAAATCTTGGTATCATCTGCAAAAAGGCACACTTTTCCTTCTAACCCTTCAGCAATGTCACTCACATACATATTGAATAGAATTGGCCCCAGCACCGAACCCTGAGGGACTCCACTAGTCACCTTTCCTTCCTTCGAGCGACTTCCATTAACCACCACCCTCTGGCATCTGTCCGACAGCCAGTTTCTGACCCAGTTCACCACTTTGGGTCCTAACTTCAGCCCTTCAAGTTTGTTCAACAGCCTCCTATGAGGAACTGTATCAAAGGCTTTGCTGAAATCCAAGTAAATTACATCTAGCATATGTCCTCGATCCAGCTCTCTGGTCACCCAATCAAAAAATTCAATCAGGTTCGTTTGGCACGATTTACCTTTTGTAAAGCCATGTTGCCTCGGATCCTGTAACCCATTAGATTCAAGGAAGTACACTATCCTTTCTTTCAGCAACACTTCCATTATTTTTCCAACAACTGAAGTGAGGCTCACCGGCCTGTAGTTTCCTGCTTCATCCCTGTGACCACTTTTATGAATAGGGACCACATCCGCTCTCCTCCAATCCCCAGGAATCACTCCTTTCTCCAGAGATTTGTTGACCAAGTCTTTAATAGGACTTGCCAGAACCTCTCTGAGCTCCCTTAGTATCCTGGGATGGATCCCGTCTGGTCCCATCGCTTTGTCCACCTTCAGTTTTTCAAGTTGCTCATAAACACCCTCCTCCATGAACGGCGCAGAATCTACTCCATTTTCTTGTGTAACTTTGCCAGACAATCTCGGTCCTTCTCCAGGATTTTCTTCTGTGAACACAGAACAGAAGTATTTGTTTAGCACATTTGCTTTCTCCTCATCACTCTCCACATATTTGTTCCCAGCATCTTTTAGCCTAGCAATTCCATTTTTTATCTTCCTCCTTTCACTAATATATCTGAAAAAATTTTTATCTCCCTTTTTTACATTTTTAGCCATTTGTTCTTCCGCCTGTGCCTTCGCCAAACGTATCTCTCTCTTGGCTTCTTTCAGTTTCACCCTGTAGTCCTTTCTGCTCTCCTCTTCTTGGGTTTTTTTATATTTCATGAACGCCAACTCTTACGCCTTTATTTTCTCAGCCACTAGGTTGGAGAACCATATCGGCTTCCTTTTTCTCTTGTTTTTATTGATTTTCTTCACATAAAGGTCCGTAGCCATTTTTATCGCTCTTTTCAGCTTAGACCACTGTCTTTCCACTTCTCTTATGTCCTCCCATCCTAACAGCTCTTTCTTCAGGTACTTTCCCATTGCATTAATGTCCGTACTTTTGAAATCTAGGACTTTACGTATCGTGCGGCCGCTCTCCACTTTAGCCGTTATATCAAACCAAACCGTTTGATGATCGCTACTACCCAGGTGAGCACCCACTCGAACATTAGAGATACTCTCTCCATTTGTGAGGACCAGATCCAATATCGCTTTTTCCCTTGTGGGTTCCGTCACCATTTGTCTGAGCAGAGCCTCTTGAAAGGCATCCACAATCTCCCTACTTCTTTCCGATTCCGCAGAAGGAACATTCCAGTCCGCATCCGGCAGGTTGAAATCTCCCAACAGCAGAACCTCCTCTTTCCTTCCAAACTTTTGGATATCCACTATCAGATCCTTATCAATTTGCTGCGATTGAGTTGGAGGTCTGTAGACTACACCCACGTAGAGAGAAGTTCCATCTTCTCTTTTCAGAGCAATCCATATCGCTTCTTCCTCTCCCCAGGTCCCTTGCATTTCGGTCGCTTGGATATTGATCTTTACATAGAGAGCTACTCCTCCATCTTTATGACCATCTCTGTCCTTCCTAAAAAGATTATATCCCGGTATGTTTGCATCCCATCCATGTGATTCACTGAACCATGTCTCTGTGATAGCAACAATATCTAGATCTGCCTCTAATATCAGGGCTTGCAGATCATGAACTTTGTTGCTTAGACTGCGAGCATTTGTGGTCATCGCTTTCCAGCTATTTTTCAGTGATAATCTCCTTTTTCGTATGGATTTTTGTGTCGTTTCACTTTCCGTTGCAATACTAAGAAATGAGTTGCTGATATTGCTTATGTTGCAGCCTTTACTACTATCACATCTTTTATTTTGCCGGGGGTGGTCTCTATAATTGTCCTTCGTACATACACCACCCCCACCTTCTAGTTTAAATGCCTAGAAAAATATTGTCTAAATTTCTCTGCAAGGTTTCTTTTTCCTGATGTAGTAATATGTAGCCCATCAGTGCAATATAGCTTCTTGTCCTTCCATGTATTTCCCCATCCTCCTATGTACCTGAAGCCTTCTTGATGACACCAGGCTCTGAGCCATCTATTAAAGTCCTCTGTGTTTTTCACTATTTGCTCTCCCTTTCCATATGCAGGCAGTATTTCAGAAAAAGCTAAAGTCTTTACAAAAGGTTTCACGCCCTCACCAAGCTCCCGAAAAGCTTTCTGTGCTGCAAGTGTGGAGTTGTTGGCCAGGTCATTTGTTCCCAGATGGATAACAACATCAGTGTTAAAATCCTTAGTTTCTTCCTTAATTATAGTCAGTATTTGCCTGGAACTCCTGGTAGCTGAGGATCCTGGAAGACATTTCACTATTTTGGTCTCCTCGCCCTGTGTTCCAAGGTTAATGCCTCTGATGATGGAATCCCCCAACAGTAATAGTTTTCTGTTTTTGGCTTTTTTATTTGTACTTAGGGTGCTCTTGTTCTCTTGAGTTTCCTTCATTGGTTCCAGTCCCACCTCCCTTCTGTTTTCCTGAGTATCGCAGTGCACTAGTGGAGCGAAGGAATTCTGTAGAGGTAATATTAGTGAAGGTGGATGTTTCTGTGTTACATGTCGCAGTCTTCCTGAGCCTACTGTGACCCATTTATTCCTGGGCTGTTTTATTCTTTGAGGTAGAGGTGGTAAGTTGGTATGATTTTGTGGAGTGATGGAAGCTGCTTTAATTGTATTCAATTCCTGTTTAAGTTTGCAGAGCTCCTCCTTAATACTGGCAAGTTGAAGACAGATGGGGCAAGCCTTAAGCCTCCAAATAGTATGTCTTGGAATTATGAGGGTTTTTAAAGTTGTCCTGCCTTTAGATGATATTGAGAATTTTGAAAGACATAAGAATATAAGAATAGCCATACTGGATCAGACCAGTGGCCCACCTAATCTAGTATCCTGTGTCCACTGTGGCTAATCCAGGTCACAAGTACCTGACAAAATCTCAGATAGTACCAACATTCCATGCTACCAAACCCAGGACAAGCATTGACTCCACCCATGTCTGTCTCGATAGCAGATTATGGATGTTTCCTCCATGAACTTGCCGAACCCTTTTTTCAAACCCAGCTACTTTAACCGCAATGGGATACAGAGCTTAACTATTCTCTGAGTGAAAATAATAAATATTTCCTCCTATTGGTTTTAAAAGTATTACCCTGTAACTTCAAGTATCCCCTAGTCTTTGTAAATTTTGATGGAGTAAAAATTTGATTCACTTGTACCCTTTCTATATAGTTCAGAATTTTATAGACTTCAATCATATCTCCCCTCAGCCATCTCTTTTCCAAGCTAAAGAGCCCTAACTTCTAGTACTTCCTCATATGAGAGGAGTTCCATCCCCTTTATCATCTTGGTTGCTCTTCTTTGAGCCTTTTCTAATTTCACTGTATCTTTTTTGAGATACAGTGACCAGAACTGAACATAGTACTCAAGGAGCGATACAGAGGCATTATAATATTCTTATTCTTATTTTCCATTCCTTTTCTAATAATTCCTAGCATTTTGTACTTTACATCTTATACTTATAAAAAAAAAAATCTACTGTCCTCAAACCATTATGAGAAACAGTAGTTTTACGGTGCAATTTTTAAATGCATGAAAATCGCAGCATGGTCATGCTAAGAAGTCTAATTTAAAAATAATCTCATTCTATTCAGCATATAAATATAGATAGTAACAACAAATAAAACTGTAAAATTTCACATTGAAATTCCAAGTGGTTGCAGGGAAAACAGCAAAACAAAAAATAAAAAAAAATCTAGGGGATTACTTTTTTTTTGACTTAACCCTGTAGGCTGCTGGCCATTATGTCCACATACTCCAGTGGACTAGCGTGGCATTCACAAGACTCTGCTCCCAGAAAACCAAATCAAATATTCATTCGGATATCCCTATCTCTGGGCTGCGATAGAACTTGATTTTATTTTTTTTTTTTTATGGAAAAGAAATTTAAATCTGAACTACAAACCCCCCTGATGTGAAATGAATTTTAATTCCTCCATCTCTGTTCAATGTTTAGCATCGCAGCATAGGTAGTTTTCCCGGTCTCAAATGTTCCACGGTGCAGCGTGTGATGGGATGATGAAGACAGAGAATTAAAAAGTGTATATTTCTTAAAAATCAACTCTATGCTTGCAAACTATTATATAAATGAAATTTCATAGACTGTAATGGAATGGCATTTTAAAAGCATATTACTTTTGTTGGACCTACACATTTGCATTTAAATTGTGACTTCTACTCAGAGACCACTCTTTTTAGCTATATAGATACTGGTTCTGGACCTTCATTCTTCCTCTCTTCTCTAGCCCTCGTGGCAAACTTAATCAGAGAGTAGCTTAAAGGCTGACTAGAAAAGATATTTCGCTGGTATGGGATGAGGAAGAAAATGACATAGTTCAGCAGAGTGCAGATTACTTTCACTGTTCTGTCCTTTTTAATCAATATACTTTTCCGGACCTAAATATCAGGCTTGTATGCATAGATATAAGCCTAGAGGCCATACTGTAACATTGGAGCAAACATTTACATGTGTGTTCTATGCCAATTATCACATACCAGTGGTGAAACCTTGGGGGGGGGGGTTGTTAACGCTTCCTCACTTTCAGCTCAAGCCCCTCTGCTTTAGTGGCTGACGGGAATGCCAAGCCCTTCTAGCTGCGAAGGTCTCCTGCGAGAGATCCGCTTGCGCAGTCTGAATAGCGCTTAAGTCAGCGGGCACGCTTCATCCACTGATGGCCAGCTCCCACGCAGCGACTGAACTGAACATGCGCAGGAGTGTTATCGTCGGAGGTTGAAGTGCACCCCTTAATTCAGCACTGAACTGGCAGCATGCGTGGAGATTCGTGCAGGAGACCTCTTCAGCTGGAGGGGCTTAGGCATCCCACACCGTGGCGGCAGTGGCTTCTTCAGTCCACCTTTGGGCCCCCACCCCCCAAGAAACGGGCATATGGATATGCCCCTGGTACGTACATGCCAATATATTACCTAAGTAAACATAGAAACATAGAAATAGACGGCAGATAAGGGCCACGGCCCATCAAGTCTGCCCACCCCAAAGATCCTCCCTATCTATCTTTGCAGATAGATCCCACATGTCGATCTCATTTGGCCTTAAAATCAGGCACGCTGCTGGCCTCAATAACCTGAAGTGGAAGACTATTCCAGCGATCAACCACCCTTTCAGTGAAGAAGAACTTCCTGGTGTCACCGTGCAGTTTCCCGCCCCTGATTTTCCACGGATGCCCTCTTGTTGCCGCGGGACCCTTGAAAAAGAAGATATCTTCTTCCACCTCGATGCGGCCCGTGAGATACTTGAATGTCTCGATCATATCTCCCCTCTCTCTACGTTCCTCGAGTGAGTAGAGCTGTAACTTCCCTAGCCGCTCCTCGTATGGGAGATCCTTGAGTCCTGAGACCATCCAAGTATTATTGTAGAAATACACGCACATCTTGGGTAGCATGTGTTTACAAGGCAGTGAACACAGGGGAGTAAGTAGGGCTCCAACTTTCACATTTTACTTAAGAGTGTATCTCTGGCACTTAGTTGCAAGCATTTATACCTGCTCTGTAACGAGTAGAAACGCTCAAACCTAGGGTTACCAGACAGCTGGGGAAACCCGGACATGTCCTCTTTTTAAGAGGACTGTTCAGGCACCCAGGTGGATTTTCCAAAACCCAGCATTTGTCCAGGTTTTGGGAAGCCCCAATGAGCTCCGGCCACATCCGGAGGGCCTCTGAGCGTGTGCAGATGACGTCACACGTATCCAAGCGTGCTCCAGGCCCTATAGACGTGGCTGGAGCTCATCGCAAAGAGAGGAAGCTTTCTGGGGGGCGGCGGGTCTTGAGGCAGAACTAGGCGAGGCTGGAGGCAGAGCCAGATGGGGCTGGAGCAGAATAGGGCGGGGCTTGAGGCGGAACAGGGTGGGTTATGTGTCCTCCTGCCGGTACCCCCACAACATCCTCGGCAGGAGAGATGCCCATTTCCTCCTGCCGGCACCCCTCTGAACCCCTACCCCCACCTCCTAAAGTCCCAAAGCCCACCCAGACACCCCCCCTGTACTTTTAACAGGAAGGCCGGCCAGATATTCCGTATTTGCTACTTGCCTCGTCCAGTCTCTTTTCTCTCTTTTAACAGAAATTTAGCAGCATAACATGTGTTTCCCCTTCCTTGTTCCTTATATGTTTCTTTTCTTAACTTTATTGTAGTTCTTTTCCCCTTTCCATGTATAATCTGTATGGTTTATCCTTAGTTTGAAGATATCTGTGTTTTAAACTAATGTACCCCTTATTTTTATTAATATTGTACTTTCACCTAGAATTTTGATAGGTGTGTAATAGAGAATGACACGGTGACAAAATTCATCACCGTTCCCGTCCCCGCAGATAACCGTGGGAAACCATCTTCATGTCATTATTTAAGGAGAGAGGGAAGAATCAGAGTATGAATGGCCACAACCACTGACCCTCAAGCTTTGCTTTGAAGAATGCCGGTGTAGAAGGATTGAAGTTGAAACAGACACTACAGAATGACAGTCTCTGGTATCCAGAGCAGATATTGTGATGTCATAATGCCTCATTCCACCAGTGCCTAAGAACCAATCACATCAGTGATGTCACAATGGCTTCATTATCCTTGGCTCACATAAGAATCAGAGTATGAATGGGCACAACCTCTGACCCGCAAGCTTTGCTTTGAAGAATGCCGGTGTAGAAGGATTGAAGTTGAAACAGACACTACAGAATGACAGTCTCTGGTATCCAGAGCAGATATTGTGATGTCATAATGCCTCATTCCACCAGTGCCTAAGAACCAATCACATCAGTGATGTCACAATGGCTTCATTATCCTTGGCTCACATAAGAATCAGAGTATGAATGGGCACAACCTCTGACCCGCAAGCTTTGCTTTGAAGAATGCCGGTGTAGAAGGACTGAGGTTGAGACAGACACTACAGAATGACAGTCTCTGGTATCCAGAGCAGATATTGTGATGTCATAATGCCTCATTCCACCAGTGCCTAAGAACCAATCACATCAGTGATGTCACAATGGCTTCATTATCCTTGGCTCACATAAGAATCAGAGTATGAATGGGCACAACCTCTGACCCGCAAGCTTTGCTTTGAAGAATGCCGGTGTAGAAGGACTGAGGTTGAGACAGACACTACAGAATGACAGTCTCTGGTATCCAGAGCAGATCTTGTGATGTCATAATGCTTCATTCCACCAGTGTCTAAGAACCAATTACATCAGTGATATCACAATGGCTTCATTATCCTTGGCTCACATAAGCACAGCCACTGACCCGCAAGCTTTGCTTTGAAGAATGCTGGTGTAGAAGGACTGACGTTGAAATAGACACTAGAAAATGACATGGGATTATTTCCCGCGGTTATCTGCGGGGACGGGAACGGTGATGAATTTTGTCACCGTGTCATTCTCTAGTGTGTAATCACATTTTAAATAAACTATGAAACTGCTCCCTCTGGCCAGCAGACCTGCCTCTTCATAAAGGCAAGCCTTCTCCTTCCCGGTGCATCCTAAGAGGCATCAGGGTGGGGGGCTAAGGCTTTGACTGGCCCAGGCGCCTAAGGCTCCTCCCATGCCATGATCAGCTAAACAGCAACGCGATTCTCTAAACAGTGACTCGGACGCCAGTTAGAGAATCGGGGCGGTTAGGCATTCTGTGTAAGATGCCCCTGTGTGATTCTCAAAAACCGCTTAGGCAGCTGCTGTGACCGGGCGTCCTATACGGAATCAGGCCCCAAGTGTTTATTTCAGTAGGATTTAGCACAATGAGCAACGGATTATTTGCAACTCTAGTCGCTGCATCTCAAAAAAAACCCAACAAACTATAGCAGAATTAGAAAAGGTACAGAGAAAGGCGACAAAAATGATAAAAGGGACGGTTCAGGGGAGCTATGATAAGAGGTCTATAAAATACTGAGTGGAGTGCAATGGGTAGATGTGAATCGCTTGTTTACTTAAAAAAAAAATATAGTGAAACCTTGGTTTGTGAGCATAATTCGTTCCAGAAGCATTGCTTGTACAGTGGTGCCTCACACAACGAACTTAATTGGTTCCAGGAGCAAGTTTGTTATGCGAAAAAGTTTCGTTATGTGAAACGCGTTTTTCCCATAACAATACATGTTAAAAAAATAATTCGTTCTGCAGCATAAATATGCTAAGATGACATAAAAAAAGATAAATTTTTTTGTTATTATTTTTATTTAGATACATCTAAAACATAATTGTTTTTTAAAACAACACACATTTTTTAAATTTAAAGACAGACTAAGTAGAGTCTAATTTTACAGTGAGAGAGGGCAGAGTCTCAGCGGCAAAAACTGGGACTTAACTGTTCATTTTTTTTTTTTTTCTAGCATCGGGGAAGCGGCGAGAGTAGCTCCGCCCCCCCCAACGCATCAGCAGTAGGCGCCGGGCCCCTGCGAGCCGACGGTCCGCCACTGCACAGGGAGCCAGGCGGAGAGAGGGCAGTTAAGCGCAGTGCCTGCGCGGAAGGATGCAGCTCGGGCGACTTCGTTGTGTGAAACGAAGTTCGTTGTAGGAAGCAAGACATGAAGTTCGCTGTGCGAGGCGTTCGTTATGCGAGGCACCACTGTAATCCAAAGCACTCGTATATCAAAGCAAATTTCCCCATAGGAAATAATGGAAACTCAGACTATTTGTTCCACAACCCAAAAACTTTAATAGAAAATACACTACGTACTTGTATTTCTTTTCTTTTCTTTTTTTTTATTAATCTTTATTCATTTTTAAAACTCATAATAAGTGTAACATAAAATACCATTATTTTATACTTTAACATCACTTAATATATCATCAAATTCTAACTCTTCATCAAATATCCCCCTCCCTTACATCCAACAATTATTCTTAAGAAGAAAAATCATAAAATATTTCCTCCCTCCAACCCCAGCCTAGACGTGTATGAACAAAAGGGAAAAAATTATTTATTCTATGCAGTAATTTCAATCTTTACAGTATCTTGTTAATGGCTCCCGAATAACCTGAAATTTCTTAAAATTTCCCTGCTACATGTCAATTATCCTTTCCATTTTGAATATGTGACACAAAGAGTTCCACCAAAAGCTATAACTCAGCCTATCTCAACTCAAGGTACTTGTATTGCAAGACTTGGTGTCAGGTCAAAAGCGCGCCGGGACAAAGGCGCGAGCAGACAACTGAGCGCAGCGCGGAGGTGCGCGCCGAAGAAAAAGACTGTTTTTAGGGGCTACGACGGGGGGTGTGGGAGGGAACCCCCCCACTTTACTTTATACAGATTGCGCCGCGTTGTGGGGGCATTGTGGGGGGATTGGGGGGTTGCCCCCCCACATTTTACTGAAAACTTAACTTTTTCCCGCCGCAATCTGTATTAAGTAAAGTGGGGGGGGACTCCCCAACAAACCCCCCCATCGCGGCCCCTAAAAACAGTCTTTTTCTTCGGCGCGCGCCTCCGTCTTGCGCTCAGTTGTCGGCGCGCGCCTTTGTCTTCCGCGTTACTGTCTATGAACCGCAAGACTTCGCTCATTTAGAACAGTCACTTCACTCCTGCAGCATCAGAGAGAGAAAAACCATCGGCTCAGTTGTGATGTGACGCATGTATACTGTATGTACTCGTATCGCAAGACCTCGCTCATTTAGAAAAGTCACTACACTCTCGGAGCGTCAGAGAGAGAAGAACCATCGGCTCAGTGGTGATGATGTGACGCGTGTATACGGTATGTACTCGTATTGCAAGACTTTGCTCGTTTAGAACAGTCACTATGCTCCTGTAGCATCAGAGAGAGAAGAAATATTAGCTCAGTTGTGATGATGTGATGCGTGTATACTGTATGTACTCGTATTGCAAGACTTTGCTTGTTTAGAACAGTCACTATGCTCCTGCAGCGTCCGAGAGAGAAGAACCATTGGCTCAGTTGTGATGTATGTATACTTTAAGTACTTGTATTGCAAGACATTGCTTGTATATCAAGTTAAATTTAATCAAATGTTTTGCTTGTCTTGCAAAACACTTGCAAACCAAGTTACTTGCAATCCAAGGTTTTACTGTACTAGGATTAGGGGGCATGCGATGAAGCTATTAGAGCAGAAATATACATAATATATAATACTAAGGCCCTCTTTTACTAAGGTGCGCTAATCGATTAGCGCGTGCTAAATGCTAATGCGTTAGTATTTAGCACGTGCTAATCGGTTAGCGCACTTTAGTAAAAGACTTTTAAAATACTAAAAGGTCTAGATAAAATCCAGCAAGATGCATCGTTATTCACGTTGTCAAATGTGACTCGGACGAGAGGTCATGGACTGAAATTGAGAGGCGACAGGCCCAGGACAAATGTCAGGAAGTTCTGTTTCGCACAGCGAGTGGTGGACGCTTGGAACGCTCTCCCGGAGGAGGTTGTGATGGAGACCTCCATTATAGGATTCAAGGGCAAGTTGGATGCACACCTCCTTGCGAATCACATTGAGGGATACAGGTAAACAAGGTCTCATTATGAAGCACCTAGTTGGGCCTCCGCGTGTGCGGGTCACCGGACTGGATGGACCAAGGGTCTGATTCGGTGAAGGCATTTCTTATGTTCTTAAATGAAGGCCCCCTTTCAAAAAGCAGCACTGGCGAGTGCCGTGCGGTAAACGCTCTGACACCCATTCAATCCCTATGGGCGTCGGAGCATTTGCCACGTTGGCCCATGCTACTGGGCTTCAGGAACAAGGTCCAAAATGCTACCTAGTGCAAGAAAGTTGAGCTTAATGAACCGATTATCTGGTTTTGAATGGAAGGAAAAGACTTCAGACCTAGCTGTAAGATTATAGCTGTAAATCATCCTGAATCAGGTCATTTATCTATCATTGGTCTATAAAACCTCCCACTATTTTTTTTTTTTTTATCATGTATTACATCAAAACTCCTTAGTGATCCATAAATATCTTCATGTAATATCCCACCACCACCAGATAAATCAGATTAAGCTCAGCATTCATAAACTAGGCAGTGCACTGTTTGGCTCAGTGGGGAAGTTAGTCCCTGGTGCCGCCTGCCCCTAATTTGTAGAAACCTACTGCAAATCAGCATCAGTTCCCAAGTATTCTTAAAATATTTGATCCACTGTACGTGTTGCCCTTTTGAAAATGAAGGTCAAAACTCTGCCTAGCATTTAGTTTTCGCTTTTATCCTTAATCGTTTAAAAAAACAAAAGAGAGCGATTTCCTGTCGTTTAAGCTGATTTTATTCAGAATGTTCCGTGTAATTCCATTCCAATTCCATCACAAATGTCAGCAACAGATGGTCAGAGATGTTTGCATCATCTATGAACTGTACAAAATCTGCACTTATGAAGTGATCCAATTGCATGTTGAGTAAACACAGCTATAATAAGAAATGGTGCCTCACTTTGCTGCTGTTATATACAGTATATATTTGTGTGTGTATGTGTGTATATATATATATATAATATAATAAAACCCTAAGCCGCGCATGTGCACTCCCACCTGCATGCTCCCGTTTTCCGTGCGCTGTAGGGCACCGCAGGTAGGAGTGCGCATGTGCGCGAATCTCTCTCTCTTTCCCTCTTCCCCCGAGGCGGATGTCAGCCGCGGCGGCTGCAGGCCGCGGCAGCTGTAGGCCGCAGTGGCTGACGGTGTCGGCTGCTGAGCACGGAGCCACCAGCAGCGGGTGGCGGTCAGCCCGAGAAACCCCTGACCTACAGGCCGGGACGAAGTTTCTTTTTAACTTAAGTGTCTTTTTCAAATAAAACAAATTTTAAAATTAAAAAAAAAAGACGCCTATGGGGAGTTTTAATGGATAGCCAGTCAGTAAAAGTAGGAAGGAGATAGGAAGAAAGACACAGGGACAGGGGCAGGGAGAGAGACAGAAAGACAGACAGACAAAGGGGGCCAGGGAGGGAGAGAGACAGAAAGAAAAAGACAGGGGTAGGAAGAGAAACAGAAAGAAAGACAGACATATATTCTAGCACCAGCGGGAGAAAGGGAGACAGAAAGAAAAGAAGAAAGACACAGGGACAGGGAGAGATACAAAAAGACAGACAGACAAAGGGGGCCAGGGAGAGAGACAGACAGAAAGAAAGACAGTGGGACAGAGAGAGAGACAGAAATAAAGACAGACAGACATATATTCTAGCACCCGTTAATGTAACGGGCTAAAATACTAGTATATATATATATATATATACTGTATATAAAAACGCTTAGATTTTTTCTGACATGTTGCTCTTATTGAATTTTATTGCAGACCTACACACAATGATTCCGATCTTTTTGCTTGTTATGTAAAGCAGTAAATAAGTCTTTATTAGGCTACATTTTGGAAGAGTGCATCCTTAAGCAAATTCAATGGCAAAGCATTTGATTACAAGATACTGAAGTAAAAAAAAAAAAAAAAGTTGTATTTTTATATCGGCCATCTGCTTGTACACTACCAAACTGTGAAGCAGCATTTGAAAGGGAACAGCATTTTTACCAGTTGTACAGAACTGGAAATTAGCTAAATTTCCACATTGCTATATGCTTGCTCAATTGATTTTGCAAAGTGCATTTCTTAGCATGCGTTCAGTTCATTAATCTGCCTTAAAAAGTTAGGGGCCTATATTCAGATCACGGGAGGCAGCCCACCTAAGTTCTGCGGTTGCTGCTGAGCCCTGATATTCAATGCTGGACCTTTTCTGGCAACTAGCATTAACACTCCCCCACCCCTTGATACCTAGCCAGCAACAGTCAGTGTTTTGGTTTTTTTTAAGCTTTGATTGTCACCAACTAAATTATGCCCCAATATTCAGTTCCAGGCCGTGTCTGTGCACAAGCACTGAATATCGGGACATTATCCGGGCAGCCTGCATAAGTATTTTTTAATAAATGCCCCCATGCCTCCTCCTAACCCCTGGAATGCATCTTCTCTCTTCCCTCTCCCATCCCCCTCCCAACATGAAAGACCCCTTCTGCTTGGCTACTCCCTCCCAAAGTGTAGGTAGCCCCCTGAACCTACATATATACCTGGTGGTTCAGTGGGGGCCTTCAGGGACAGAAGGGCAGACCTCTTGCTTCTGCCCCCTCGTGGCGGTCTTTCAAAATGGTCACCATGACCTCTAGTGACAACTCACAGTACTATAGGAAGGGGAGGGAGAGAGAGAGAAGAACAATTTGGGCGTTGGGAGGGGGCATGGGGGCTTTTTATAAAATACTTATATGGGGCCCGGCCCGATATTCAACTTGCTCACTTTTTGGAGGCTGGTTAGAGCTGATATTCAGCAGAACTGCCCAGCTCAATGTAGACTTTGCTTGGAGATTTAAGCGGGCAAGTGTGCATAGTTTTGCTTTTGGTGCATAGCAGGCGCTGGCAATACTCTGTTGTAGAGGTTGTGTTTTGTTTAAGTTTACAATATTGGCTTCTTTTCTATGGTGAATGATTTCACGTTGTTTATCAAATCATCGGCCCCTGACGCAGGCGAGTATGCTGAAGCTATGGCTCATGTCTGATCCATCAATAAATCCAAGTTTGACTGCCCAAAACTTGAAGACCCGTTATGCTTTTTGCTTTGCTCTTTGTATAGTTTGTACTTTGTTTCTCTCTCTCCTTTCTACCCATGAAGACCTGAAAAATACCTATTATACCTGAATGCACACCACTTCAATAGCCTTCAGGCTTGCAGGTGCCTTATATTTTGGTATAGCAGGTGTTTTTCTGTTTCTGGAAGGCTCAGAATTTTAAACAAGCAACCCAAGGAATTGAAATGGGATTAGAACCTGGGTCCCTTGGTTTACAGTCCATTTCTCTAAACACTAGGCTACACCTCGGAGTTATTTGCATTTTTATTCAGAATGGCCATAATACCTGCAGCTGGCTGTCTTTCACTTTCAGTAGGGTTGCTGGATGTCTGGGAAAACTTGGGACATGTCCTCTTTTTATATGACTCTGGGCTCCCGGATGGATTTTCCAAAACCCGGAATTTGCCTGGGTTTTGGAAAGCCCCTACTAGTTCCAGCCGCATTTAAAGGGCCTCTGAGCATGTGCGGATGACATCACACACATCCAGGCCCTCCAGATGCTGCTGGAGCTGGTTGTAGAAGAGAGGAGGGTTGCCGAAGGCAGAACGGGGTGGAGCGGGGTTATGTGAATTTACTTTTTCAAAATATGGTAACCCTAACTTTCAGAAGAGAGGGAAGGGGACAGCAGTCACTAGTGGATTAAGGAGGAGTCATGCCTTATTCCCTCTAACTGCTCAATCAGAACAACTTTTTGTAACTTGGGCGCTGTTTCCAGTGACCAGTATTGTATATCCATTCTTGGCTTGTGACAATTTAACCAGTTACATCGATATTCAGCATTACACTTCTCCCTCGTTATTCGCGGAGGATACGGGCAGAGCCACGAATGGCAAAAAACCGCGATTATCTGGCTCTGACCTACCCCCACCTCCCTGCCGCCTTCCCGGCCTTACCTGGTGGTCTAGAGGGCTTCCAGTATCTCGAGACTACGACGGGAACTCCCTACAACCATTTCCTCATGGCGATCTACACGGGGCAGGAGCGTAGGAAGATCGCTCCTGCCCCGAAAGCCCACTAGACCACCAGGTAAGGCCGGGAAGGCAGCAGGGAGGTAAAAAATATGGTTTATTTTATTTTCCCCCTCCCCAGAAAAAAAACTGCGATTATGTGAAATTGCGAGTGCAGAAACCGCGAATGGGGAGGGGGGAAGAATAATCAGTTAAGTGCTTATTTTAGCCACTAAACATAATTGGTGTGGTGCTCAAATTCCTGACTTAGCCAGCTATGTTCGATTTAACCCCTACATACGGATAATCACTGGAAGATCATCAACTATCTTCCACTGAATATCTGCAGTTAGCGGTTATAACACTGTGTCAGCTTCACCTTACCGCTCGGAACCGGACTTCACACAACTCCTCTATGCCAGATGATGCCAGGCTACATATCAATGAAACTAACACCTTCTATACGCAGATGGCCACTCAACATACCTCCAGGACGTTCCTTAGAAACATAGAAGATGATGGCAGAAAAGGGCCATAGCCCATCAAGTCTGCCCACTCCAATGACCTACTCCCCTTTGGTTTTAACCCTCTAGAGATCCCACATACTCCTTGAAACAGATCACAAACGATCCTTCACCCACTTCCTACCAAAACTATGGAACCTTTTTTACCCCAGCACATCGGAGCAGTGAAAAGCATGATGGACTTCAGGAAAGAAGTTAAAACCTTTCTGTTCTGACACTCCAACTACAGCCCTGCTACCCACTGATGTGGACTAAGGAAACAACCTTACTCTCATCCACATTAGCCCAAGGATGACCCTGCAGCTAGAGAATGACACGGGGACAAATTTGTCCCCGTCCCCAGGAACTCAATTTCCCCCATCCCATTACTGTGAGTTTTGTCACTGTCACTGTCCCTGTCCTATTTCTGTATGCTCTACATCAACCGCACAAGCCTCGCACAAGCCTCGAACACTTATGATTTTAAAGTGTTTGAGGCTGGTGCAGATGAGGATGGAACTTAGACATTGGTGGAATGAGGCATTATGACATCACAATCTGAGCTCTAGAATGTTGCTACTTATGATTCTAAAGGGTTTGAGGCTTGTGCAGATGAGGATGGAGCTTAGGCATTGGTGGAATGAGGCATTATGACATCACAATCCGAGCTCTAGAATGTTGCTACTTATGATTCTAAAGGGTTTAAGGCTTGTGCAGATGAGGACAGAACTTAGGCATTGGTGGAATGAGGCATTATGACATCACAATCTGAGCTTGAGAATGTTGCTACTTAGGATTTTAAAGTGTTTGAGGCTTGTACAGATGAGGACGGAGCTTAGGCATTGGTGGAATGAGGCATTATGACATCACAATCTGAGCTCTAGAATGTTGCTACTTATGATTCTAAAGGGTTTGAGGCTTGCAGGAATGGGGCAGGGAGAGGAAAAGAACTCTCCGGGACGGGAAAATGAGTTCCTGCAGGGACGAGGAAAAATTTGTCCTCGTGTCATTCTCTACCTGCAGGCCATAAGCTACAACATACTGCCAAGTTGACGGACTAAGCTACCTGATATTTAGAACTTTTTTCTGCTGTAACCCTACTTCCCCGCACTGTTACCCCAGTATATGTTCTGTTACTTCCCCAGCGTGTAACCGTATCCCCTCCAGTATGTTTAATGCTTTGTCTATTTACTTGTAACCCGTTCTGAGCTTTCTGGGAGGATGGAATATCAAACTAAATAAATAAAAATAAAATAAATATTTGACAACCTATGCTGCTATGCTTAAAAAAAAAAAAAAAATTCTTTTAGCTGCACTAATGTTTTACTTCGCTTTAGTAAATACACCCAAAATAGACAAAAATGAGCAGAGACTCATTTATGCATAAAAATTAACTACATCTCATGAAGGTGTGGTTTTTGTAATAACGTCATCATTATTGCACTCATTTTAGTGCGTGCAAGGTAACAGAAAACTCATTTGCATGTCAATTACATGTCCGGCAATGCATGCAAATTAATGTACATTAACGGCGTAGGCCAATGTACCAAAGTCCACAAAAACTGCCAAAATATTGCTTCTCTGAGCCTCCTTAAATTAGAAAATTGGGTCCCTGGTTGGAAATGCATCTCAGATGGATACATAAAACATGTGAATTAAAAGGTCAAGGGCACTTTAGCTCATTCAAGTGGATACTTAAAACTTAAGGATCTAACTCTTTGAAAAGGAGTTTCTCCCTCCAACATCTAAGCTCTTATGCGTTAAATTGGAGTGATTACGGAAGCGGAGAGTGGATATCCCATAATCATTGAAAATCCATTCTGTTTTCTATTTGTCATAATACCGTACTTGCAGTGCAGCTCAGTTTCTGCGACCTAGGATGCCACGGCTGCTGCAGTGGATTGGTCCAGTGAGGCAAAAGAGCAGGCCTGCCTATAGTTAAACACTGGTAGCGGTAACAGCAATAAACCCTGAGCTTTGAAAAGCAAGATGTGTCTCTGCAGTAATCCCGTTTCCGTTAGAACATGTAACCAATTTGAGGGGATAAAGCTGGCATTCTCAGTGGGAATAATAGCGTAATAACCAGGCCTGACAGCCTCTTGATCAAAACGTAGATAGGAGAAGGACGAACATGTGTTGAAAAAGAGAATCCAGTGGAACATGCTAAGCACTATGAAATCCAATTTGCTGTTTTCATTCAAGGGCCTAAAACTGTCTGATATGGACAATCTAGTTTCTTTGTTTTTGATATACCGTTTATCAAAACAAATGTCTAGACGGTGTACATTATAAAAAGATTATAAGGGACAGTTTAAATAAGTAAATAAAAGCAATATTTTATCATTTATTTAAAAAAAAAAAAAATACGAGACGGATTTGGAGCAATGTACATGAGATGGAAGGAGAGTAGGGGAGGGCAAGGATATTTAAAATACATCGAAGTAAAATTAATTTAAAAAAAAAAAGGACGGTAAATGGGAAGTGGAAAGAACATTGGGAGGGGAATCATTTCAAAAGAAGTATTACCGTATTTTCGCTCATATACCGCGCACCCGTGTAAAACGAGCACACGGGTATTGTGCGCGGGAAACTGTAATTTATGTAGAGAATTTTTTATATACCGCGCACACCCGTATACCGTGCATGCCGCCCCGACTCTCCTTTCGCCTGCCCTGACTCTCCTCTGGCCGCCCCGACTCTCCTTTCGCCCGCCCCACTCTCCTCTCCCCCTTGAAGTCCTGTCCCCACCCTGAAAGCCTGATGCCCCCCCGACGTCCAATTCCCCCCCCTCCGCAGGACCGCTCGCACCCCCACCCCGAAGGACCGCTCGCACTCGCACCCACACCCGCACCTCTACCCCAAAGGACCGCTTGCACCCCCACAGCCTCCCCACCCCCCCATCATGGAGAAGCTGCCTACCGTTGTCCTGCTGCTTCCTCTGCTGGCGGTCCCGCCCCTTCTCTGAGCCCTGCGTCTGCACTGCTTCCTCTTCCGGCGGTCTCACTCTTTAGGGCGGGACCGCCGGAAGAGGAAGCAGCGCAGACGCAGGGCTTGGAGAAGGGGCGGGACCGCCGGCAGAGGAAGCAGCAGGACAACGGTAGGCAGCTTCTCCATGATGGGGGGGGGTGAGGAGGCTGTGGGGGTGCGAGCGCGAGTGCGAGCGGTCCTTCGGGGTGGGGGTGCGAGCGGTCCTGCGAGGTGAATCGGACGTCGGAGGGGGGGAACTATGTAAAAAAAATTTGTACAACGCGCTCACGAATATAACGCGCATGGTTATACTCGGTTTGTAAAATCATGTATAACGCGCGCATTATATGAGTGAAAATACGGTAGATGTTTCATAGCTTCACATGAATCAAGAAACTGAGAGACTGAAGCTGATACTAAAGAGAGAAGGCATCTTTAAAAAGGAAGGTTTTAAGTTTGGATTTAAATTTTTCAAGCGAGTTCTCTAATCGAACGTCTAATGGGAGCGCATTCCACAGAGAAGGGGCGGTAATTGAAAAGTTGGATTTGCGAGTAGCATCGTAAAATAGTTCCCGCATTGATGGTATGGAGAGTAGATTTTGATTGTTTGACTTACAATCTACAATGTCTGCCACATGAGTTTTATTCTTAATTTATTGAACATACTTCCCTTTTGAAAAGAACCCCCAGGTCACACATATTGCATAACTGGTATCGGTGTTTATGCAAAATTCTTATCATTTCCAGGAATGTTTGTTCATTTTCAGTATGGAAGTGAAGCCACTGATTGTGCATCGTTTTGATAGAGGATACACTGTTCGTCAGATTCTATATATTAGTTGCAAAAATTTGGGTGCAGATCTCAAATCCGCTTGTATAGTCATTTATTTAATTTCCCATACCGTTCTCCCAGGCGAGACCTCTCATTTTCTACGCACACCCAACAAACTGCTAAGGCCTGTTGCTTCTAGCTCTACAACATCACCAAAATTCACCCCTTGCTCTCTGAGCACACGTCCCGGACCCCTTGTCCACACTCTCGGAACCTCAAGCTTAAATGACTGCAATCTACTTCTAACTGGTCTCCTGCAGTGTCGCCTCTCCCCCTTGCAATCCGTGCAAAATTCTGCTGCACGACTCATCTTCTACCAACCTCGTTATGCTCATGTCACCCCTCTCCTTAAATCACTTCTTTGGCTCCCTATCTGCCATCGCATACAGTTCAAACTCCTATTGCTGATCTCCAACTGTGTTCATTCTGCTGCCCCCCCAATATCTCTCCTGTCTTCTCTCTCCTTATACACCTCCCAGAGAACTCCGTTCCTCAGATAAGCCGCTCTTAGCTGTACTCTTCTCCTCCACTGCCAATTCCAGACTTTGTTCCTTTCGCCTAGCTGCCCCCTATGCCAGGAATAAATTACCTGAGTTTGCCCGCCAAGCCCCTTCCCTTGTTTAAAAACGGACTGAAAACCCACCTTTTTGATTTAGCCTTCAATCCATAACCCTTCCCCGCTGCCCACCAACCAGCCAGCAGATTAACCGTTCCCCTTAACTGTATCTATAACTTCCTGTTTGTTTGTCTTGTCTGTTTAGATTATAAGCTCTTTCAAGCAGGGACTGTTGTCTTCTTTGTGACTCTACAGCACTGCGTGTGTCTGGTAGCGCTATAGAAATAATTCATAGTAGCAGTATAATCTTGCAGTGCTTTTAGTCCAGTTCACACTTCCTAGGCTTGGGTTCCGGAAGTGATGTCAGAGCGGGAGGGCAGAGAGGAGGAGGGGTTCCGTGCCCTTAGGAAGACCGCGCCCCAGGTGGACCCCCCCCCCCTCCGCAGATCCCCTCCCCCATCACTCAACAAACTTTCATAGCGATACCCTCAATGTGTCCATTGGTCACCATCTCTTAACCTGTAATCCTTCTTAAACTATTAATCATTTTTTGTGCAATATTACATATATATTGGGATTTCAACTCCATATAATTTAATATTAAATCACTTAGTTTCAGATCCTAAAGATCCAGCCCTCTGGGAGATTGGTGTCCGACATGTTTTGCTCAAAAGCTTTTTCAAGGATTAAATAAATTAAGTCGGATGATGAAGTGTGGGATTTTTTTAACTATATGAATTGAAAATATTTAAAAGATATATAATAATACATTTTTAAATTTGGTTTAAAACAGCCCTTCCTCCTGCATTGCTGTGACATTATACTGGGGATTAAACTACTGCTCAGAAAAAGACGGGATGTTATGCTATATTGGACTTATTACCCACCAACTCATATTAAAATAAGGTTCAAGGTGGGATCAAAATGCTGCTGGAATATTTCATTTCAACAGCATTAAGAAAAAAAACAAACAAACCAAAAAACTCTGGCAACAATACAATCCTTATTTGTGCCTAGCAATCAACTCATTCCACACTGCTTGTGGATTAAAATAAATTGCATCCTCATTGGACTGAAAAGAGTTCAGATTTAAATGGAAAATACACACATTAGGCTGATATCTCGTGTACATGTGAGTCTCATAATTTTTTCTTCATAGAAAAGTTTTAGAGCTACCCAAAGCTGTAGTCTGATGAATTGCAAAATATGCTTCCTGCCAAAAAAGCTAATAAAAAATTTATCTAATGGAGACTCGGGTCTGATGAATAATTCAGTTATAGCTATTCAACAGGGAATCAGGAGCCTATGGTAATGGTGTCCATGGAAAACAGAAAATTACATAATCTGGATTCATATTAAACTGTGAAAATGTAGAGGCACAAATGCAGATTTTATCCTAATGAATGGATCTCTGCCTGGGGCAGAACTACGAACTAGGGAAAAGAGATGTCCCGGTTGCTTTGCATAGATTGGCTGAGTTTATAAGTCATCAATTTAGGGATCATCACTAATAGGGTGCTTAGGATGATGGGGTGGGGAGGCACCTGTTTTAGCCTATTTTATAGGCATATAAGTATCTGTATGATGGCTGTTCAAAAAGTATCAGACCTTTTATTCATAAAAAATACTTGTATTCAGATACAACAATCTTATACTAATCAACTTCAAAGTAGTTCCCTTGGGTTGCCACACACTTCTTCCAATGGTTCTGCCACTGTCGGAAGCAGCGCTGGAATGCCTCTTTTGAGATTGCTCGCAACTGTTCCGGCGCATTCTGCATGATGTCTTCTCTTGACTGAAATCTAGTCCCTTTCAGGGTCGTACCCATAAACCCAGGACTAAAGCCAGTGATCACTGTTCGCAGTCTCCAACATGTCCTGTGCAACGGAGTTGCTTCTGCTCGATCATTAGCAGCTTTGGCACGAACTTCGCTGAAATTCTCCTGAAGCCCAAATCCTCAGTCAAAATGAAATGAGTGGATCCAATGCTGATGTTCGCCTCATCGGCAAGATCTCTGATCGTGATTCGAAGATCCTGCATCACCAGGGTCCTCACTTGGTCAATGACAATCTCATTTCTGGATGTCGAGGGTCCTACCAGAACGTGCTTCACTCTCCATTGATGTGCAGCCACCTTTGAAGCGGTTGTACCACTCCTTTATCTGTGTGATGCCCATTGCTTCGTCCCCGAAGGCCTGTTGAATCTTGTGGAATGTTTCCACTTGGGAATCGCCAAGCTTTACACAAAATTTAATGCAGTAACATTGTTCAACTTTTTCTGTCATTTTGTCAAAAATGAAAATCGGACGGTGCTCATTTACACTTCCTGCTCGGCGGTCTGCCGGCAACTGACAGTTTCTTGAGGGGGGGAAAAAGTTCAAGCATGCGCATTAGGGTCGCCTACATACGTGTGCCAAGCCATGCTTCTCTAGCTTTATTTGTTTATGCAAGAAAAATTAAAGTCTGATACTTTTTGAACAGCCCTCGTTTGTCTTTAATAAAATATTCCTACATATAATCAAAAACCTCTCAGGAAACAGAATGGCACACTCAAAATCAACTAAACATGTTGAGGGCATAATCGAAAGGAACGTCTAAGTCCGTATTCGTCTAAGTCGCAAATCGTCCAAAGTAAAAAACAGCCTAGGATGCATTTTCGAAAGATACGTCCAAATTTTTTTCTATTTCAAAAATCGTCTAAGTATACGTCCTGCCAATCTGATCATCCAAGCCACTAAATCGTCCATCTTTATATCACATTTTCGTCCAACTTTTCGTCCAAGTCAAAAACACCTAGAACAAGCCCTGTTGGACATGGGAGGGGGTCTGCAAAGAGATGGACTGAACACCCAGACATGGTACCTAAATAGTGGGGTACCTTACAGGGCACTGCTGTGAATTTCACAAAAAGGGTGCCATGTCATCATCTCAGTACAGCTCCCTTATAGGTCATACCACCTCCAGAATCCCCTAGACCCACTTATCTACCACCCCAATAGTCCTTATGGCTGCAGGAGCCACTTATATGCCAGTACAAAAGGGTTTTGGGGGTGTATAGGGGAGTGCACATGTTTCAATATCAATGCAGTGATTACAGGGGCTTATAGTCATGGGTCCTCCTCTCCATGGGTCCCTAACCCATCACCAAGATGGCTTAAGCCGCCTCTGTGCAGGACGACTAGGCTTTCCTATGCCAGGATGCCAGGTGATGATGGTCTGGAGGCTGAATTTTAAAGGTGTGATTACGAGTTTTATAGGGTTGGAGGGGGGTCGGTGATCACTGGGGTAGTGTGTGGTGGTCTGTAGTTTGTGTCTGCAGTGCTTATCTGGTGACTTTAGGTGGGTTTCTGTGACTTAGACCATGAGTTGGCAAAACGGGGCCCGTAGGGTTAAAAGCTGCAAGGAGCTACAATGAGTAACAATCGTACCAGCATAGAACCAAAAGATAAGTGCTGGTCATTACGCTCCTAGGTTGTTCTGTAATATTAAGCACTTTATAGAGCACTTTATTAATTTTTTGCACAAGGCATGTGGCACTTTAAAAAAATTTATGAGTACAGCTCCATGAAAGATATCACATTCCTGCAACAGCTGATTTAAAATCCTTGAATTATCAGTGCCGGCGTCTGAGAGCTGAAGAGCATTTACTTTCACTCGTAGTGATGACAATTAACTAATCAAGACCTGCTTTTACGCTTGTTTTTGCACCTAAATATTAGTCACGTATACGGTCGCCAAACATGACTCCATAAACTGTGCCTAGCTTCGGACTCACTTTATGGAATCATGCTAAGCGCTGTCCTTTTTGCCCCTGATTTTTCAGGGTTCATATATATAGAATATAGCCCTAAGGGGTTAATTCTATAACTTGAAACCTAGTACTGGGCATTCAGATGGTACATGATAGGAGCCTATTGTATAATGGAAAGTGGGTGTGTACTTTCCTTTATGGTATAGTAGAATGACCTTGGGGTGCAAGCACTTATGCCAATCTTAGGGATGGTGTTTGAGCACCTCAGTGCAGCAGACAACCATATAAATGGCCACCTTCTACGTAGGTGCTACTGAGGATATGCCCATAGTTACTGAATAGCGTAATAGACGCTTATTCTGTAAAGATTGTTATTGTATAACTCACATGTATTTATGGTGCCTCTTTCTAGGAGTCCAGCTCTGGAGTTGCCATTATAATATCCCTTGATATCTAACACAAGTGATGACACTTTATCGGCCTTCTAGATTTTTAAGGTCAGAAAGAGTGTTGCGCTTATCATTAACATAAGAACATAAGAATTGCCGCTGCTGGGTCAGACCAGTGGTCCATCCTGCCCAGCAGTCCGCTCACGTGGCGGCCCCAAGGTCAAGACCAGTGCTCCAAATGAGTCCAGTCTCACCAGTTTAGCATGAACTTGTCCAACTTTGTCTTGAAACCCTGGAGGGTGTTTTCCTCTATAACAGACTCCGGAAGAGCGTTCCAGTTTTCTACCACTCTCTGGGTGAAGAATTTCCTTACGTTTGTACGGACCCTATCCCCTTTCAACTATAGAGAGTGTCCTTTCATTCTCCCTACCTTGGAGAGGGTGAACAGTCTGTCTTTCTCTACTAAGTCTATTCCCTTCAGTATTTTGAATGTTTCGATCATGTCCCCTTGCAAGGGAGAAGAGGCCCAGCTTCTCCAATCTCTCACTGTACATTATGAAAATACAAGGGTATCTGCAATTTCAATAGCAGGGGTGTAATTGTGGAAGGAGCCCTTAGGTATAAGCGGGTAAGCAAAATTTTAAATAAATATATATAAAACTAGGGTTTAAGACCGTTACATTAACGGGTGCTAGAATATATGCCTGTCTGTCTTTCTTTATTTATGTCTCTCTCCCTGCTTCTGTCTCTTTCTTCCTTTCTTTCTGTATCTCTCCCTCCTGCTATTTTTCTCTCTCTCTCCCTGGCACCCTTTGTCTGTCTCTCTTTTTTTTCTGTCTGTCTCTCTGGTCCCCTGTCTGTCTTTATTTCTGTCTGTCTCTCTCCCTGGCCTCCTTTGTCTGTCTGTATTTCTTTCTGTCTCTCCCCCCCCCCCACACACACAATTTTCCTTTCCAGAAGCAGTAGTGATATTTCCCTTCCCCCTCCAGGTCCCTGTGAAGTAGTAGTAGCATTGTCCCCCACCCCCATTCCCTTCTCTTACCTGAGCTGTCCTGCTCCGTTCGGCCCCTCCCCCCTTCCCTCCCGTGGGACTGGCCCTGCTGCGGCCGAAGATTTTTGTTTTAAGTTTTTTTAAGTGCCGGCGGCGGCTCCTCTCAGCTGCTGATCCTCCTGTAAAGAGCAGCCTGCGATTGGTGGCCGGCTTTAGCGAACCTCGCAGGCCGCACGGGATCGCGTCTAGAGGGAACGTGCTACCGATGTTGGAGAGTGGCCTGCGAGGTTCGCTAAAGCCGGCACCATCGCAGGCTGCTCTTTACAGGAGGATCAGCGGTTGGCGGCGGCGGCGAGTGAGGGCCGTAGTTGTGTTCCCTGCCGAGGACACGGGCAGGGAGAGAAGCTTGCCTGGCTTCCAGGATGAGTGAGGGCGGGAGGAGGGGAGTGGCCAGAATGTTTCCCTGCCGCTGGATTGGCTGCCACGGATCAGAAATCATGGCGGCAGGGATCACGAATTTCAAAGAGCACATGAGCGCTGTAGGGTTTTATTATATAGGATTGCCTGCTTACTTTACACTTGCTCTTCTGTGCGGACCTGAAAACTTGCAAGGCCTGCTTGCTGTATTACTTCTCTGACAAAAATCCGCCTCGGAGAATGCCTCATCGTCTCCCCATGCTATGGAAACCCACACATACTTTTACCTAGACTGAGGAGAGAATTTTTCAGCTGTGCCATTTTTCCCAAGTAAATAGCTTTGGGAATTGTTGGTCCCCCAAGCCTTATTTCATTGAACACAGAAGAAAGGATGCCGCAATGACAGTCAATGAAGATTTTGTCTGTGACCTCCAGTGGCTGTTTTCTTAGCCCTCCATGCTACAAATTAGTAATACAGTGAGGACAGATGGGGATAGGAAAGTAACTGAAAGCAATATCAGGTTTACAATTTGTAAAAAGCATGTAGCTGTTATAATGAATCAAGCCCTCTGATTCTTTTTTTGTTGACCAACTAGGTCAATTTGAATCAGAGCAGCAATTTATAGACGTTAATGCGATTTATCACTTCTTTTATTGCTTCATTACCTTGCCTAATCTATCTTTAAAACATAATTATTACAGTGTTGTAGAAACATTTACAATGGATGTTGTTATTGTTGTTGTTGTTGTTGCCATTATGTTTTATGCAGTTATGACACTCGTTTCATTATACAAGGTTGTTTAGATGAGTAGATTAAGCCATAGGCAGATGTTACGTGCTTGTGGAGTCATCAGATGAATGTTGCTGTACTTTGTATTTTAGGGCTCCTTTTACGAAGGCACGTTAGGGCCTTAACGCGTGGAATAGTGCGCGCTATCCGCTACCGCCTCCTCTTGAGAAGGCGATAGTTTTTCGGCTAGCGACGCGCTAATCAAGTGCGTGCGCTAAAATGCTAGCGCACCTTCGTAAAGGATCCCTTAACGTTGGAGGGTACTACTGTTCACAGCCCTGGTTACTCTGTAGAGTAGTGCTATTATTATATGTTTTTAGTGTAACTACAGATCATGCTGCAATATTTTCAAATAAAATTCTACCTGCTCGTATTGCAGGCTTTCTGCCATTAGAAAACGATAGTTATCTAGAGTGTATTAAGTGCGCCATTTAGAGGACGATTTAGAAAGAACCCTACATGTCGGAACCTGTGGTGTAGTAAGGTTAGGAGGCTGCTGGGGTGGAGGCCCTCCCCGTACCCTCCTTTCCATGCCCCCAACTCCTTCCATGCTCCCCCTCCCGCTTCCTTCCCACCCTCCACTTCCAACCAGCCAGGCCTTGGGCCCCTGCCGGTTGTGGGGGGGGGGTTGTCTACGGCAGCTGGCTCAAATGATCACGGCAGGGGAATTTCACCCCTCTCCATCAGCTGAGCTGCAGGGACTCCCCAAAGCCGCGATTCTGGAACCGGCGCTCTCAAATGATTGACGGGCAATCCGACTTGGGCGTCGTTTGCAGAATCAGACCCGGCTCGGCTTCAGGGAGTTCTGCCGGCTCAGCTGATGTGGGGATAAATTCCCCCGCCTCGATCAGCTTATGACCGTTGCGGTCTACCGGCAACGATATGCAGCTGAAATGTAGGCCAGGTTTTCTGGCTCAACATTTCAGCAGTCTATCTTTGAATGATTGACAGGCGATCCAACTTGAGCGTCGGTTACAGAATCCGACCCTTATTGGTTTGCCATACTTTTGATTGTTTTAGTTAACCCAGCATTCTAGATATTTGTTAAGAAATCATAACTTCACTTAGGCACTATTTAAGAACATAACTGAGGGTAGCATCTACTTTCTTCTTACAATTGTTTCTCTTTCACATCCCGTGGTGATCTACATAAAATAAGGCATCACATGAATTATATAATTAACACCAAATTAATAAATCCAATTTTCTATTGGTATAAATCAGTAAAGTATTATTTAAGTTAAAACATAGTCCTCAAGCAAAGTGGAGGAGGAAAATCAAAGAAGGAAATTATTCCAGGGAAGAACACATATTATCATTAATAACAGGAAATTAAAGTGAAACCGATGGCTCAACGATGGACTTGAATTATTCCTGAAATCACTATGATTTATTTTGTTTATTCCAATAATATATTGAATGTATTCAATATCGGAATATTTCCGGTTAAGTACAATTCTGTACTTAATTAAAAATTAAATAAAGAATTAATAATAATAATAATTAACGCCCACATATTATTTAAGAATAATACAGAACAGAAAATATTGTATCCTAAAGAGTAATGTATATTTCTGTTTGTTTAACCTTATAGGAAACAGTAGCTATTACCAAAAACATTATAAAATTATTTAAATAAAATAAGAAAATATACAAGAAATCCTCTTATTTGTTCTATAGCATTGGTTGACTTGGCCAACCTGACTTTAAAGGACACAATCACTTGTGTTTTTCCAGGCAACTTAATTGCTGTATTCATCCGAATCAGATGGGGGTCTTTTTATGTTCATTGATTATTCCCCTTCTTAGTTCTATCAATTATTGAAAGTGAAGCTTTGCAGTTCGGAGGTATCCCCTTGTTATTGTGCTTGAGTTGATATTTCCTTTACTCTTCCTGCTTGGCAGGTATTTTTCTGCTTTGACTTTTTTTGTGGGGGTTGCATAGTTCCCCCCTTTTGTCATTATACTATAGTTGTCTCAGTAATTCCACACCATTAGATGACTGGACTTCAAAAGGCAAAGCATTCACAGAGCACAGCATGCTAGAATTGTATCAGAAATGTCATTATTGAAGTGCAAGAATAGAAAGCCAAATTACTGTTGGAATTCTACAGGACAGAGGTAAGTTGCCATCACTGATTTAAAAAAAAAAATTAAAAAAGTTAGAGCTGTGTGTGGAAAACCACACAGTGTCTACTGGTGCCTAACAATGCCAACCTGAAAAATAGGCAGAGAATAGGCACTTGTGACAAGACACCGGTAAATTAGGCCAGGAAAACATGGCCTAATATTACTGGCTGGTTTAAACCCCAAATGCTCAGAGATGTGTAGCCCCGCCAAGAGACGTGGCTCCCATGGTGGGACCCACCACCCAATTATAGCAGTTGTGGTAAAACAAAATATCAAAAGTGTATATTGATTCAAAATATCAAACTCGCAAATGTGCTTTTCTTAAGATTTACTCATTGACTATCAAATTTATCAAACAACACCACTTAGCTCTTAAAGAAGCTTAAAGGTCCCTAAGATTCTGGTTGACCCAGGTGCCTAAGGCCCCTCCTATGGGCAGGCCTTAGGTGCCTGGGCCAATCAGGCCCTAGGCCCCTCCCCGGTGTATCCCACAATGCACCAGTAAGGGGAGGCCTGCCGGCTGGCCAAAAGAAAGACCCATCTGTTCGGCCATCAAAAAAGATTACAGGGGGGTTCGGGTGGGGTTAGGGAGTCCTGGGGATGTAGGGGGGTTCGGATAGGGATGGATGAGGGATCTGGGGGGTGGGCTGGGCAGTCCGGCAGTGGTTCGGGGAGGTTGTCCTGCTGGTGAAGTTGCAATCTTGTGAAGAGTTCGGGGGGGGGGTGGCGGCAGGAGAGATTGGGCATGTCTGCTGCCACGGTCATTGCATGGGGGGCGACGGATTGTTCCAAGATTCTCTTAACTGGCGTCGTTTATGACAGACGCCGGTTAGAGAATCGTGCTTTTAGGCGATGGACTGGCCCCTCCGTCGCCTAAAAAGTCTTGTTTTGGGCGTTTGGAACGGACAATTTTTGGGTCGGGAATGTGTTGTAAGTATTCACGTAGTGGTGGTCTGGGCGATTAAACTGCTGAATGTACAGGCAGGCCATTCTCGAAAAACAAACAAACAGATTTTGGATGTTTTTATCGAGAATGGACATTTCCTTGCTTCCTACTTTATACGTCTAGGGCCTTAGGCCAAAAGGGGACTTGGACACAGTTTTTGATTATGCCCCTCCACATGTTTCAATATAGGCAGCCAGTGAAGTTTCTTATAAAATGTAGAAACAGTATCATATCTCTTCAGACCATATATCAATCTCACTGCAGTATTTTGAATCAGCTGCAATTTTTTTTTTTAATGTTTGAGTTTTAAGTTCAAATACAAAGGATTACAAAATTGAGTTGTGATAATATCAACATCTGAACCACCAATGCAAAATAATGTTCTAAAAATAAGATTTCACCACTCTCAACTGTCTCATTACATACATGGTTTTCTTCCATAAATTTGCGATTTGATCCTTGTTTGTCAAGGACAGGTCCAAAATAACCACTGATACTTTGGTTGTTTTTTTAGCTTTAAGAGAAGCTCCAGATTCCAATGTAATTGATGTAGGGACCAAAGCCAATCCTTTATGTTTTCCAATACAATCCTGATGTTAATATTGGCACTTCCAATATCTCTATCCACTGGAATTAACCAAAAAATATCATCGGCATAAGAGAGTAAAAAGGTCTTCACCCGATAGAACCAATGTCTGCCTAGAGCTCATAAAAATATTAAAAAGTATAGGAGAAATAGAAGACCCTGTGGAACTGCACAAAGAGTTCCAACTTTTAGAGAAAATATCATCTGTGATCACACAATAGCTCTGATTTGTAAGAAATCCCTTAAATCATTTAATAACTGATCCACACAAACCCAAATCACTTACCCCCTGTTTACTAAAGTGCGCTATGCATTTTTGTGCGCGTTAGCGCACACATATATAATTTAGAGCACACTAAATATACATGCGTGCTAACTGCTAACGCGTCCATAGAACTAAACATGCACGTGTTTAGCGTTTAGCATATTTAGCGCGTGCTAAAACGCATAGCGCACCTTAGTAAAAGGAGCCCTAAATCTACTATATTAATAGTGAATGATCTACTGAATCAAACACTACACTAATATCAAATTGTAGCAATAGATTGATGACCCAAACTCAAACCAATAATTTTACTCTTGATGTTGATGTTAACAATAACAATTTAGTGCTATGTTTAGGTCGAAACATAGTTGTTGTTTTTTTTAGAGTTACATTGACCTGTACCTATTTCATAATCCATAATAGGACTTTTTTTGCATTTGATATATGTGATTTATAAGATTTAACTGTTGTTCTCCAAATTGTTCTCGATTGAATTGCATTGTCTTTTTGCCTGATTCTCTCTAATTGTCTAGAATGGTGTTTTTCTTTTCTTAGCTCTTCAGTACATCAAGGATTAAATTTAGTAGATCTTATTACTTTAGTTTTAACAGGAGCTACCGTATCAGTAGTGTTCTTAATTATGAAGTGCCAATGATCAAACATTTTGGATGCATTTGTCATTGAAAAATCCAAAGAGTTATCCCAATATTACCCCAAAATAGATCATGATCATAAGAACATAAGCAGTGCCTCTGCTGGGTCAGACCAGAAGTCCATCATGCCCAGCAGTCCCGCTCACACGGCGGCCCATCAGGTCAGGACCTGTATAGTAATGCTCTATCTATACCCCTTCTATCCCCTTTTCCTTCAGGAAGTCATCTAATCCCCTCTTGAACCCCATATTACCGTTCTCTGTCCTATCGCATTCCTGGTGTTCACCACCCTTTGGGTGAAGAAGAACTTCCTAGCATTGGTTCTGAATCTGTCCCCTCTCAATTTTTCCGAATGCCTTCTTGTTCTTGTAGTTTTCAAAAGTTTGAAGAATCTATCCCTCTCCACTTTCTCTATGCCCTTCATGATCTTGTCAGTTTCTATCATGTCCCCTCTAAGCCTCTGCTTTTCCAGGGAAAAGAGCCCGTTTCTCTAATCTTTCAGCATATGAAAGGTTTTCTATACCTTTTATCAATCGCGTCGCTCTTTTCTGAATCCTCTCGAGTATCGCCATATCCTTCTTAAGGTATGGCGACCAATATTGGACGCAGTACTCTAGATGCGGGCGCACCATCGCCCGATATAACGGCAGGATAACTTTTTTCATTCTGGTTGTAATACCTTTCTTGATAATACCTAGCATTCTATTCGCCTTCTTAGAGGCCACTGTGCACTGTGCTGATGGCTTCATTGTGTTGTCCACTATTACCCCCAAGTCATTTTCTAGGGTACTTTTACCCATTACCAGCTCTCCCATCGTATAGCTGTACTTCAGGTTTCTGTTTCCTACATGCAAGACTTTACATTTCTCTACATTAAACTTCATCTGCCATCTCGTCGCCCACTCTTCTAGTTTGTTCAGGTCCCTTTGTAAATCCTCACAGTCCTCTTTAGTCCCAACTCCACTAAATAGTTTGGCGTCGTCTGTGAATTTTATTACTTCACACTTCGTCCCTGTTTCTAGATCATTTATAAATACATTAAACAGCAGCGGTCCGAGTACCGACCCCTGCAGAACTCCACCTCCTCCAGTCAGAGTAGTGGCCCTTCACTCCTACCCTTTGCTTCCTACCCGCCAACCAATTTTTGATCCATCTATGTACGTCTCCTTCCACCCCATGGTTCTTCAGTTTCTGTAGTAGGCGTTCATGGGGTACCTTGTCAAAGGCTTTTTGGAAATCTAAGTATATGATGTCTATGGGGTCCCCTTTGTCCATCCGAGGACTACAGGGTAAAGTAGCACTGTTTGCCGACGACGCCAAACTGTGTAATATAGTAGGTGAAAGCAATCTCAAAGATAGTATGATGCAGGATCTGATCACATTGGAAAACTGGTCCTCAACATGGCAGCTGGGCTTCAACGCTAAGAAGTGTAAGGTCATGCATCTCGGTAGCAGAAATCCATGCAGAACATACACCTTGAATGGAGAAACACTAGCTAAGACTTCAGAAGAACGGGACTTGGGAGTGATCATCAGCGCAGACATGAAGGCTGCCAAACAAGTAGAGAAGGCCTCATCCAAGGCAAGACAAATGATGGGATGTATCAATAGAAGCTTCGTCAGCCGCAAACCTGAAGTCATAATGCCACTCTACAGAACCATGGTGAGACCTCATCTGGAATACTGTGTGCAATTCTGGAGGCCACATTACCGGAAAGATGTGCTTCGAGCTGAGTCGGTCCAACGGATGGCCACTAGGAAGGTCGCTGGACTCAAGGGTCTCTCATACGAAGAAAGACTGGGCAAGCTGCAACTCTATACCCTAGAGGAGCGCAGGGAAAGGGGTGACATGATCGAGACATTCAAGTACGTCACAGGTCGTGTAGAGGTAGAAAACGATATATTCTTTCCCAAGGGACCCTCGGTCACAAGGGGGCACCCGCTCAAACTCAGAGGAGGGAAATTTAGTGGTGACATCAGGAAGTATTTCTTCACAGAAAGGGTGATAGATCACTGGAACAAACTTCCGGTGCAGGTGATCAAGGCCACCAGTGTGCTCGACTTTAAGAATAAATGGGACATCCACGTGGGATCCCTGCGACGGTCGAGTTAAGGAACTAAGTCATTAGCACTCAGACTTAATAGGGTGGGTAAATGGAGTGGGCAGACTTGATGGGCAGTGGCCCTTTTCTGCCGTCATCTTTCTATGTTTCTAAGTGCAATAACTTTGTTAGGCACGATCTTCCCTTGCAGAAGCCATGTTGGCTTGTTTTCATCAGTTTATTCCTTTCTAGATGCTCATCGATGCTGTCTTTTATTAGCGCTTCCACCATCTTCCCCGGAACCGAAGTCAAACTTACCGGTCTGTAGTTCTCTGGGTCACCTCTCGATCCATTTTTAAAGATGGGCGTAACATTTTCTATCTTCCAGTCCTATGGGATCATGCCTGTTTTCAAGGATAGATTGCAAACCTGCTGTAGTAGTTCCGCTATTTCCTCCTTTAGTTCTTTCAATACCCTAGGTTTGATTCCTTCTGGGCCCGGAGATTTGTCAGTTTTTAATCTATCTCTCTGCTTATGTACGTCCTCAAGGCTTACCTCCATGGATGTTAATTTTTTCTGTTTGATCTCCTTGAAGATTTTTTCTAGGTTCGGCACGTTGGATGTGTCCTCTTTTGTAATACTGACGAAAAGAACGTTATTTAGTCTATCCACCACTTCTTTTTCTTCCTTCACCACTCCTTTCCTATGTCTGTCATCCAGCGGTCCCACCTCCTCTCTTGCCAGGCTGCCTTCCCTTTAACATATCTGAAGTAATGGTTTTGAAATTTTCGTACTTCCCTGGCTAGTCTCTTTTCATATTCCTCTTTTTGCTCTTCTAACCACGCAGTGGCATTCTTTTTGACGCTTCTTGTTCTCTTTCACAGTTCTCCCCGGTTTTGTCCTTTTTTCCATTTCTGGAATGAATTTTTCTTATCTCCTATCGCTTTCTTCACTTCTTTGGTTTATCCATGCCGAATCTTTTGTTCGGCTCTTTTTGCATCCTTTTCTAAATCTGGGGATATACAGATTTTGTGCCTCGCTCACCGTGTCCTTGAATAAAGACCAGGCTTGCTCTACAGTCTGCGATTTCTTTGAGCTGTTCCTAAGTTTCTTCCTTAACAGTACTCTTCGTAGTTTCCTTTCTTGAAGTTAAAAGTTGTCGCTGTGGTTCTCTTTCCCTTCGATATTTCCTACTTCAACTTTGAATCTTGATCATATTGTGATCGCTGTTTCACAACAGTTCCACTAATTCCACTTCCTTTGCAGGTCCTTCCTAGCCCATTAAGGATTAGATCCAGAGTGGCATTCCCTCTCGTCGGTTCTCTGACAAGCTGCTTCATGAAGCAGTCCTGTTTAGCCTCCAGGAATCCGGTCTCCCTAGCACATTATGAGTTTCCAAGATTCCAGTCTATTCCAGGATAGTTGAAGTCTTCCATCAACTAATCGTGTGTTACCGCTATTTTGCATTCTCGCTTCATCTTGGCTTTCATGTCTTCATCGTTTGCTTCGGTTTGCCCAGGTGGACAATAGTAAAGGCCCATTCTTTATCTTGGGCCCTTTCCTTCCCGGTATTTTAACCCATAGTGATTCCCAATTTGTTGGTCATCGCCTGCTGTGTCCACTCTGGTCGAATGTATGTTTTCCTTTTATGTATAGGGTTATCCATCCTCCTTTCTGACCTGACCTGTCTTCACGATAGAGTTTGTACTCTGGCAATGCTATGTCCCATTTGTTTTCTTCATTCCACCATGTTTCAGAGACCCCAATGAGGTCTAGGTTCTCTTTTTTGGCCATGACTTCTAATTCTCCCATTTTATTTCTTAGGCTCTTTGCATTAGTATAAATGAGTTTAAGTCCTGGTATTTTTTTGTCTTCATTATCTTTTCCTGTGCTACGATCTTCATTTTCTTTTCTTGTGCTATGATCTTCTTATTATCCTCTTTATGTTCTGTCAACTCTTGTTTTTCGCACCGCTGTGCCTTCCTAGCATTTTTCCCATTTCAGTTTCCTCTACGGGATTACCTTCTTCTGAAATGTCGACACTTGGTCAACTGTCGGCTTTCCCCTCTCTTGTTAGTTTATAAGCTTGCTCTATTCTTCTCCTGACGTTGTTTGCAAGAAGTCTAGTTCCCACCACGCTCAGGTGTAGTCCGTCTTTCCTGAAGAGCTTGCTCTTGCCCCAAATACGTTGTCCAGTTCCTCTCAAAGTGGATACCCTTCTTCCTCACACCATTCTCCTCATCCATGCGTTTATTGACTAGTTCCATCTGCCTATTCACATCTGCCCTCCGATATTGTTATGGATCTCTGAAAAGGCTATCTTCTCTGTAGTCCTCATCTTCAACTTCCTTCCCAGAATCTCGAACTGTTCGATCAGTGTGTTTTCTACTGTAGTCTCTCCCGCTGACATCATTTTGTCCCAATGTGGATCAATCACTGTAGTCTCTTCCGTCCTCTGCTCCTTCTAGGATCTTTTCAATTTTGTCGACGATGTCTTTTGCTCTCGTTCCTGGGAGGGCAGGTCACTAGTCGATCCTCTCTTCCCCCTGCTTATTTGGCTATCTACTTGCCTTAGGATTGAGTTTCCCACTAGGATCACAGACTTCCCCTTCTTCAGTTTTCGCTCCCAGTCGCAGGTCTATGTCCCCGGTGTGCTTCGCTGCTTCTTCTAGGCATCGGCAAGACCTTGCCTCCCCTTCCTGCGGGATCCCCTCTGTGGGTTTCCTCGTTGGAGTCTTCTTCCTTCTGTTCTCCATTCATGTGGGTGTATCTTCATCTTTCCTCTGATGCTTGTGTTCTTCCACCCTTCTCCTGAAGGCCTCCTCAATGAACTCCTCGAATTCTCTGACTTCCCTCCGTGATGTGTTTCTCTCTCATGTAGTCTTCAGCTGTCCTGGTTGGGTCTTCTGCGATGTGTAGTCCTTCCAGTTCCTGTATCCTGACCTTCAGTTGCCTAACTTCCTTCTTCTAGCTTTCCAGCTCCTGACACCGACCACGTACATATGACCGCCTCCCCGAGGGGAGAGGTGGTCATACATATGGCAGACTGTGAAGAACACTGGAAAGCTCATCTTCTGGATTCCCTCTGCTTCCATTGCTGTCCGCCTTTTTTTGGGGGTACTCTCTACTATTGCACTGATATATAAAGTTTTTCTTTGATTCTTTATAATATTGCCCATAAATAAATGTAAATTAAAACTCAATAAAAATGATCAGTCTAGGGTATTTTAGACCATTCAACCCTAGATAACAAATCACAACTAGATATTATCTCAAAATCAAGAGTGGCCCTTTTCATGAGTAGGTCGCGATGGCACCAACTTCAAAAAGCATGACAGAATTTTTAAAAAAATCTAATAATTAATATCTTCATCAGAATCCAATGGCAGTTTAATATGTTCTCAAAACCTACAATTTGGAAAATTGGACATGCATAAGAAAAAAAAAAAATCATGGTCTTGTTAATTTTTTTGGCAACATTAGACCAAGAACCTGGTGGACGATAAATAAGCAAACTTATAATTCCGGCGAAGGAGAGAATCCAAGATGGCGACGGAGTAAGTCGTGTCGGCGAGAGGCTCCTGCACGACCGGCAAATATTTACTTACTTGCCTTCTTTTTTCCTGCCTTTACAATGCCGAAGCGCAGGGGAAGACAGAGGGACGTTCTTCCCTACTTTCTCTGCCTCTTCGCCGTCGACGCAGACGGCGATTACCAGCTTTGCCGTCCCAGTTGGAGCGGGCGTGTCCGCTGATCAAAGGGGGCAGACCTCGATCTTGGAGGGCGAGACTTCGCTCAGCCCGATGGGACCTGGGAGTTCCTTCTCGTCCCGGGACGGTGTTGGGAGCATTGTTTGCAGCACAGGAAGCTCCGGAGTTGATTCCTCCGGTGGTGCTGCCTATTTCCCCTCTGACCCCGGATGAGGTTGCACAGCTTGTCGGCCCCTGTGCAGCTGGAACAATGGAGAATGGAGGAACAGAAACCTGTAATGCTACAGAGAAGGAGAAGGTTGGAATCCAAGTGGAGTGATTCCCGGTACAACTTTGCTTCCTCCTTTGATAAGACCTGATGTTATAGACATGGAGGCTATTTGGAGTGGCTTTGGAATCATTGTATAAGGTATGCATCTCAATTCGTCACTTCAGCCCAGAGTACCAACATACAGTTAAGACTTTTGATGAGAAACTTCTAAAGCAATCCGATAGAATAGACAAATTGGAAAAATCTATGACTGAAGCGAAAGCTTCAATTAATTTACAACTGAAGGATGAAAATTTGGAAAATGCTAACAGGAGTTTTGAATCTTAGACTTTTAAATTTTCCTATTTCCAAATTCCAACCGGCAAGAGAACTGTTTCATTCCTTCTTGAGACTAGTACTTATAATTTCCTGAAAATAATTTACCACCGGTACATAAACTTTATTATTTAAATATTCCTAAAGAGGATAAAGGAAAAGGAACCGTAGCAGGAGATTTAGATCTCACAGCTATCCTGGAAACATCTCAACAAGAAGAAATTATGGGAAGAGCAACTTTATTGGTAACCTTTGTTTTTCAACAAGATAAGGAAGCAGTTCTTCGTCTATTCTATAAAACTGATAATTCAGAATTTCATGGTTCAAAGTCTCAATTTTTCCTGATGTATCAAAATGGACTCAAGATAGACGAAATAAATTTTTAAATTTATCGTCAGCCAATTTTGAGTATAGGAGCAACTTTTCAGTTACGTTTTCCCTGTAAATGCTGTATTACCTATCAGAATAATAGATATATATTTTATGAACCTGATCAGTTGAAATTTTTTCTTGAGGGTAAAGCAGCTGGTTAAGCTCCAATCCCCTCCATGCCTTTTCCTATTACCAGGATGATAATTTAATTTAATCCAACTGTTTGATCTCCTAATTAATTTGAATGAACATTTCTTGAAAAATCCAACTTTCCCTTGGAGGTGTAGGATTCTCTCTCCCTAGTTTGTGGACTATGAACTTAGTTAATTTGTGAAATTTTTGATTTATAATTTATGTTATGTTTTCTTCTTAAATGTTTATTTCTATTACATTGTTGTTTAACAATCTGTAAAATTATAAACAAATAAAAAAAAAACAATAAAAAAAAAACTTCCAAAGGAACCAGTTGTAATGTTTATTCTCATCCACTAATTCACACATCATCCACTCCAGCTTTTTTAGGGGTCCTTTTACTAAAGCGTGCTAGCCGATTTTAGCGTGCGCTAAATGCTAACGCGTCCATTATATTCTATGGACGCGTTAGCATTTAGTGTGCGCTAAATCGGCTAGCGCGCCTTAGTAAAAGAGGAGGTTAAAGAGATAGAATCTCTAAGGGTTGCGTTTTTTTGGCACAAGCACCGGATAAGCGTGCGCTACCCAAAAACTACTGCCTGCCTCAAGAGGAAGGTGGGTTGCGGCTAGCGTTTGTGTGGCATTTTAGCTTGCGCTATTACCGCGCATTAAGGCCCTAGCGCACCTTAGTAAAACGAGCCCTAAGCGTAAGATGGGAAAAAAATTTTATATATGACAACTAGACCTCCACCACATCTGTCTATTCTGGGAAGGTAAAATATGCTATAACCATGAGGGCATAAATGTGCTGTAATGTACTTTCTCCTTATTACTCTAGCTTGATATGGTCCTGGGGGCAGGAATGTGCAGAACTGGTGAGAGTTCTGCAAAGACCCTTACATGTATCATTTTATTTTTGCTGTTTCCAAAGTCTGACTGGAACTGATAAGTAACATGAGTAATGACCAAATGCTATCTATACAACTCTGTGCTCCCTCCTGTGGATGTAAGAATATGTTTTGGTAGCATATAGACTTAAATGACAAAAAATAAATTATTATACAGTATATATACTTAGGAAATTTAAGCAAAGGTATGTTTTGTAAGTGGTGCTGAAAATCAACCCATTGTACATATGAAAGCTCCAGGCAGCTGTATAGGGAGCATGAAATTTAAGAAATGCTGAAAACTCAATTATTTGCTAACTAGTGTTTAAGCCCGTTACATTAATGGGTGCTAGAATATATGTCTGTCTGTCTTTCTTTCTTTCTGTCTATCTCCCTGCCTCTGTCTCTTTCTTTCTTTCTTCCTTTCTTTCTATCTCTCTCCTGCTGTCTGTCTGTCTTTCTTTCTTTCTGTCTGTCTCTCTCCCTGGCCCCCTTTGTCTGTCTCTCTCTCTCCCTGCCCCTGTCTCTTTCTTCCTTTCTTTCTGTCTCTCTCCCTCCCTCCTGCTGTCTATCTTTCTTTCTCTCTCCCTCCCTCCCACTGTCTGTCTTTCTGTCTGTTTCTCTCCTTCCTGCTGTCTGTCTTTATTTCTGTCTGTCTTTCTCCCTGCCCCTGTCTTTCTTCCTTTCTTTCTGTCTCTCTCCCTCCCACTGTCTATCTTTCTTTCTTTCTCTCTCTCTCCCTCCCGCTATCTGTCTGTATTTCTTTCTGTCTGTCTCTCTCTCTGTCCCCTGTCTTTCTTTCTTTCTTTCTGTCTGTCTCTCCCTGGCCCCCTTTGTCTGTCTTTCTTTCTCTCCCTGGTTTGTATTATTTACATGTATTTTGCAGTTCAAGGCGGATTACAAAAAATTACAAAAAACGTATTACAAGAAGAAGATATCTGGTAATTTCTAGAGGAGATAAAGAGTAGATGAGGTTGCTTTGGGGAATCGGGAAGGTATTGGGAAGTTGGAAGGAGCTAGCGGTATTAAGTCGTTTGCAGAAATTTTTTGAAAAGTAGAGTCTATTTCTTTTCTGGATGTTTTGTAGTCGGGGGTCATAATCAGTAGATTGGAGATTAGGTTGTCGAGTTTTGCTGCTTGTGTAGCTAGGAGGCCATCATATAGATTTTTCCGTTTGACTTCTTTGATTGGAGGGTGCGTGTAGGGCCGGATTAACGGATAGGCCTAAGAGGCACGTGCCTAGAACCCAAAATTGTGAGCGGGGCCCACTCACCATCACCTTTCTAATTTTTTTTTTAACGGCCATGACAGCAAGATCGGGCCTGATGACAGCAAGATCGGGCCTCCCTCCTGATGACAGCAAGATGCCCCCCCTCCCCGATGAGAGCAAGATTGGGCCCCACCATGGCATCGATAGCAAGATTAACCCCAGCACCTGCAAGTGGTGCTCAGCCCAAAGTTCCCCTCTGACACAGCTTCCTGTTTCCGCCTGGGCAGTTCGCGTCAGAGGGAAGCGTTGGGCTGAGCACTGCTTGCAGGTGCTGGGGCTAATGTTGCTACCCGCTAGCTTTACAAGTGTTCTTTGTCTATGAGATGGAAGAAGGAGCCTCTGCAGCAGGTGAGCGCTGTGGGAGGGGTAGCTTCGGGATGCGTGAAGAGGGAGTTCCGTGTGTGTTTGCTGCAGGTGTTGGGTGCAGTGGGGAAGAAGAAGCTGGAGAGGAGTGCAGGCTGCAACCACCCCGAGGAGCTGAGGGGGAGAAGTGAAGGAGCAGAGGTCAGAAGGAACAGGAGAAGGTGTTGGTGGGGAGGGTTACAGGCCGCAAACCTTCCAAAGAATAATGAATAATTTAAGTGGTGACCCGCGCGAAGGTGAGAAGGGAGGGAGATGGGCCTGGGGTGGAGGCTCAGAGTTGGAGAGAGAGAGAGAGAGAAAGGGGCAGTTGGGCAGATGATGAAAGTGGGGAGAAGAGAGAGAGAGAAGAGGGCAGACGGATGTCAGTTGAGAGGGGAGAGCAGATGCTGAATGGAAGTGGAGAAAGAGAACACATACTGGATGTAAGGAGGGGAGAAAGAAAAAGGCATATGCTAGATGGGGGAAAGAAGAGAGTTAGTGAGATAGTGGAGGGGTGAAGGAAAGGGGTGGCAATCTGTGGGTAGGCACAATTAAAAGAGGGAAACTGAGGACTGAATAGTAAGAGAGAATTTAATTTAGACAAATGAAGAAAATAGAGAAGAGAGATATGCCAGAGCATTGGGGGGGGGGGGGGGGGGAAGGTGGAAGGAGACAGAAATATCAGATCTGAGTGGAGGAAATAAGAAGAGAGAGGGAAATGGAAATGGAAGGAGACAGATGCCAGCCCATGAGGGGAACAGAGGGAAGAAGATGGATGCCAGATCAAGGAGGCAGAGAGATGGCAGGAGGAAAGATGAAAGGGGGCTTTCAGACAGTTTCTGGAAGGGCAGACAGTGGATGGAAGGAAGAAAATGACAACATGAGGAAAGCAGAAACTGGGAGGCAAAGGTTGTTAGGTCCCATCAACTCATGCTCGAGTCCTAGTCCATTATTAGATGAATATTGGAGAAGAGCAAAGAACATCAAAACCCTCTATACCTTTGCTTCATCAACTACAGCAAAGCTATTGACTGTGTGGATTACAATAAACTATGGAGAACTCTAGTGCAAATGGGAATACCCAAATTCAGCTGATAGAGAGTATATATGAAAATCAAGACAACAAAGGTAGAAAAAATTATATTTTTAATTTTTTTTGTTATAGGATAAAGTAGTATTGTAGCTGTGTTAATAAATGTTTATAAATAGAAAATGGAATTACGGTGATCGTTTTATTGGACTAATTTTAATACATTTTTGACTAACTTTTAGAGGCCAAATACTCCTTCCTCAGGTCAGGACAGAAAACTGTAACAGCAGTATACTTTACTGACCTAAGGAAAGATGGTTTGAACTCTGAAACCTAATTAAAAAATGTATTAGTCCAATAAAATGAAATCTTATTTTCCATTTTTTTAACTTTGTTAATTTGTAAAGTGATTTGAATCACCTTATTGTCTGCTGATCTTCTTTTGTTCCACGTTGGATTCTTTGCTGGACCGCTTGCCTTGTTTTGTTACAAATTAGCATACATGGAGTAGAACGTACCAGAGGAGTTACAGATTTGGTTGTTTATACATAAGGGTTAAAGTTGGATGACAGAGTGAGGCAGTTGAGACGAGTTGCAAACTTGGTTATTAATATAGGCTTATGTTTTGGATAGTATTACTGTTTTACAATGCATTTGAACACTTTTATATATGTATGGAAAGGGTTCAGAGTTAAAGTCCTGGGCAAGTAGGTGGGAAGGAAGGGGGGGATTTATTCAGAGATGTTTGGGGGCTTGCATAGAACTAAAACTGTACACTGGCACTGGTATGGAAATCTTTTTTGTTTGTTTTGAATTTTATAATAAAAGAAAAAAAATAAATATGAGTGGAAATAAAGAAGTAAATAATAAAACAGGTAAATGGGGATGGGATATGGGCGGGGCATGGGTATGGGATGTGGGCGGAGCAGAGCTAGGGGGCCCTCAAAGAACTAATCCTGCCCTGGGTGCATAAATGGATTGTGGGTTTTCCTATGTCTAGTTAATGTCGTTTGGATGAGGCGGTTGTTCAGGTAGGTTGGGCTATCGCCGTTTATGGTTTTAAATAGGCAGCGTTTAAACTAGAAACGGGGGGAAGAATAGCAATCACTCAAAAGAGCATGGTTCAGAACAAGGTATCTTTGAAAGATATTATTATAAAAGGGAAAACAGAGCATCTTGACAGTGAGATTGCAATACAGGTCACAATATACCAGGTTTCCTTAAATACAGAGCAGGCTGATTTAAAAGATTGCAAAAGTATCCACGTCAACTGCTGAGCAAATTGTAAATAGACTTGACGAACATTGTTTGAAATGTCTGTATGCAAATGCCAGAGAGAGGAGAGTTAGAATATATTAAAGTAAATGAAAAGATAGATATGATAGGCAGCTCTGAGGACAGATGAAAGGAAGATAACCAATGGGACACTGTCATACCAGGGCAAACTACAGTGCATTGCAGTGATAGGGTGGATAGAATTGGGAAAAAACGTGGAGGGGCATAATAAAAAAAAGCGTCTAAGTCCCCTTTTGGCCTAAGTCCCTAAACGTTCAACCCAGAAGCAGGGAAAGTGTCCATAACCAAGACAAACGTCCATGTTTTGATTATGGCTTTCCCCTGCCTAAACGCCCAATCTCCACTACGTCTAAAAGTACCCCCATAGCACGTCTACACTTTTAAACCATAATGAAACAAAAAAACGCCTAAGCCAAAAACGTCCAACAGAAGGGCTTTTAGGCGAAGGAGGAGCCAGTCCTTCGCCTAAAAGCTGGATTCTGTAACCGGTGTCTGTCAAAAACAACACCAGTTACAGAATCCCCCCCCCCCCACAACCATCCAGGCAGGAGGGTGCCAAGCCCTCCTGCCATGGCAAACTGCGACCCCCCCCCTCCCGACAACATCGGGGCAAGAGGGAGCCCAAACCCTCTTGCCCCTTTGAAGCCGCGACTCCCCCGACTCGATCGGGGCAAGAGGGAGCCCAAGCCCTCTTGCCCCTTTGAAGCCGCGACCCCCCGACTCGATCGGGGCAAGAGGGAGCCCAAGCCCTCTTGCCCTGTTGAAGCCGCGACCACCCCGACACGATTGGGCCAGGAGGGAGCCCAACCCCTAATGGCACAGGCGACCCCCCCCTACCCCCCGACACGTTCGGGCCAGGAGGGAGCCCAACCTCTCCTGGCCCAGGCGACCCTCCGACACGTTCGGGCCAGGAGGGAGCCCAAGCCCTCCTGGCCCAGGCGACCCCCTTACCCCAACTCCCCACTACATTACGGGCTGGAGGGATCCCAGGCCCTCCTGCCCTCGACGAACCCCCCTCCCCCCCAACGTCCGGCCCCCAGCTGACCCACGACCCCCCCGGACGACCCCACGACCCCCCCACCCCCACCCCCCTTCCCCGTACCTTTTCGTCATTGGCCGAACAGACGGGTGCCAAACCCGTCCATCTGGCATGCAGGCCACCGAAGAATGGGGCCGGATTGGGGCCTAAGGCGCCTGGGCCAATCAGTAGGCGGGGCTTTGGTACCGCTGGGCCAATCAGGCCCCATTCTTCGGTGGCCTGCATGCCGGACGGATGGGTTTGGCACCCATCTGTCCGGCCAATGACGAAAAGGTACGGGTAAGGGGGGTGGGGGTGGGGGGTCGTGGGGTCATCTGGGGGGTCACGGGTCGGCTGGGGGGCCCGATCGGGGGTTCTGGGGGGGCGGACGTTGGGGGGGGAGGGGGGTTCGTCGAGGGCAGGAGGGCCTGGGATCCCTCCTGCCCGTAATGTAGTGGGGGGTTGGGGTAAGGGGATCGCCTGGGCCAGGAGGGCTTGGGCTCCCTCCTGGCCCGAACGTGTCGGAGGGTCACCTGGGCCAGGAGGGGTTGGGCTCCCTCCTGGCCCAATCGAGTCGGGGGGGGGGTCGCGGCTTCAACGGGGCAAGAGGGCTTGGCCTCCCTCTTGCCCCGATGTTGTTTGTGGGGGGAGGGGGAGTGATCCATCGCGGCAGGAGAGATGCCTCATCTCCCCTACCGCGATGCCATCACTCCTCTACTGGAACTGCCGTGGGTCGCAGGTCGCGGGTCGCGGCAGTTCGGGTAGAGGAGTGATGGCATCGCAGTAGGGGAGATGAGGCATCTCTCCTGCCGCGATGGTTAGGTTGCCGGGCCGCTGAACTGATGGCGCCAATGGCCATCATCTCAGCGGCCCGTTTTTCTGCACTTAGACCTGGTTTTATTTCGTCTAAGTGTAAAAGGTCTAAGTGCCAACTAAACTTTATTGGTTATACCTGTTGTACGGCTAGGTGTAGGTCGGCCCACTTTCCCGCCCACTGCCAGCCCTTTCCCCTCCTCTAAACACACCTCCTTTCTCTCTGTGCGTTTAAAGGCAGGGGAAAGGCCTAAGTTGGTTTTAGATACGTCTAAAAACCAGCTTTGGTTATGGGTACTTGGACGATCAGGCTTTTTGATCGTCCAAGTAGCCATTTAGGACACTTTTTAGATGTTTTTTTTTTTTTATTATTACCCTCATAGTGTTATATGTTAAGGATGGCCTTGAATCCAATTGACTGAAAATTCGACAGAAGCAGAAGCACAACTTGGAGTCCCTATGAATAGAAATTCCATGTGTAAGGAGGAAAAGGATAGTGATAGTGAAAGGTCACTTTGGTCAGCCACAAAACTTAGAGACTTGAAGAAAGTACAGGTGTTTTATTCAGCATATGCGGACTCCTGAGCCCCCAAGCTGGCATCTTCAGAAGTCCCGAAACCAGGAAGTTACAGTGATATTTATGCATTTTCTGGCTGGACAACTGAATACTTGATACAACTTCTCATTTGTTACTTTTACTATATTTTCTTAACAATCATTGGTCCTAAGCTCGCACTTATTATTGGGTCAGGGGTTAATCTTATAGTCCTATAGGGAGCAGGTCACTTATCTAAGCCCTGCAGTCTTTCTGTTACATGTCCAGGAGGGCGAAATACAATATGGTTATCTCAGCATACACAGTAAGAAGCTAAAATACCCAAGCTACAACACCCAGTGTAGGCAGGCTAGAATATGAGATAAGTCAGGTCTGCAATTAAACATAATTCAGCTTTTTTATTAAGGAGAAAACTTAGTTCAAGACTCAGGAAAACCAGTCCCAGACTCCTTCAATAGGAGTCTATCGTCCATCTGACCAAGATGAATGGATAAATGCTGAAATGCTATCAGAAATTAGGAAGGCTAACAAACTGGGTAACGCAGTAATAATGTGTGATTTCAACTACTCCAATATTGACTGGGTAAATGTAACATCTGGGCATGCTAGGGCGATATCAAGGACTGCTTTATGGAGCAGCTGGTTCAGGAACTGACAAGAGGTGAGGCAATTCTAGGCAGTTCTTAATGGAGCACATGAATTGGTGAGGGAGGTAATGGTGCTGGGGCCACTTGATAATAGTGATCATAACATGATCAGACTTAATATAATCCCTGGAATAAATTCACACAAGAAATCTAATACAACAGCATTTAACTTTTAAAAAGGAGACTATGATGAGGAGAATGTTAAAAAAAAAGAAACTTAAGGAGCTGCTGCAAAGGTCAAAAATATGTATATCGGGTACGGATGTTATTAAAAAATACCATCCTGGAAGCCCAGACTAGATATATTCCATGTATTAAAAAAAAATGAGGAAGGGAGACCAAATGGCAGCTGGCAAGGTTAACAAGTGAGGTGAAGGAAGCTATTAGAGCTAAAAGAGAATCCTTCAGAAAGTGGAAGAAGGATCTGACTGAAAATAATTGTAAACAGCACAAGGAATGTCAAGTCAAATATAAGGCACTAATAAGGAAGGCAAAGAGAGACCTTGAAAAGAAGATTGCGCTGAAAGCAAAAACACACAGTAACACAGTAAAAACTTTTTTAGGTATATTAAAAGCAAGAAGCTGGGAAAAGAATCAGTTAGACTGCTAGACAACAGAGGGTTAAAGGGGTTCTCAGGGAAGACAAAGCCATAGCAGAAAGATTCAATTAATTCTTTGCTTTGGTCTTCATCATGGAAGATGTGGGAGAGTTACTGATGCCAGAAATGGTATTCGATTCTGATGAATCGGAGCAACTCAAACAAATCTCTGTAACACTGGAAGATGTAATCGGCCAATTTTACAAATTGAACAGTAGCAAATTGTTTGGACCGGATGGTATACATACTAATTTGTAATTTTTCTTTAAAATCCAGCTTAATACTGGAAGACTAGAATGTGACCAATGTGATGCCAGTTTTTTAAAAGGGTTCCGAAGGTGATCTGGGAAATTATAGACCAGCGAGTCTATTATAAAAACCAAAATGACAACATATACATAAGCATGGATTAATGAGAGAAAGCCAACATATACGGTATTTAGTTAAGGGAAATCTTGCCTCACCAATCTACTGCATTTCTTTGAAGGGGTGAATGAACATGTGGATGAAGGTGGGCTGGCTGATATCGTGTATTTAGATTTTCAAAAGGCATTTGACAAAGTACCTTATGAAAAACTTCTGAGGAAAATAGAAAGTCATGGGAGGTAACATGCAATAGCCTGCACGGACTGAGGTTTCAATATCTTCAATCTAAAATGTACCGCTAGTCCTTATCATTACCTCACTCTAGAAGACCTTCCTCCCTCCCCTCCTCCTCCTGTCTCTTCTTCTCTGCCTTTCTCAAATTGTACGTCGCCTTGAACCTATTTAATGACTCACAAATTGTAGATTAGACTAGATTAGATATCCTATTAAGGATTAAGAACTAGTTGAAAGAAAACAGAGCGTAGGTTTAAATGGTCAATATCATCAGGAATTATCAGGAAAGGAATGGAAAACAAGGATGAAAATGTTATAGTGCCTTTGTATCACTCTACGGTACAGCTATACCTTACATACTGTGTACAGTTCTGGCCCCAAATCTCATAAAAGATATAGTGAAAGTAGAAAAGGTACAGAGGATGACAAAAATGATAAAAGGGATGGGGTGACTTCCCTATGAATAAAGGCTAAAGAGGCTAGGGCTCTTTACCTTGGAGAAGAGACTGTTTAGAGGTGATTTGATAGCGGTCTAAGGGTAGATGTGAATCGCCGGTTTATTCTTTCCAAAAATACTAGGCATAGGGGGCATGTTATGAAGCTAGTAAGTAATAGATTTAAAACAAACAGAGAAATATTTATTCACACAACATGTAATTAAGCTTTGGAATGTGTTGCTGGAAAATGTGATGAAATCAGTTAGCTTAGCAGGGTTTAAAAAATGTTTGGAGAATTCCCTAAAAGAGAAATCCATTGGGGCTTGGGGAAATCCATTGCTTATTCCTAGAATAAGCAGCATAAAATCTGTTTTACTACTTGGGATTAGTGCTGCCCAATTCAGGGAAAATTTTTTTGATTCCTCCTATCGAATTGATTTTTCCATTCTATTTGCTTTTCCTGCCCAATCAGGCAGGTTTTTTCCCAAACATCCTGGTGGGTTTATAATCTTTTCACCCACTCCACCCCTTTTGCCCTCTCCAACCCTAAGCTGGTGATGTGGTGTAAACAAAATAAACAAATAAACAAGACTTTTCCTCTCTCTGTTAGGTCCTAGCTGACACTCGCCAATACCAGCTCTGGCAGTATACACATTTCAAATCTGACATATTGTAATCACAAAACTGAAAATAAAACTATTTTTCTACCTTTTGTTGCCTAGTCAAATTATTCAAATTATGTTGGTCCCAGGCTCTGGTTTCTGTTTGTCTTCTGTTAACTCACTTACCAGGGTCTCCTGTCAATTTGATATTTTCTTCTTCCTCTGTGCTTACCATCTATCTTCCATCTCTATACCTTCCCTTCCACTGCTATATCCAACATATCTTCCCCACTGTCTTCTCTCTCTCACTCTCTCTTCTGTCTGAGACCTTTACCTACCATATGCGTGTTCTCTTGAGCATGTGTGGGGGATGGGTAGGGCCTGCCACATGGCATGCTGAATTTTTATGCATGCACAGGGGCCAAGGAGCCCGGGCAAGGGTAATTTGTCAGTGGTGGCAGTCCCCATAGATAATAAGAACATAAGGATAGCCTTACTGGATCAGACCAATGATCCATCAAGCCCAGTAGCCCATTCTCACGGTGGGAAAATCCAGCTCACTAGTACCTGGCCAAAACCCAAGGTGTAGCAACATTCCGTGCTACCGATCCAGGCTACTGCCACTGTTACCAAGATGGAACCTTGATGGAGAATCTCTTAAGCTGGTGGAGCTTGGGGATCCCTGCCAGCAGCAGGCAGCCCCTTATATTGGGGTCACCGTTGGGTAGAATGGGATGGGGGACAAGGGAAGAGCAAACTTTGTGTTTCTCTATTGTGGGTATTGGCTCCCACAAAAAAAAGGTGGTCTAGCTATTTGATTGGTTTGCACTAGTATTCTGTAAGAATATCTGAGCATCTCACCCCACAGTACTGGAGCACCTAAAAGGTGGTGCCCACTTCTAGAATTAACCCCCACCCTGCTAATTTCATAATTGCTGTCTTTGGGTTGCTAATCACTAACCACTAGGAAAATGAAAGTAAAAGAATGATTTGGGTGGTTAAAAAAAAAAGAGAAGGTCAACGGTTATAAGCATATAAATATAACACAACTATTGTACATTTACAAATACGTACTATAAAAGACATAATTTCAGTCCCTTTATGCAGAGACAGGCAGATCCCTGAAGCAGAAAATTATTTGAATTAACAATGAATGTAATCACTGAGGTTCTTAAAGAACAAAGAAATGCGAAGAAATGAAATTTTAGGTTTGGGAAATGTAAAACTTAATTACAGTTAGCCAATATGTTAAAACAAAGTTATGTCTTGATATCGTCACTTGTTTTATGCACAGCTGCAGCAGATGGTATGCCTGAAAGGCTTTCTGATTGATAATAAAAAAAAAAATCCACAGTTCGCACACCTTGAAAGTGGAAGCTGTGAATTGTTTCTGCTTTTTGTTAATTACAGTGGAGCTTAAAAGAATTTCTACAGCTCAATATTATTTATACAGCTGCAATTTGAAATGATGGTACATTTGATTTGAGTTTCTTCTGTACTTTTGATACCAGTTTTTTTTTATAGCTGGGAAAAATGGATTGAAATCAAGTAAGTGGGATGGGCCATCTTGTTTATGGTTTTTTTTTTTTTGTTTCAAATAATTTCAAAATATGCAGAAGGGATAAAGATTATTTTTGCATTGTGTAATAGAGGGCAAAATCCCTTTCTTTATTCCATGTAAATGCTGGTTCTCCAGTTACCTGCATATAGAGGGTTTAATTTTATAGAACACAAAAATTCTGTAGTTTAATTATTTTTTAAATATACTGAGATCCATTTTCCAGGTGTTAGCATGTGTTAACATTTTTAACGCATGCTAACATTTTAGCACATTGATCACATTGGAACAAACTGCCTGACTCGGTACGTCAAGCTAGAGAATGACAGGGGGGCAAATTTCTCCCCGTCCCTGCAAGAACTGAATTTTCCCGCCCCGTCCCCGTGAGTTTTGTTGCTGTCCCTGTCCCCGCCACATTCCTGTAAGCTCTGCCTTAACCGCACAAGCTTTGAACACTTACAATTTTAAAGTGTTTGAGGCTTGTGCAGATGAGGACAGAGCTTAGGCACTGGTGGAATGAGACTTTATGACATCACAATCTGAGCTCTAGAATGTTGCTACTTAGGATTTTAAAGTGTTTGAGGCTTGTGCAGATGAGGACAGAGCTTAGGCATTGGTGGAATGAGGCATTATGACATCACAATCTGAGCTCTAAAATGTTGCTACTTATGATTTTAAAGTGTTTGAGGCTTGTGCAGATGAGGGCGGAGCTTGCAGGAATGGGGCTGGAAAAGAACTCTATGAGACGAGAAAATGAGTTCCCGCGTGGACGGGGAAAAATCTTTAGCGCACGCTAAATTGGTTTGCACACCTTAATAAAAGGACCCCTTAATATGTATGCTTATTATTTAATTGAGTGAGAGGTTTATGAGTGTTACATGTAGCAGGAATGCAATGTTGCGAGTGCCGAATGTTATAATATTTTTCAATTGTTCTGATTGCAGAAATAAAGATGTTAAACATTTAAAAATATATGCCAAGCAATGTTTGCTTTTTAAAATCATCATTCTGCATGTATAAGCTTGCCTACACCCAAGTATAACCCACAGTATGCCCCTTCAAAATGTAAAATCATGTATTACCCACAGGGTATTTACGAGAAAATGTGGTGTTCCTCATTATGCTAATATTCTGTACATGAAAATAGGTGCCTACTTTCCTTTATAGGATTGGCTTCAATTAGACACGTTCTAGGTGCTTAATATAGATACCAGTGTATAGAATTGCCCTCTAATATTCTATATGTAAGAGCTGTCAGAAGGAAATCTTTTCTACGACCTCATTCCAAAGTCATCATGGAAATTATGCAAAATACGACAATGATAAGCCCAATACTTTCTGGAACAAAATGCTTTAGACTAATGAAGTGGAAATTGAACTGTTCAACCACAATCACACAAGATACTTTAGATAGAAATAAAAGGGAATCGTTTGAAGAAAAGAACACCTTGTCAGCCGTTAGGCTGGGGGGGGGGGATGAATCTCGTATGCGTTGAGGTTGTGTGGCAGCTGTTGACAAAGAAAATATAGTGCAGGTGGAAGCAAAAATGTATTCAGCTAAATATCAACATATACGGTACTATAAACTAATGTCCCATAGTCGGCGAAGAAATTGAAGCTGATAAGAGGCTGGGTATTTCAGCAAGACATCTGCCTGAAATATACCTCAGATGCAACCATGAAGTATTTATTGGAATGACTTTTATAGTCTTCAGAAATTGAATATTGTTGAAAATCTAAGAGGGGATCTCAAACATGTAGTGCATACAAAGAGGCTGGGGAGCATCTCTGAGCTAGACGAGTTATACAAGGAAACATGTGAAATATTTACAAAGCAAGAATAAAGACTATTAGTTGTCTGCGGGAAATGTTTCCGAGCTGTTCTCTCTGAAAAGGTGTTGCAAAATACTGTCTGAAAAGGATGCAGAAGCTTTTATACCTGCCATAAAAACTGTTTTCTTACTGTGAATCTATAAAAACTGTAGGTAAATAGCATAGTTTGGTGTCAGCATGGGGGTGGGGGCAGTCCCTTGCGCGCCCCCCCCCCTCAAATGCTACGGATACTAATGTTGAATTTGACCCCCCTCTTCTCATGGCCAATCCTACCCTTTGCTGGTAAATAGTAATGTATGCATTTACATTTGCAGAAAGGCCCTGCTGCTAGGCGCAGTTGTCAATCAACCAATAAGTGTCATTTGTGGCATCGCACCTAGCGGCACCTAACTCGACTTGGGTTCCAGTAGGCGTCATAATGTTAGGTGCCAACTTTAATGTACAGCACTGTGTACACCTTTCAGCGCTATAAAAATGATAAATAGTCGTAGTAATATTAGGCCAGGCACCTAAGGCAATCCAAGTCCAAACTCCATCCTAACCACGCCTACTTTTTAGGTAGGCGCCTTGGTGTAGACACCTACATGGCACCTATTGATGTAGGCACCTACCTGAAAATTAAAATTTGTAATTGGTTTTTAATGGCACTGTTTAATTAATAGTGCCAATTGAACCAATTGGTTACATCGGTAAGCGTCCCACTCTAGGCACCGTTTATAGAATCAGGGTCGTGGAGGGGCATAATCGAAAGAAGTCCGTTTTGGGCCTAAGTTGCTAGTCGCCCAGAGTTGGCGGTGTTTGAGGTCCATTCTCGAAAAATACGTCCAACACATAATTTTTTTTTCGAGAATCATCCAACTGGATGTCTAGCCGTTTTGATCGCCCAGACCGCTAAGTCGTCTATCTTTATACCCCATTCTCGTCAAAAACGGCTGGAACAAGTACTTTTAGGCATGGGAGGGGCCAGCAAAATGATGGACTGGACAGCCAGACATAGCAATACAGTAGTGGGGCACCTTACATGGCAGTGCTGCGAACTTCACTAAAAGGGTGCCATATACACATCTCGCCATAACTCCTCTATAGGTCATGGTGAGCCCCCCAAAACCTACTAAACTCGCTTGTCTACAACCCCAATAACCCCAGAGTACTTAAGCCACCTCTTCGCAGCTCTACTAGGATTTTCTATGCCAGGTGCTAATGTTCTGGAGGCAGTTATGTAAAATGTTTATTACGATTTTTATGGCAGTGGGGGGGGGGGGGTCAGTGATCACTGGGGGAGTGTGTGGGAGTCTATGCTTTGTGTTTGCAGTGCTTATCTGGTCACTTTGGATACCTTTTTGCCACTTAGACCTGGTTTTCAATTGCCTAAGTCACAACGTCCAGGCAGCCTCAGTTAAACCTTCGGTTATACTTGCAGTATGACTAAGTTTAGTTCATCTAAGCACCTTCCTTTAGGTGTCTTTTATAGAATCAGGGCCTTCATGCTCAAACTGCATTAGCCGGGTACCTAAATGTTGGCACCATATATTGAATTTACCCCTAACTGCTTAGCATGGGATGAGTTGAAGATGGTCAGATATCAGTAGACGTTGAGTGGGGACTGCACATTCCAGTGAGTGCCTAGTAAACAGTATGCACTATGACCCGTGTAATTAGTGTAAGCACACTTACCCTCCTCTTTTACAAAGGTGCGCTATGCTTTTTAGCACGCGATAAATATTAGCGTGCGCTAAACACACGCTAAACGCTAACATATGCATGTTATCCTATGGACATGTTAGTGGTTAGCTCAGGCGTTGATTTAGCGCACGCTACACGGGCGCTAAAACGCTTAGCGCACCTTTGTAAAAGAGGGCCTTAATGAAACCGCATCCATGCTAATTTGGCATTAACCAGTGGTAGGAAACTTCTCTGAGCTGGGGAAATGCTGGTTATACCTCCAACAGTTACTTCACAGCCTTAGCACTTACTGCAGGTTAATTTACCTGTTAATGTGAGGTAAGTGCAACAACCTATTGCATTTTAATAAAAAGGTTGCTTAATGGTCAGCCAGATTGGTTAATGATTTGTGTGGCAGGTTCATGGTCACCTCAATAGTAATTGTACTCAGGATACCTCATACACTCCAATGGGAATTCAGATTCCACTGTTCTCAGAACAAGTCAGTGGTGTTGGAATTCTTCACCATTCCCCTTACATGGAGAGTATTAAATATCTTTTATGGAGATGTATATTTTTTTCTTTTTGTTCTTTTTGCATCCTTATATGTTATATATTCTACACCCAAATAACTTAATAATGCTTAAATAGCTTATAAATCGAAAAGGAATTAAAAGTGTATCACTTAGCTTAAGTTCCTTATCGGTTCCCCGTCCCGACGCGTTTCGGAGTTCTTTTTCAAGGTCGGGGGAACAAAAGATAAGGGTAGTCCTCAACCGTACATTTTCTACCCTTATCTTTTGTTCCCCCGACCTTGAAAAAGAACTCCGAAACGCGTCGGGACGGGGAACCGATAAGGAACTTAAGCTAAGTGATACACTTTTAATTCCTTTTCGATTTATAAGCTATTTAAGCATTATTAAGTTATTTGGGTGTAGAATATATAACATATAAGGATGCAAAAAGAACAAAAAGAAAAAAATATACATCTCCATAAAAGATATTTAATACTCTCCATGTAAGGGGAATGGTGAAGAATTCCAACACCACTGACTTGTTCTGAGAACAGTGGAATCTGAATTCCCATTGGAGTGTATGAGGTATCCTGAGTACAATTACTATTGAGGCTACTATTGTTTTACATTTTGAAGTGAGTCATAACAGTTTGGTAGAAGGTTCATGGTCAGACAGTTGGCTCAAGGGTGTCAGTCCCTTAAATCCTTGGTGTAAATCAATAAAGTCACTCTGTGAGTGCTATTTTCTTGTGGCTGGTTCTTCGGAGATATGCTTTGGCACAGTCCGAGAACTGCAGATATTTAAGATTTTGTAGGTCCTGAGAGCAGAAGGTAGAGGCTATTTTTAAATCCTGTGTGCATGAGATTTCTTCTTACCTCCTGCTATATTTTCTGACGTCTTGACAGTCCATTTCCACAAATGATTAGTCATCCTGGTGACAGGGTAAAATTTCAATTTACCAGGCATTAAAAATTAACAGTTCATATGTCAGTTTAGAGAAAGTACATTTAGGAGAAAAAGGGTAAAAAAAATCATAATGAAAGATGTAGTTCAGAGGTTGCGATTTTCACTCCTGGGTTTTTTTCTTGAATTCACCTGCTGTGGTTTCTCCTATCACTGGCAATATGGATCTTTTAGACATTCCTATTTATATTTCTGTTTATTAAAAACTTTATATACCGCATAACAGCCTAAAAAGGATCCAAGCGGTTTACAATGTGCGCTAACCAATTAGCGTAGACTAACATGCCCGCGTTAGCATTTAGCGCATGCTAAATCGATTAGCGTGTGCTATTTGGTTAGCGCACCTTAGTAAAACAGGGCCATAGTTCACATTCATTAAGAAAATAATTCCATTTAAAAATAGGAAAGGAAAGAAATAAGAGCAAAACTTAATTATTTGTTTTTCATAAAAAGCTATAACAATCAACGTCTCAATAGTAACAATTCTAATAATAAAATTCTATAACAATATCTCAATAATAAACCAAAATAAACAATTAACATCTCGCAATTGATGCTAACTGGCACTAATTAAAAATTACACGCACAACTTGGAAAGCGCAATTCTATAAAAGGTATGCTCCGGTTTTAGTGTGCAAATTTGAAAAGGGGGAATAGTCAGGAGAAGGGCATGGGTAGATCATCGTCATTCCCAAAAATTATGCGCCTTGTTATAGAATATGCTGATCTGCGCACAACAGGTGCAGGCATTTAGGCCTGGTTTTAGCTGGTTTAGGCCTGGTTTTAGCTGGCCTAAATGGGAATGCCTAAAAATTATGGCCCTCATTTACTAAGGTGCGCTAACTGATTAGCTCGCGGTAATCAATTTAGTGCATGCTAAATGCTAATGTGTGTATGTTTGTCTGTGGATGCATTTATCGCACGCTAATCGGTTAGCGCATCTTAGTAAAAGAGGGGGAATGTGACTATCAAATTATAAAGTGCACTTTAAATTTTTATCCCAAGATTCACTTTCTAATGTTCTCCACAACTCTCAGGATATCATATGCCCTTTTTAACTCCTTTAAAATTTGGGGGGGCTTCAGCAGTGTCACTTAGAACTCGATTACTCTCACTGCTCTGAAGATTTATACGCCCAATTCGTCATTAACCCTTTTATCTCAAAATAGTGCACATACTTTTTTTTCTACTTCAAATATACTTTGAATAAATAGCCAGGGAGAGTATTTCTAACATGTTTCACCAATAAATGGCTTTTTCAAGGATCTCCCATAAAACATAATGGGAACAATTAATTCCCCACTATATTATATGCCAGCACAAAGAAAGGGAACTACAAATACACAAAAAGCCAATTGCACCTTTAAAAAGTGTACAAGCCTACAACTGAACTTAATGTTCTTTATTCAACAAATACCCGACACTGCCAGTGTTTCGGCCAGCGGCCTGCATCAGGGGTCTTTTTAATCAATGGTTCCCAACCCTGTCCTAGGGGACCCCTAGCCAGTCGAGTTTTCAAGATATACTTAATGAATATGCATGAGAGTGATTTGCATATAATGGAAGTGACAGGTATGCAAATCTCTCTCATGCATATTCATTAGGGATATCTTAAAAACCCGACTGGCTGGGGGTCCCCCAGGACAGGGTTGGGAACCACTGTTTTAAATTATCTGTCATACAATGCTCCTATAGACAAAATTGTCCCAATGTAACATGTCACTTCATATGAAGGACTCAGCTAATTAGTAATAGGAACTAGAAAGGATGGGTAAGAAAACTCTGCCTCTGCCTTCAGGAGGGCTGAAGAATCTAAACATTTTTCTTACTTAATACAGTCTCCCTTATCCTGCTGAAAACTACTTGCCCCATCTTTTTTTCAGACCAAAATAGCCATGGCTATACTGGCTCCCTTTTATGACATGTTTTAATGACATTATCTCCACCCTCCAATCACAACACATCCCAGACTTAAAGCAATGAAGGCCATTCAATTTCCATGTTCTATGGGACACTCGGGGCTCCTTTTACGAAGCTGCGTTAGCGCGCGCGACTTTTCATCACGCACTAACCCCTGCGCTGGCCAAAAAACTACCGCCTGCTCAAGAGGAGGCGGTAGCGGCTAGCGCAGCTGGCGGTTTAGCGTGCGCTATTTCGTGTGTTAAACCGCTAGCACGGCTTTGTAAAAGGAGCCCTTAATTAAGTTACAAGGAAATACTTTTAAAATCAATTGGAGGGAAAAAAAAATTTTCACTCAGAGAATAGTTAAGCTCTAGAACACATTGCCAGAGGATGTGGTAAGAGCGGATAACGTAGCTGGTTTTAAGAAAAGTTTGGACAAGTTCCTGGAGGAAAAGTCCATAGTCTGTTATTGAGGAAGACACGGGGGGAAGCCACTTCTTGCCCTGGATCGGTAGCATGGAATATTGCTACATCCTGGGTTTTAGCCAGGTACTAGTGATCTGGATTGGCCACCTTGAGAACGGGCTTCTGGGCTTGATGGACCATTGGTCTGACCCAGTAAGGCTATTCTTATGCTCTTATGAGATAAAAGGGCTAATGACGAAGAGGGTGTGCAAATCTTAGAGCAGTGAGAGTAATCGAGCTCTAAGTGGCACTGCTGAAGCCCGAAAAAGTTTAAAGGAGTTAAAAAGGGCACATGATATCCTGAGAGTTGTGGAGAACGTTAAAAATTATGTGACGCATTGGCGCAGCATGATTCTATATAAGGTATGCATACCTTATATAGGGTGGCCAGATTTTCCAATTGAAAAATCCGTACCTCCTACATCTGCCCCCAAGCCCGCCTAGTTCTGCCTATCCCCGCCCTGTAGCACCCTAATCCTGCCCCCAGTCCCGACCTAGAACCCCCCTCACACACTGCCTGCTCTTGTCAGGCAGGGAGGAAGTCTGCACATGCTCAGATGCCACACGATGACGCGCACATGCGTGTGTTTCAAGTTTCAAGTTTTATTATTATTTGATGAATCGCCTATACAAACATTCTAAGCGATGAACAATTTTTAAAAAACAACTTTTTAAAGGACAAACAATTTTAAGACACAAGTAAAAAGTTAATATACTTATAACACATTACAAATTTCTTCATACATGTAGCTTAAAGACGGACATGATATAGAAGGAAAAGAGGGGTAAAGTTACAATTCTCTCAGGTAGAAAAACATAAAGAGGAAAACACTGGGAAGGGAAAAAAAATTTAAGTTCTGCATTTAATTAATAAAAGGACTCGTAGTTTAATTGATAAAAGCATCGTTAAATAAAAAAGTTTTTAAGAGTTTTTTAAAAGAGATAAGATCTTTTTCTTTTCTGATGTAAAGTGGCAATGCATTCCACGTTTGTAACAGAAAACATGTCATTGCATGGCAACCGCGCATGCACGGACTTCTTGCCTGCCTGACGCAATTTGAGGAGGACGTTTTTCAAAACCCGGACAAAGTGCTGGGTTTTGAAAAGCTGTCCAGACCCCTGGACATGTCCTCAAAAGGCGGTCTGGTAACCCTAATTTTATAGAATCTTGCTAAGCGCCATTCAAGTCAATTTTTGGGGATGCTATATAGAGAGAGAAATTAGGCCTTTAATCTTTGTATTTCAGACACAGGGAAGTTCACCAAACAGAGCTCTGTGTGAATATTATAGAGAAAAATAATTATCATCGTTTGCTGGGAATTAACAATACATAGAGAGAAACAATTTGAACATTTTGAAAGTGGGATATGTTGTACAATGCTTATTTTACAGTAAACACACATATAAGACATTTCACATTGCACACTGAGAGAATGAGCTGTTAAGCCTTTTATGGTCTGTATGCGGTAAAATTACAGTAAATTGCAAGATGTTTTATTTTCATAATTACCTTGTGGAACACCAATTGCCATTGTCTTGCAATTTCCATAAAACAATTTTAACACCAGTCATATTTTGGACAGCTTGAGTGGGCACAGTCTGATTATCTCTATGGAAAATTAAAATTGTAAATGTGAAAGGGAAAGGGAAAATGAAGAAAAATAAGTAAAAAAAAAAAAAAAATGTCCAAGAATCAGTAACGAACAATTAACTGTTCTCTTGAGGTGAGAGGGGAACAGTGATAATCGCCTTTAGGATTATAGTTGGACTATCTGTGAAATTTCACTTCTTTATGAATACATTTATCTTAAAAGGTATGCAATTATAGGACATTTTTCTGTCTCTGCAGGAGCTGGGAAGCAGCAGCCCTCCACAGAGGAACTGGAAAGGGATTGCCATCGCGTTGCTGGTGATTTTAGTCGTGTGTTCGCTTATAACTATGTCTGTCATCCTTTTAACGCCAGGTACAGTCATTTTTAAAAAAAATTTCTTTTACACGTTGATGTGGTCTTGATTTGTAATTCATCCTTCACAAACAACCCCCCCCCCCCCTCCAATATTTTTGGGAGACTCTGATCTAGAGATCACATAACACTGGAGAAATTATGGTGGATATTGATAAATTTCCATACCCAGGTTGAACTTCTGACCAAGGTCTCTATAATCCTATTTAAGGGTAAGCCTCATTACGTGGTCCTTTTACTAATCTAATCTAATCTAATCTTTTGGTTTTTTTATACCGATTCATCCCAACAGGAGAGCTTGACTCGGTTAACAAAATATCAATACAATTATACAGGAGATTAGAACAGACACTAACTGATTAGCGAGCGCTAATCCCTAACGCATCCATAGACTAACATTCACGCGTTAGCACCTTAGTAAAGAGGGCCTATATCTTTTAGGCCAGAATTTTATCTTTTATGATTGATTATTTGAAAAAAGAAAGATCATTAGTAAATTTCTGAAATAAATATGTCTTCTGTACTTTATGAAAAGTGGGTAGACAAGAGAGAACTTTAATTATAGAAGGAAGGCCATTTCAAACTTTTACGAATTAAAAAGAAAATGATCGATAAAAATTGGCCATAGTTTGTATTCCTTTAATAGTGGGAAAGCCAAGTTTATATTTCTGAGAGCTCCTAGAATTAGAGATGTCTTGTGAATTAAATGAGACAGGAACCAAAGGAGAAAAAAAATATCATATAGGATTTTGGAAAATTACAGTTGCACATTTAGGGCTCTTTTTACAAAGGTGCGCTAGGGCCTTAATGCGCGGAATAGTGTGCGCTAGCCGCTAGCGCCTCCTCTTGAGCAGGCGGTAGTTTTTCAGGTAGTGCGCACTATAGCGTGTGCTAATCCGGTGCGTGTGCTAAAAACGCTAGCGCACCTTTGTAAAAGGAGCCTTAAATTGAATCCTCCAGTAAACAGGAAGCCAGCGAAAGGATCTCAGTAAAGATGTGACATGATCACATTTATGTTCAGCATATATCAGTTTAGCCGCCGTATTCTGGATAAGTTGTAGCCTCCTCAGATTACATTTACTTAAACAAGCGTAAAGCGAGTCGCCATCGTCCAACTGAGATAAAATAATGGCCTGAACCAAAACTGCAAAATGTTGCTGAAAAAAAAGGGTGACGTACTCTTCTAAGCATCTTTAAACTGAAAAATCTTTTTTTTTTAGTAACATGATTAATTTGATTAGAGAATGAGAGTGAAGAATCCAGAATAAAACCCAGAATTACATTACATTACATTAGTGATTACTATTCCGCCTATACCTTGCGGTTCAAGGCGGATTACATAAGAATTGTTATGATATTAAGAAGTACATATCGATAAGATAATTAAGAAGTACTTAGGAATAGTTTGAACATTGTCTAATTTGCTAAGGAGTAATTGGTAATGCAGGAGGAGTTCGGAACATTATTGGTTATGTTATATTGGTTTTATGTATTTTTTGAAGAGTAGGGTTTTTTTTCTTTTTTGAAGGTTTTAGTCTGTGGTCGAAGTCAGCAGATTAGTGAGTTGTCGATCCAGTTTCGCTGCTCTGGTGGCCACTAGGTTGTCATACATTTTTCTTCATTTGACATTTTTGGTTGGTGGGTGTGTGAATATTGTGTGGGTTCTTCTGTGTCTTTTTAAGGTGGAATGAGTTAGTCGATTGTTCCAGTAGGTAGGGCTGTCTCCGTTTATAGCTTTGAATAGTAGGCAGTGGAATTTGAAGTATTGGGAGCCAGTGTGAGTCGTTGTATGCCTCTGTGATGTGGTCATATTTTTTCAACGAATAGATAAGGCTGTGTTTTGTATTGTTTGAAGTTGTTTTATCGTTGTTGCTGGGCAGTGGAGATGTGGAGGGGCATAATCAAAAAAAAGTCTAAGTCCCCTTTTGACCTAAGGCCTTAAATGTTGAAAGTAGAAGCAGGGAAAATGTCCATTATCAAAAAAAATGTCCAAAAGGAAGGTTTTTTTGATAATGGCCTACGTTCAGCTGTTTAAACGCCCAGACCACCACTACGTCTAAACTTACAACATATAATCAACCTAAAAAAAGCCTAAGCCCCAAACGTCCAAAACAAGATCTTTTAGGCGAAGGAGGAGCCAGTCCTTCGCCTAAAAGCTGGATTCTGTAACCGGTGTCTGTCAAAAACAACACCGGTTACAGAATTCCCCCCCCTACAACGATCCAGGCAGGAGGGAGCCCAGGCCCTCCTGCCCTGTCGAACCGTGAACCCCCTCCCCCCCGAAAAAATCAGGGCAAGAGGGAGCCCAAGCCCTCTTGCCCCGTCGAACTGTGACCGCCCCCCCCCCCCCCGATGACATGGGGACAAGAGGGAGCCCAAGCCCTCTTGCCCCGCAATCCCCAACCCCCCCCCCCCCACTAAGTCCGATTGGGCCAGGAGGGAGCCCAAGCCCTCCTGGTCCTGCGATCTCCAACCCCCCTCCCCCCCACACACTATCCGGCCAGGAGGGAGCCCAAGCTCTCCTGGCCTGGCGACACCCTCTAACCCCCACCCCCCACTAAAATACGGGCAGGAGGGATCCCAGGCCCTCCTGCCCTTGATGCAATGCCCCCCCACGACTGCCCCCCCGAACCCTCGATCACCCCCCCCTGTTGACCCATGACCCCACCCCCCCCCCCCCCTTCCCCGTACCTTAAAACTTGTTGGTCGGACGGACAGGTGCCAAGCCCGTCCATCTGACAGGCCAGCCATCTCGGCAATGGCTGGCCTTAGGGCCTGATTGGCCCAGGTGGCTCAAACCTTGCCGACAGGAACTTGTCTAACTTTGTCTTAAATCCCTGGAGGGTGTGTTCCCCTATAACAGCCTCCGGAAGAGCGTTCCAGTTTTCCACCACTCTCTGGCTGGCTGGTCCTCATCAGATTGGAGGAAGCTCAGTTGTCAAGTAGCCTGGCACCATGTCGTGCAAGAATTTGAACGCTAGAATCAGGCCCTTGAAAACACAACATTTGGCTACGGGCAGCCAGTGAGCTGACGATAGAGCCTGGGAGACAGGGGTGTGGACATGGACGTTTTTTTTTAGAAGTCTGATTACTGTGTTTTGTACATGCTTTGAGACATTGTGTGCTCTTCGCTGTGAGACCGTTGAATAGTACGTTGTAGTAGTCCATACGGGAGAGGACTAAGGCATAGAGTAGTTGGGGGAAGTCAGGCTCAGAAAAGTTGTTCCTTATTTTTCAGAGTTGTCGCAGGTAGTAAACTGAGGAAGATACCACCTGAGAGCTATGATTGGAAAGCAAAAGGTTGGAGTTAAGGAGTATTCCTAGGCTGCGCACTTGGTCATTTGGAGTTATGGTAGTCGAGTCCCAGTGTAGCAAGGGACAGGTGCAGTTGCAGTGTTCTTTGTGGATCCAAAGGAGTTCTGTTTTGAAGGTGTTTAGTTGTAATTTGTTGACGGACATCCAGTTTTTGATTTCCGAGAAGCGGTTTAGGAGTTTTGTGATCTGGGCATCACAGTTTTCTCCTAGCTAATCAGATAACACACAGCAATATGGGCATACCAAATTATTAGCACAGGAATTACCTGATTTCCGCCCCAGACACACTCCCTCTAACAAAAATTGTTAAAAAATTTTTTGTAAGGAGTTAACACACACCAATTTGAAACATACCATAGGGACACCTGAATACATCCTGTAGTAAGCCATTTTAAACTATGGTAAGCTCATGCTAGCATTTACCACCGATAAGTAAAAGGGCTCCTATGTGAAAGCTTACCATGGAGGCAATTCTATAACTGAGTGCCCCTGTTTAGGCACCGATGAGACACAAGGACAACAATTGGGTGCCCAAATTCTATTACAGAATATTAGCATGAGTTGGCATCAATGGACCTAAATTTAGGTGTGGTTGTTTATGCCAGGGCTATGGAAGGTGCCAATGGGCACACCTAAAATGTTGAAGTTACACACATAATGTATTCTGTAAGTTAACAATGTCACTTTTAGACATGAATGGCTCCTGCTTCTACAATGTGAAAGCACCCTTGTTTTAATAATAGTAATAACTTTATTCTTTTATACCGCCATTACCAGAAGTTCTAGGCGGTTTTCACTAAGAAGAACTGGACAGTCAGCGAAATACAATCATTCAATAAAAATACAATAATTAAGTAAAATACTAATTACAATCTTAAAAACTCCTAAATTAGGTAATAAATTTATCAAAGAGAGAGGACTTGACTAATTTTCTAAAAGAACAGTAAGACATGGCTTGATGGATACAGTTGCCTAGCCAAGATTGTAGTTTACCTTCTTGAAACGCTAAGGTCCTGTCTAAGAAGCACTAACAAGTTGTCTTGTACATTATAGAATGGCGTTGAGTACATGCCTTTCATTTGAGCATGTAAGCATACGCTTACCACAGGAATGGCACTATTCTATGGACCCGATAGTCTGCCTACAGCGAGCTGACTTTTGCTGGCTGCTTCTGGCATTAATCTGAAAATTCAATGTCGTGACATGTCCAGGCTCTGGCACTGAATTTCAAGATCGGAGCCAGCTAAGTGTAATATTCAGCACTGTACTGGCTATGAAGAACCCCTTAAGGATAGGACTGTGTTTTATGCAGTGCTGTTTTTGTGGTTACCTTAACCGGTTAAGTGCCAAATATCGACTCCTAGAACACCCTCAGAATATCTGGCTTTGGCTTGAGTGATAACGGGGTATTTTCAGTGGTACTATTTAGTTAAAATGCTGTGGAAAATGGCTGGTTAGCTCCAGACAGGTGATTTAAATGGCCAGCAGCCTCTACTGGCCATTTAAATTGTTTTGAATATGGGGCCCTATAGATATAGGTACATAAGAACATAAGAATTGCCACTGCTGAGTCAGACCAGTGGTCCATCATGCCCAGCAGTCCACTCACGTGGCGGCCCTCTGGTCTAAGATCAGCACCCTAACTGAGACTAGCCCTACCAGCGCACGTTCTTGTTCAGCAGAAACTTGTCTAACTTTGTCTTGAATCCTTGGAGGGTGTTTTCCCCTATAACAGCCTCTGGAAGAGCGTTCCAGTTCTCTACCACTCTCTGGGTAAAGAAGAACTTCCTTACGTTTGTACGGAATCTATCCCCTTTCAACTTTAGAGAGAGCCCTCTTGTTCTCCCTACCTTGAAGAGGGTGAACAACCTATCCTTATCTACTAAGTCTATCCCCTTCAGTACCTTGAATGTTTTGATCATGTCCCCTCTCAATCTCCTCTGTTTGAGAGAGAAGAGGCCCTCGACCAGGAAATGACTTCAGAGGGAGAGCCAAGTCCGGCGCGAGCAGCAGTTTGGAGCTTCTGCTCACACTAGTGAAGAGTTAGAGACACGGGGGGAAAGGAAGGCCTTCACTTTTGTTGGTACAAAATGATAGAACTCTGTGGACAATTATTTTTTTTTTCCATTAGCAATGTAAAACTTGATAATATTTTATTACTTTTTTTTTTGTCTCCAAATTTTTGATTAAACTAATTCCTGAATTTCAGGCCCTCTTTTACTAAGGTGCACTAACCGACTAGCGCTCGCTAAACGACTTGGCGCGCGCTAAACGCTAACGTGTGCATGTTAGTCTATGGACACATTAGCATTTAGCACGCGCTAATTTGATTCGCGTGCGCTAATCGGTTAGTGCACCTTAGTAAAAGAGGGGGTTAGTTTGAAGTATTTGTTATTTTCTTAATTTTATAGTTTGGTTTTATTTTTGTAATGTCTGTATTATTTGTATATTTAGTAGTGTTGTCAAGGTGTTCTGCTTGAATTTTAATGTCATGAATGTCCTTCAGTTTGAGCTGTAGGGGAGACCAAGAGATAAACTTAATAAAAACGCAAAGGCACTCTATAAAGGTAGAACTGCAAGGTACAGGCGGAATAGAAGTCAGTAAAGAAGAACAGATTCATCTGGTGTGATATAACATTAGCTGAGCTGATGTCACCGGCTGGTAATATTTATTAAATGATGGTGTGGGTAAAATGGGAAGGGGAGGGGGGGCAGAGGGTGAGGGGAATATATGATGTGTTGTCAAGGGTCTGACAAGTTTATAAGAAGAGGTAAGAAAGGGTTAATAGCGCTTGTAAGAAAGAAAAACGATTAGGGAGGTTTCTAAGGTGATGGGGTGAGCAGTCACCTGATTGGTTGGATGTTGTGGCAGTCTGGAGTGAATTCTGTGAGGAAAGGGGAATAGTAGAGTAGTCTGTTCAGGAAAAGATTATCCCTCCCTCTCTCCCATTTGTGCTGGTGTTATGTTTTGTGTCAGTGTTGTGGGGTGGGGTGGGGGGTGTACATGTTATATATCGACTTGGGTGGGTTTGGTGGAGCTTATGGGATTGGGGGGAGGTGGTCGCAGCTTTGGGTGGGGCGGAAAATGGGGTTTGGCCCAGTTGTATCTGGGAGATGAGCAGTTAATAAATAAATAAATGTAACACTCGTAGGCGATACCGCTGCAAGGGGAAGCATAGCCTTGCGGCACCGTGGATCATGTTTGGGGGGAGGGGAAGCATGGCCTTGCGTCACCGTGGGTCATGTTTGGGGGAATGTTATAAATTTAAAGACTTAACAGGAGCTAGTTTCGACACCAAATAGCTCCCTGGGGGTGTGTGAAATATGCATTGGGGGTTTGTTGGTTTTTGGACACAGATTGTATTGTAAGTGAAGATAATATTCAGATAGATAATAAAGCTGCGGCCAAATATTTATTCCAATAAAACTGAGTTGTGTAATTATTGATTGATTGATGGTGATTAGCTTTCAGTTGCAGGTGACGGGAATGCGAATGCTAATGTTATGTAATGTAATGTAGTATCCGAATTTTAGCTACTTAAGTGCACAATGATTGTTTTATTTTTTTTATTTTTTTTTTGCTTTAACTTCTCCAACTTTAGCAAGATGTCATTGGTGCATGTGCCACTGGCACATTTTTGAGTGTCTTTTAAAGGTGATTGTTGTCAGGCACATACTAAATACAGTGAGGGAAAAGTAGACTGTAACTATAGCAATGATTTTCATTTTAATTGGTTGCTTGGAGCCAATGATCCGAGAAAAGGAGTTCAGATTGGTTTTGAGAAAGAAGGATGCGTGTTCAAGCAAAGTTTACATATCACACACTGAAAAAAGTGTGACTACTTGACAGCTGTAATTATGATTGAAAGTTTTGCCCAGGTCAAACAAGATGCATTTTCAAGTTTACAGAGATGCTGTCAGGCATTGCAAACTGAGAAATGTCTGACGCTTCTTTGAGTTTGAACACATTCTAGCAGCAAAATGATGCGAACTGGAGCAAAAGAAGCATAGAAGAAAGGGCTAGTTCAGTCGTTTTCACTTTGATTTATTTTTTGCTAAACCTCAAACTCAAATAAAGGTAATTAATGCAGGACATTCAAACTGATTAATAAAATTGGAAATTTGGAGGCCCCTTTATTTAAGTGTAATCATTTTTTGCATTTGCCCCCTTTTTTACTAAGGTGCGCTAATCGAATTAGTGCATGCTAAACGCTAACGTGTCCATAGACTAACTTGCATGCATTAGCGTTTAGCGCACTCTAATCTCTTAGCGCACCTTACCCCTTCTTTTACAAAGGTGCGCTAAGCATTTTAGCGCGCACTAAATATTAGCGCACGTTAACCATGCGCTAAATGCTAATGCATGCATGTTAGTCTATGGCCTCATTAGCGGTTAGTGCATGTGTATATTTAGCGTGCGCTAAAATGCATAGCGCACCTTAGTAAAACAGGGGGTAAGGTGCGCTAACCGATTAGCGCGCGCTAAACGCTAACGTGTGCATGTTAGTCCATGGATGCGTTGGCATTTAGCGTGCGCTAATCAGTTAGTGCACCTTAGTAAAAGAGGGGGGTAACATGCACACATTAACGTTTAGCGTGCGCTAAATCAATTAGCGAGCACTACTCAGTTAGCGCACCTTAGTAAAAGAGAGCCTTAATGTGGGCTTAAAGCAAATATCAATTTGTGGTAAATGCAGAGGGGGGATCCCTTGAGTGACAGCAGTCGCGTAGTAAAGGGGAGCAGTGCTCAGGGTGGTGGTGCCTCTCCCCTGCCCTCCTACATGTTGAAGACTTGTGCTCAGTGGCGGCCAGAACAGCAAGCAGAACGTTACGAATTATTAGAAAAGGAATACAAATAAAAAATAGCATAATGCCTCTGTATTGCCCCATGGTGCTACTATTGCCGTGAGGATTGCGCAAGTCTGACTGCCGAATCTCAAGAAAGATGCGGCGGAATTATAAAAGGGGATGGAATGACTCATGAGGAAAGGCTAAAAAAAAAGTTAGGGAGCTTGGAGAAGAGATGTGTAAATGGAATGGGTAAATGCAAATTGATTGTTTACGTTTCTAGAAAGTACAAAGGCTTGGGACCACTTCTTGAACTGGAAAACCAAACAAAAACTGCAGACAATGTACACGATGCAGGCAAGAATTTATTGTACCAAAGTTAAAATGCAGTAATAAAAAACCTTTTTACCAACCAAGAGACCCAACACGGTCTGTGTTTCGGACAACACGCCTTCGTCAGGGGTCCATGGTAAATAAGGTATACAATGTACCGCAAAAAATGAAGATAACAACAAATGCCTGTGTATTACACCAAGAGCCGCTGCCAAAAACCAGATCACTCAAAAGCAGAAAATGTTTTTTGTTGCTCTTTTGTCTGCTCACCACTTCTTGAACTTACATATTAGTTACATTTAAAAACAATGGTAGAAAATATTTTTTCACTTGACCTATTATTACGCTTTGGAACTTGTTGCCAAAGGGTATGGTAAAAGTTGTTATGTAGCTGTTTTTGAAAAGATTTGGACAAATTCCTGAAGGTAAAGTCCATTTAGCATTATTAAGGTAGACGTGGGGAAGGCCACTGCTTATCCTTCACGATATGTAGCATAGAATCGTCTTAATTTTTGGATTCTTCCAGGTACTGACCCAGAGTGACCCTTGTAAGAAAAAGGACGCGCGGCTAGGTATATTTTTGTTCTGACTCAATATGGCAACTCTTATGCCTTTATACAAGCTTTTGGCTCTGCTCATAGGGGTGCAGGAGTAGGGTTACCAGACCTCTGGGAAAACCCGCAAATGCCCTCTTTTTAGATGAATGTCCGGGCTCCTGGACGGACTTTCCAAAACGCGGCAAGCTCCAGCCGCATCTGTAGGGCCTCTGAGCATGCACGGATGATGCCACACACATCCACACATGCTCTGTGCCTTCCAGACGCGGCTGGAGCTTGGCCAGAAGAAGCAAGGAGGTTTAGTGTGGGTGGAGCCTGGGGCGGAACTGGGCGGGCCTGGAGGCGGATCTGGGCGGAGTCATGTTCTTCACAACAACAGTTTTTAGTTGTTCCCTCTTTTCGAAAATTCTTCCTTGACTTTCATAGAAATTCTTCTTTCTCTGTCATGGATCCAACTCCCTGGCTCTTTCTCTTCACTTAGAAAAATAATGTGCGAACTATAAGGTGCAATTAAAGACATACTATTTTTCCTTGGCTTTCTGTCCTTAATATGCTTACTTTGTAAATGTCATGGCTGGAAAAATGCAAAATTCATGCATTTCTGAACAATTTCTCCGATCCTAAAATATTGGCTAATTGAATTTACCCATTAGCTAATTGAATTTACCCATTAGCCAATATTTTAGGATTAAATTAAATTTTAAATTAACTGGGTGATAGCTGGAAAAATGCAAAATTCATGTATTTCTGAACAATTTCTCCGTATCCTAAAATATTGGCTAATTTAATTTACCCATTAGCTAATTGAATTTACCCATTAGCCAATATTTTAGGATACGGAGAAATTGTTCAGAAATACATGAATTTTACTTTGTAAATGTAGCAGGCAACATTTACATACACTGGCATTTCTGAAAATTTTTCATTTCACATACTCCCTCTTTTACTAAGGTGCACTAACCGATTAGCGTGTACTAATCGAATTAGCGCACGCTAAACGCTAACGTGTCCATAGACTAACATGCACGCGTTAGCGTTTAGTGCACGCTAAATGAATTAGCGTGTGCAAATCGGCTAGCGCACCTTAGTATAAGAGGGCCTTAGTGTGGACAGAAAGAACTCAATTTTTTTTTCCCAATCCCTAACCACATCGTTCATTCCTTCCCTTTCCCCAACATTTTTTGTTTGTTTGTTTCGTTGTTACCTACCAGTTCCTTCCTTTCCTGATGTTTCTATGGTTAAGAACATAAGAACATAAGAACATAAGCAATGCCTCTGCTGGGTCAGACCTGAGGTCCATCATGCCCAGCAGTCCGCTCACGCGGCGGCCCCAACAGGTCCAGGACCTGTGCAGTAATCCTCTATTTATACCCCTCTATCCCCTTTTCCAGCAGGAAATTGTCCAATCCTTTCTTAAACCCCTGTACTGTACTCTGCCCTATTACTCCCTCTGGAAGCGCATTCCAGGTGTCCACCACTCGTTGGGTAAAGAAGAACTTCCTAGCATTCGTTTTAAATCTGTCCCCTTTCAACTTTTCCAAGTGTCCTCTTGTTCTTTTATTTTTCGAAAGTTTGAAGAATCTGTCCTTCTCTACTCTCTCTATGCCCTTCATGATCTTATAAGTCTCTATCATATCCCCTCTAAGTCTCCTCTTCTCCAGGGAAAAGAGACCCAGTTTCTCCAATCTCTCAGCGTATGAGAGGTTTTCCATCCCTTTTATCAAGCGTGTCGCTCTCCTCTGAACCCTCTCGAGTAACGCCATATCCTTCCTAAGGTACGGAGACCAATATTGGACGCAGTATTCCAGATGCGGGCGCACCATCGCCCGATACAATGGCAGGATAACTTCTTTTGTCCTTGTTGTAATACCCTTCTTGATTATGCCTAGCATTCTATTTGCTTTCTTAGCGGCTGTTGCGCACTGTGCCGTCGGCTTCATTGTCATGTCCACCATTACCCCCAAGTCCCTTTCTTGGTTGCTCTCATTCAATAATATCCCTCCCATCGTATAGTTGTACCTCGGGTTTCTGTTTCCAACATGCAATACTTTACATTTCTCAACGTTGAACTTCATCTGCCATCTCGCCGCCCATTCCCCCAATTTGTTCAAGTCCCTTTGCAATTCTTCGCATTCCTCTTTAGTCCCAGCTCCACTAAATAGTTTTGTATCGTCCGCAAATTTTATTATCTCACACTTCGTGCCTGTTTCTAGATCATTTATGAATATATTAAATAGCAGCGGCCCGAGCACTGAGCCCTGCGGAACACCACTCGTGACCCCCATCCAGTCCGAGTAGTGGCCCTTCACCCCTACCCTCTGTTTCCTACCCGCCAACCAGTTTCTGATCCATCTATGTACGTCTCCGTCCACTCCATGGTTCTTCAGTTTCCGGAGTAGACGTTCGTGAGGCACCTTGTCAAAGGCTTTTTGGAAATCAAGGTATATGATGTCTATGGGGTCTCCTCTGTCCATCCGTTTGTTAATTCCTTCGAAGAAGTGCAATAAGTTCGTTAGGCACGATCTCCCCCTGCAGAAACCATGTTGGGTTGTTTTCAAAAGTTCGTTTCTTTCCAGATGTTCATCGATGTGTTCTTTAATCAGTGCTTCCGTCAGTTTCCCCGGAACCGAAGTCAAACTCACTGGTCTGTAGTTTCCCGGGTCACCTCTTGATCCCTTTTTAAAGATGGGCGTGACATTGGCTATCTTCCAATCCTCCGGGATCATGCCTGTTTTCAAGGATAGGTTGCAAATTTGCTGCAGTAGTTCCGCTATCTCCTCCTTTAATTCCTTCAGGACCCTGGGATGGATTCCGTCCGGACCCGGGGATTTGTCAGTTTTAAGTTTTTTCTATCTGCCTGTGTACATCATCAAGGCTCACTTCCATGGATGTTAATTTTTCTGCTTGATTTCCATTGAATATTTGTTCAGGTTCCGGTATGTTGGTTGTGTCTTCGTTTGTAAATACAGACGAGAAGAACATGTTGAGTCTTTCTGCGACTTCTTTCTCCTCCTTCACCGCTCCCTTCCTGTCTCCTTCGTCCAGCGGTCCTACCTCCTCCCTAGCTGGCTGTTTCCCTTTAACATATCTGAAGAACGGTTTGAAATTTCGTGCCTCCCTGGCTAGCCTCTCTTCATACTCTCTTTTGGCTTACTGTTTCTCCAGATTTCATGTTTTGACTATTTTTTTTTTTCCTACCCCATTTAGGGCTCCTTTTATCAAGCCGCGCTAGCGATTTAATGCACGTAATAGCGCGTGCTAAACCGCCGGCTGCGCTAGCCGCTATCGTCTCCTCTTGAGCAGGCGGTAGTTTTTGGCCAGCAAAGGGGTTAACGCGTGATGAAAAGTCACACGCGTTAACCCTGCTAGCGCGGCTTGATAAAAGGAGTCCTTATTTTTTTTTAAATTCTCATATTTTTACATTCATTTTCTTTAATTCTTTTTACATTTTATTGTAAACCACTTAGGGCTCCTTTTACAAAGCCGCGCTAGGGCCTTAACGCGCGGAATAGCACGCACTAAAATTGCCGTGCGCGCTATCTGCTACCGCCTCCTTTTGAGAAGGCGGTAGATTTTCAGCTAGCGCGCACGCGTGCTAAAACGCCTAGCGCACCTTTGTAAAAGGAGCCCTTAGATTTACCTTGGATTTATATATGCGGTATATTAAATAAATAGAACTTGAACTTGAACTCCGGGGTTTCCCAAATTAAAATATGGTAACCCTATGCAGGAGTAACTTCGTGGTTAGAGTGCCAAACTGACAACCAGGGAAACCTGGCTCAAATCCTTGTAATCGTGGGCAAGTCACTTACCCCCCTCTTTTACAAAAGTGCGCTATGCTTTTTAGCGCGCGCCAAATATTACCGCGCACTAAACACATGCTAAACACTAACGTGTGCATGTTATCCTATGGACACGTTAGCGGTTAGCGCACGCGTTGATTCAGTGCGCGCCAAATCTGCACTAAAATGCTTAGCGCGCCTTTTGTAAAAGAGGTCCTTAGCCCTTCATTACCTCAGGTATAGAATTAGACTTTGAGCCCTCCAGGGACAGGGAAATAACAACGGTCTCCTGAATGTAACTCACTCTGAGCTGCTGCTTAAAATGGCGAGAGCTAAATCCAAATAAATAAAGGTCGTCTCCTTTTTGGACATAGAATTGAAGGATTTTTGAACCGGATCCAAGCGCTCCTCTTTAGAAGAAGGGGGTGACCTGGGTATTATGTTTTCTGAGTAAATTAGTGTTCCGGCGGCATTTCATGGAAGACTAAAAGTAATAAAGAAAATGAATGCTGAAAGAAATGAAACAAACAGATATTGCAGGACAAATAACTGCCATTCACTTCAGCTCTAGTGCATGGCATTATTATTATTATTAATAAAACTGACATGGAATGTAATCAACTAGCTGGCATTTGTTTCTCAAAGTAAGCTGGAATATACAGTACAGTTCACTCATCAATCATTTCTAATTTGTGAGCCCTGATTTGCAGCATCTAAGGTCATAACAAAGTCATTAATTAGTCGTAAGGAGGCACCTCTACTGCTTTTCAATTAATTTTATATAGTCCGTAGGTACCAAGCTTCCTAAATATTAAAACATGCGCTGAAAATATTTCAGAAAACCAAACAAAATCCTTAACCAGTATAGATCCCCATGGATAAGACACCTGAAACATGAGAAAAAAGTGGAGCAAAAGAGACCTACGATTTCATATACCCTCAAAGTGGGTTCCATGACAGTCACTGGTCTCTGGAAAAACTCCACAACAAAGGCATCAATAGTTGCAGTCCACTTAAACATAGGAATACCGCAGAACATAGCACCGTTTCCAAATTATAACAGAAAGTGGAAGTTGGCAGACTGCCAGTGATAGAACATAAGAACATAAGCATCGCCTCTGCCGAGACAGACCACAGGTCCATCATGCCCAGCAGTCCGCTCCCGCAGCGGCCCCCCAGGTCAATGACCTGTAAGTGATCTAATGCTCTAAAGCATTTTCTACTGTATAGTAACCCTCTAATTGTGCCCTTCAATCCCCTTTTCCTTCAGGAACTCGTCCAATCCTATTTTGAAACCCAAAATCGTACTCTGCTCTACCACCTCTTCTGGAAGCGAATTCTAGGTGTCCACCAACCTCTGAGTGAAGAAGAACTTCCTAGCATTTGTTCTGAATCTGTCTCCCTTCAATTTTTTTGAGTGCCCTCTAGTTTTTGTTGCCCCCGCCAATCTGAAGAACCTGTCCCTCTCTACCTTCTCTATGCCCGTCATAATCTTGTAAGTTTCTATCATATCCCCTCTAAGTCTCCGCTTTTCCAGGGAAAAGAGGCCCAGCCTCTCCAGCCTCTCAGCATAAGGAAGGTTCTCCATGCCCTTTATCATTTTTGTTGCTCTTCTCTGGACCCTCTCGAGTGTCGCCATATCCTTTTTAAGGTACGGTGACCAGTATTGAACGCAGTCCTGGCGAATAGGACTTCCAAGGATTTAGGATGCTTTTGCGTTTTTATTATTAGCCTGACCGTATCCCTATATTGAAAGAGGATGAAATCAAAGCATAACTAAAAGGCTTTCATAGTGTAAACAGGGCACAGAGGAGCGTAACCTACACAGAGTGGCAGATACAACTCTGGCTGCCTCATTGGGCAGATTGGATGGACCTTGCGGGTCTTTTTCTGTCATCACTTAGGGCTCCTTTTACTAAGCCGCGTTAGGGCTTTAACGCGCGGAATAGCGCGAGCTACATTGCCGCGTGCGCTAGACCTTAACGCCAGCATTGAGCTGGCATTAGTTCTAGAAGCATAGCGCGTGGTAATTTCCTGCATGCGCTAAAAACGCTAGCGCACCTTAGTAAAAAGAGCCCTTACTGTACTATGTAACCAAAGTCCCAATCATAGTAGATTCCTATGAAATAATCAAGAATGTGAATGGAACACTTTCTGGAAATAAAATTATGCCGATATGCACATCTTGAGGAGACTTGTGAGCCACGCTGCTTGTGTGTAGCCTCTTAACTACTTGAATTTTTTGTGATTTTTATATTTTTATATTTAAGACAGCCAAGGACCTTATAAAATCCCTGAGGAAGGCATTTTATTTTGCTGAAACCCGATCCGTGTTGGGTCATTTCTATTGTATATATTAAGTTTCAAGTTTAATTAATTTTGATATACCGACCATCGACGTGCACCTGGCCGGTTTACAATGCTAAAAATGAAAGGTTAAAATAAATTTTTGTAGGGGGTGGGGGGGAAATGTGAACATTAAATAGACAAATTACAAATACGAACATGAGCTTGAGGGGAAAGGGGGAGGGGAAAGTTAATAATTTCCATTAAAAAACAAATTAATTAAAGAGAAGAGGAGGGAGGATAAAACACCAGGAATGGGGATCACTTCTTAAAAGCGGTTCGTGTTTATTTTGCAGGCTGTTGGAAAGGAAACATTTAGACACTATGGTATGCGTCTTGGAATAAAAACGTTTTTAGTTTAGTCTTGAATCTGTCGAGTGAATTTTCAAGTTGGAGTTGAGGTGGCATGGCGTTCCATAAAGTTGGAGCTATCTGGCGAAAGACGTAAGAAGACTTGAGGCGGTCCAGAGGAGGGCGACGAAAATGATAGGAGGCTTGTGCCAGAAGACGTATGAGGAAAGAGTGGAAGCCCTGAATATGTATACCCTAGAGGAAAGGAGAGACAGGGGAGATAAGATTCAGACGTTCAAATACTTGAAGGGTTTTAACGTAGAACAAAATCTTTTCCAGAGAAAGGAAAATGGTAAAACCAGAGGACATAATTTGAGGTTGAGGGGTGGTAGATTCAGGGGCAATGTTAGGAAATTCTACTTTACGGAGAGGGTGGTGGATGCCTGGAATGTGCTCCCGAGAGAGGTGGTGGAGAGTAAAACTGTGACTGAGTTCAAAGAAGCGTGGGATGAACACAGAAGATTTAGAATCAGAAAATAATATTAAATATTGAACTAGGCCAGTTACTGGGCAGACTTGCACGGTCTGTGTCTGTGTATGGCCGTTTGGTGGAGGATGGGCAGGGGAGGGCTTCAATGACTGGGAGGGTGTAGATGGGCTGGAGTAAGTCTTAACAGAGATTTCGGCAATTGGAACCCAAGCACAGTACCGGGTAAAGCTTTGGATTCTTGCCCAGAAATAGCTAAGAAGAAAAAAATTTAAATTGAATCAGGTTGGGCAGACTGGATGGACCATTCGGGTCTTTATCTGCCGTCATCTACTATGTTACTATGTTACAATGGAAAAGTTAGTTTTTCTAGTGTAGTAGAATTCTTTGATGGAAGGTATGGTCAGTAAATTCTGATCAGCCGATCTAAGGGTCCGGGGAGGGCAAAAGAGAATGATGAGTTTATCAAGAAAAGATGGGAGACACGAAAGTTTGATTTTAAAGACCACCATTAAAGTTTTATAGGCGATGCGGTGGGTGATGGGCAGCCAGTGAGCTTCTCGCAGAAGAGGAGTAACATGATCATATTTCCCAACCTATCCTGTGGGTCACTTGTGACTGCAACACACCCATTGTGGATAGTTTTTAGGATTTTTTGTTGTTGTTGTCATTTAGATGCTTATTAAACTACAAACTGGTACATCCGATCTTCTGTTCCACAACCTCTTTGTTGTTTTGCTGCTATAAAATATACTCATGGCATACCCTCCAAAGCTTAAAGGCTTTCATAATAGCAAAACTTTGCTATTTATCGTAGTGAAAGACTGTCGGTCCTTGGTCAGGGGCCTGCTGCAGAGAGAAGGGGGAGGACTAAAGAAATAACCCATCAACATTGATCTGGAAGATGCCAGGAGATCACATGTGATAGCAACCTGGTAGACTTTTGATCTTATGATTGGAAAATTAGCTGGGTTGTAGGGGCTGTGCTTGTGATATTCTAGGGCAAGGGTGCCCACACTTTATGGGCTTGCGAGCTACTTTTATAATGACTAAGTCAAAATGATCTACCAACAATAAAATTAAAAAAAAAAACACACTGAAAGGCAGAGAAAATGTTAATTATTCATATTCCGGGTTTTTTCAAATAGGTCACGGCAGATGACTCTATGCAATGTCACCTCAGTAACAAAATACAAAAATAGACAAATACACCTCCTCCCTTTTTACTAAACCACAATAGTAGGTTTTAGCACAGGGAGTTACGCTGAATGCCTCGTGCTGCTCTCAATGCTCATAGGCTCCCTGCGCTAAAAAACGCTATTGCGGTTTAGTAAAAGGAGCCATAGTGCAAAATATAGACAGCAGATATAAATTCTCAAAACAGACACATTTTGATCACTAAATTGAAAATAAAATCATTTTTCCTACCTTTGCTGTTTGATGATTTCATGAGTCTCTGGTTGCACTTTCTTCTTCTGACTGTGCATCCAATCTTTCTTCCTTTCTTTCAGCCTCCTGTATGTTTCATCTCCTCCAGACCTCATTCTCTCCCCCAACTTTTTCTTTCTGTCTCCCTGTTACCCCTTTTTTCTGTCTCCATGTCTGCCCCCTTTCTTTCTTTCTCCGTGCCCTCCCCCAAGCCACTCGGTTTGCTGCCACCGCCATCGGGGAACAGCCCCCAAGCCACCGCCGTCCCAAGCTTTCCCTGCAGAAGCGTTGCGCTGACCAGCATTCTGCTCCCTGACGTCAATTCTGACGTAGGAGAGGAAGTTCCGGGAAAACAAGGCATTTCTCCTCATTCCATCCAACCTGAGCCCCATCTCTCCTTGATCCAGCATTTCCCTTCTGTGTCTGTCAGAATTACCATTCCACCTATTTTCCAGCATCACCCTTCTTTGTGTCCATCTCATTATATCCCTATGTCACCACTTTTTCAGAATCTTCATTTGTCTCTGTCCTTGTCTTTACCCCATGTTCACCATTTGCCCTTTCAATGTCTTTATCTCCCCCCCACACACACTTTTTCAGCATTACTTCTATGTCTCTATTTCACCTCCTCTTCATATCCCCTCTGTATCTCTATCCTTATTCAGTAGGTCCTGCTTACCCTTTCTCTTCTTTGTGTCACTATCTCCATTTTCAGCTTTCCCCCCTTTTCCTTTGTTACTGCACCCTGTAGCCAGAATCTTTCCACCCTCCCTTCACTCCGGCACAGCCCAGTATGAAATATTTCCTTTTGTTTCCCTCCCCTCTCTCTTTCTCTCTCTCTTCTCCTCCCTCACCCACGAGTCCTGCATCTGGCCCTCTCCCTTCTACCTGCACCTGGCAACACCCCCCTGCTCCGCGGCTCTCTTAAGCAACTCGTCAGCAGCGGTGATCAAGACAAGCTGCCGACATCGAGGCCGAGTCCCGCCTTTGTGGAAAAAGGAAGTTGAAACAAGCGGGACTCGCAGAGGGTAGGCCCCGACATCAGAAGCTTGTGTCGATCGCTGCTGCTGAGTCCGAAGAGAGCCGCGGAGCAGGGGGTGTGGCCGGAAACAGGTAGAAGGGAGAGGAAGATAGGAAGACTGTAGAAGCTCCGGAGCATGACACCGACCCTGCCAGGATAATATATTTTTCAGGCTGCTGCTGCTGCCGCTGCCACGCTCCCTCCCCCCCACCCGAAATGACAAAAACAGCCTAATGTCCGGCGTCGGCGTCTTTGACGTCGGGGAGAGGAAGGCTGATAGGCCCGGTAGTTCGGGACGGCAACACGAATCTATCACGGAGCCCGGGATGGGCTCTCCGATCGACTCACGTTGCCTTCCTGAGCTACCGGTCGATCGCGATCGACGTGTTGGGCACCCCTGTTCTAGGAAATACCAGACATTTGGAGACTGTCAAAGTGTGAGTAGATGGGTGACGGGACAAAAGCACGCGAGACAAACATTCAGGTAAGTTAGGGGGGGGGGGGTTCCGGGATTAGGGGAACCCTGGGCAAGTCACTTAATCCTCTCATTGCCCCAGGTACACTAGATAGAGTTTGAGCTTGCCGGGACAGATAGGGAAATATAATAAAGTACCTGAGTGTAAACCACTTATGATATAATTGGTATATAAATAAATTTATTAAAATTTGAACATGTACATTACATTCGGATCGAATGTAGTGTTCATGTTTCAGTTGTAATAAATATCCTTTTGCTACATGGACACTATTTTTTCATCTCTGCTCCTTTTTTTCAGATCATTGAACGTTTTCCCTGCAAAGCTGCTGTCACCAGACTTTGTGGTGGTCAGCACCATGAAGCCATTTGTTTGCAAAATAGGAAGGATTCATTGAGCGTTTTAATTGGCTAATGTTCCATAATATTCTTTTTGTTGTTGTTGTTCTGTCTCTAAGTTCATGCATTATTATCCTTGGTGGCTGAATGTAATGCCATTAATTTCCTCGGAGCTGTTACATCCGGCACTAATGGGGGGGGGGGGGGGTGAAAAAAATAGAGCACACTGAAAAATGAAAACCACCTTTGAATGATTTTATTTTTTTTTTCAGGCTAAATGCAATCAATCTGAGCACAAGAAAAGCCACTGCTGGGTCAGACCAGTGGTCCATCGCGCCCAGCAGTCCGCTCACGTGGCTGCCCCCAGGTCAAAGACCAGCGCCCTAACCGAGACCAGCCCTAATTGCGTTCGTTCTGATTCAGCAGGAACTTGTCCAGCCTTGTATTGAATCCCTGGAGAGTGTTTTCCCCTATAACAGCCTCTGGAAGAGCATTCCAGTTTTCTACCACTCTCTGGGTAAAGAAGAGCTTCCTTACGTTTGTATGGAATCTATCCCCTTTCAACTTTAGAGAGTGCCCTCTCGTTTTCTTTACCTTGGAGAGGGTGAACAACCTGTCTCTATCTACTAAGTCTATTCCCTTCATTATTTTGAATGTTTCAATCATGTCTCCTTTTTTCAAGGGAGAAGAGGCCCAGCTTCTCTAATCTCTCATTGTACAGCAACTCCTCCAACCCCTTAACCATTTTAGTCGCTCTTCTCTGGACCCTTTCGAGTAGTACCGTGTCCATCTTCATGTACGGTGACCAGTGCTGGACGCAGTATTCCAGGTGAGGGTGCACCATGGCCTGGTACAGCGGCATGATAACCTTTTCCGATCTGTTTGTGATCACCTTTTTAATCATCCTAGCATTCTGTTCGCCCTTTTCGCTGCCACCGCACATTGTGCTGACAGCTTCATCAACTTGTTGACTTGTACTCCCAAGTCTTTTTCCTGGGGGGTCTCTCCAAGTATCCCCTGTACATCTTGTATTTGTTTCTTTGGCGGAGTACAAATGTGATGTCTGCCAAATGTATACATATGAGTGGGTAATTGCTAGAGGGGTGAGGCTTTGCATAAGTGGTCTCATTGATGTTTCTACGGAGCAGAAACTTATTTCTTAAATGCTGGAGTCTGATTTGTTTTGTCATTGTTGATGTCATTATTTTTTTCAATTAACTGTAAATGTAATACAGGTTTTATAAATTGGACAAATGCGATTCACAGAACAGCACTTTTTAAAGTTATTATTCTATACTAGTCTTTAAGCCCATTATATTAACGGGTGCTAGAATATATGTCTATCTTTCTTTCTGTCTCTCTCCCTACCCCTGTCTTTTTTTTTCTGTCTCTCTCCCTCCGGCTGTCTTTCTTTCTGTCTGTCTCACTCCCTGGCCCCCTTTGGCTGTCTGTCTCTCTCCCAGCCCCTGTGTCTTTCTTCCTGTCTCCCTCCCTACTTCCCTGTGCAACAGCTGCAGCATTGCCTCTCCCTCCATTTCCCTGTGCAATAGCATTTTTTCCCTCCCCCCCCCACTTCCCTGTGCAGAAGCTGAAGCAGCATTCCGTCCCCCTCCATTTCCCTGTGTAGCAGCATTTTTCCCTCCCCCCTACTTTCCTGTGCAAAAGCCGAAGCAGCATTCCCTCCCCCTCCATTTCCCAGTGCAGCAGCATTTTTTTCCATCCCCACTTCCCTGTGCAGCAGCCGTAGCATTCCCTCCCCCTCCATTTCCGTGTTCAGCAGTATTTTTCCCCTCCCCCCACTTCCCTGTGCAGTAGCCACAGAATTCCCTCCCCCTCCATTTCCCTGTTCAGCAGCATTTTTTCCCCTCCTCCCACTTCCCTGTGCAGCAGCCACAGCATTCCCTCCCCCTCCATTTCCCTTTCAGCAGCATTTTTTCCCCTCCCCCCACTTCCCTGTGCAGTAGCCACAGCATTCCCTCCCCCTTCATTTCCCTGTTCAGCAGCATTTTTTACCCTCCCCCCACTTCCCTGTGCAGTAGAAACATAGAAACATAGAAACATAGAAAGATGACGGCAGAAAAGGGCTACAGCCCACCAAGTCTGCCCACTCTACTGACCCACCCCATTAAGTCTGAGTGCTAATGACCCAGCTCCTTAACTCGACCCTCGCAGGGATCCCACGTGGATGTCCCATTTATTCTTAAAGTCGAGCACGCTGGTGGCTCTGATCACCTGCTCCGAAAGTTTGTTCCACTGATCCACCACCCTTTCTGTGAAGAAATACTTCCTGGTGTCACCACTAAATTTCCCTCCTCTGAGTTTGAGCGGGTGCCCCCTTGTGACCGAGGGTCCCTTGGGAAAGAATATGTCATTTTCCACCTCGACACGACCTGTGACGTACTTAAATGTCTCTATCATGTCACCCCTTTCCCTGCGCTCTTCGAGAGTATAGAGCTGCAATTTGCCCAGTCTTTCTTCGTATGAGAGACCCTTGAGTCCGGAGACCATCCTAGTGGCCATCCGCTGGACTAACTCAGCTCGAAGCACATCTTTACGGTAATGTGGCCTCCAGAATTGCACACAGTATTCCAGATGAGGTCTCACCATGGTTCTGTAAAGTGGCATTATGACTTCAGGTTTGCGGCTAACGAAGCTTCTATTGATACATCCCATCATTTGCCTTGCCTTGGATGAGGCCTTCTCTACCTGTTTGGCAGCCTTCATGTCTGCACTGATGATTACTCCCAAGTCCCGTTCTTCTGAAGTCCTAGCTAGTGTTTCTCCATTCAAGGTGTATGTTCTGCATGGATTTCTGCTGCCGAGATGCATGACCTTACACTTCTTAGCATTGAAGCCCAGCTGCCATATCGAGGACCAGTTTTCCAATGTGATCAGATCATGCGTCATGCTATCCTTGAGATTGCTTTCACTTACTGTATTACACAGTTTTGCATCGTCGGCAAACAGTGCTACTTTACCCTGAAGCCCTCGGGTCAAGTCCCTTATGAATATGTTGAAAAGGGATGGTCCCAGGACTGAGCCCTGCGGCACTCCGCTGGTCACCTCCGAAGTCTCAGAGAGGGTGCCGTTGACCATCACCCTCTGAAGTCTTCCACTCAGCCAATCATTGACCCATGCAGTTAGTTTCTCACCTAACCCCATCGATTTCATCTTGTTTAATAGTCTACGGTGTGGGACACTGTCAAAAGCTTTACTGAAATCCAAGTACACTATGTCCAGAGACTCTCCCGAGTCTAGCTTTCCTGTCACCCAATCAAAGAAGCTGATAAGATTGGATTGGCATGACCTGCCCCTAGTGAATCCATGTTGGCAGGGATCCCTTAGATTCCCCTCATCCAATACCGTGTCTAATTTACCTTTAAGTAGAGTTTCCATGAGTTTACACACTATTGATGTGAGACTCACCGGTCTGTAATTCGCAGGCTCTGCTCTGCAACCCTTTTTGTGCAGAGGAACGACGTTAGCTGTTTTCCAGTCCAGGGGGACTCTCCCCGTACTTAGGGAGAGATTGAAGAGCATGGCAAACGGTTTTGCCAGAACATCGCATAGCTCTCTGAGCACTCTTGGGTGCAAATTGTCCGGTCCCATGGCTTTGTTCACCTTGAGTCTTGACAGTTCTCTGTAAACATCAGCAGTTGTGAACTCAAAATTCTGAAATGGGTCTTCCATGCTTTGCTTTGTTTCCAGCCGTGGCCCGTGCCCTGGTGCCTCACAGGTAAAGACTGAACAGAAGTAATCATTCAGTAGTTTGGCTTTATCGGAATCTGTTTCCACATAATCCCCGTCTGGCGTTCTAAGGCGTGTTATCCCGTTTGTGTTCTTTTTCCTGTCGCTAATGTACCTGAAGAAGGATTTGTCCCCTTTCTTAATGTTCTTCACTAGAGTTTCTTCCATTTGAAGCTTGGCCTCCCTGACTGCTGTTTTGACCGCTGTAGACTTTGTCCTGTATTCAATGTTTGCTTCCTTTTCCCCGGTGCGTTTGTATGAGAGAAATGCTCTTTTCTTCTCCTTGACGAGGTACAAGACCTCATCAGTGAACCATTGGGGTTTCTTTTTTCTTTGTTGTTTAGTTACCGATTTTATGTAGCGGATAGTTGCCTCGTGAAGAGTCGATTTCAAGGTTGACCACATAGCTTCCACATTATCAGTTACTTCTTGAACCTGCAGCTTCTGATGGACGAAATCTCCCATGCGTGCGAAGTCAGTGCCCCGGAAATTGAGTACCCTTGTTTTTGTTTGTGATCTAGGGAAGCCTTTCTTAAGGTTAAACCATACCATGTTATGATCACTGGTGGCTAGCGTTTCTCCCACCGAGACCTCCGAGACGCTTTCCCCGTTCGTAAGTACCAGGTCCAGGATGGCCTGGGCCCTGGTGGGCTCTAGTACCATTTGTTTGAGCCGTACTCCCTTCATGGATGTCAATATCCTCCTGCTATCACAAGTTGTCGCTGAGAGTGTGTTCCAGTCTACATCAGGCATGTTGAAGTCTCCTAACAGAACAACATCCCCCCGTAAGGTGATATTCTCAATGTCCTCAATTAATTCTGCGTCCTTGTCCTCCGATTGTCTGGGAGGTCTGTATACCACACCAAGGTACAGGCATTTTTCTCCGCCTCTGGCCAGGTTTACCCAGATGGATTCCCCAGTATACTTGACATCCGTGATCCTGGTTGTCTTGATGATCTCTTTGATGTAAAGTGCTACCCCTCCTCCTAACTTACCCTCTCTGTCTTGGCGAAGTAGCCACAGCATTCCCTCCCCCTCCATTTCCCTGTTCAGCAGCATTTTTTTCCCCTCCCCCCACATCCCTGTGCAGCAGCCACAGCATTCCCTCCCTCTCCATTTCCCTTTCAGCAGCATTTTTTCCCCTCCCCCCACTTCCCTTTGCAGTAGCCACAGCATTCCCTCCCCCTCCATTTCCCTGTTCAGCAGCATTTTTTCCCCTCCCCCCACTTCCCTGTGCAGCAGCCACAGCATTCCCTCCCCCTCCATTTCCCTGTGCAGCAGCAGGATTTCTCCATCCCCCTAATCTTCCCGCGGTCTGGCCGACTCCCTTGCCGGAGTTATTTTTCAGTTTAAAGGTGCCGCCGCGGCTCCTCTAACGATCCCCGCCTGCATCGGAAGTCTTCTCTGAAGCAGGTGCGGCTCGTGACAGGAGCCGCGGCGGCACCTGTAAACTGAAAAATAACTCCGGCAAGGGAGCCGGCCAACTGGCAGTTCAATTCGGAGCTTCGGTCTGTCTTGCTCCCTGCGTGCCTTGCCGTATTGTATTTTTTAGTTGAAAGACGTGGTGGCGGCTCCTCTCATGATCCTCACCTGCATCGGAAGTCCGACGCAGGCGGGGATCGTGAGAGGAGCCACCGCTGCGTCTTTCAACTTAAAAATACAATTCAGCAAGGTGAGTAGGGAGCAGGCCAGACCGAACAACAGGACGAAAAACAACCCTAAACAGAACCCATTCCATGCAATACCTTGAGATTCAGCATCACTCTAGCCCCTACCAGCAGCCAATATCTAATATAATAAAACGGTAGCCGCGCATGGAACTCCTACCTGCGGGGCCCTAAAGCACACGGAAAACAGAACACGCAGGAGGGAGTGCGCATGCACGGCTAGCATTTTATTATATTAGATAGAAAGATTGAGCATAGAAACCCGCAGCCACTAGAAGCTCACAGTCGCCCGCAGCCACCAGAAGCCCGCAGCTGCCCGAATCCCAAAGCCGCCTGCAGCCCCCCCCCAGTACCTTTTATATTGGTGGTCCAGTGCGGACTCCAGGACGGCTGCCTTTGTCTTTACTGATTGCAGCCAGTCACAGAGTGGCGCGGGACTAGGCAGGAAGTGCAAAGGTTACGCTCCTGCATCGCTCTGCTAGCTAAAGACATAGGCAGCTGTCCCAGAGACCGCGCTACAAAAGGTACCGAGGGGGGGCACTTTGTATTCGGTCCATAAGACGCACCCCCTTTTCCACCCCCTTTTTGTGGTGGAAAAAGTGCATCTTATGATCCGAAAAATACGGTAATTTAAAAAAAAGTTTGGGTTCCAAGTTGTTTGAGTTCTGGGGCGTTCGCATTCTGAGGTACCACTGTATTTGCAATTTTGCCTTTTCTTTGGATACATGGTTAATTACAGAAAGCATAGCTATTTTTTTTTTGGGGGGGGGGGGTTCAGGTCCTACACAGTTATCCTGCAGCCTCCTGCTCCTAAGGTCTATCCTGCATATGAAAACCAGAAAAAAAAAGACACAACTAATTATACAGTTTCCAGCCTATGAACTTTTTTATTTTCCTGTATAAATCTGTGTAAAGGCCTTTCATCATCAGCAAGGTACCTTTTTGCCTTTATCCTGCCCCTGTCGAAAGCAATCCTTGAATGAAGACTGCAGGGATATTTCCCTCATTTCCTTGGCCATGCTTTTGGTAATTAGGTGCAGTGCTGGTTCATTGGTGGGATTTCTGCACATGGAAAATGGGCAAGCAGAAGCTGCAGTTTGCCTGGAGGCTCTTTTAAGTCCAACAGCAGGATACTAATTCATCATGGCTAGCAGGTGTGCAGAGTAGATGGGCAGTTTAAAACTTAATTTGCCAACTGGTTCAGCTCACAACTGTTATGAGGATTCCAAGGGGTTGTAAATCCTTAGTAATCAGGTAAGGAAGGCTCTGTTAATTGTAACTGAAATCAGACCTTTTTTTTTTTTTTTTTTTAAATCACAAGACTGTAGGAAGTGCAGTATGATAGGATTTTTTGGGGGGGAAGAGGATTTTTGAATATATTTGATCTTCTTCACCCTGAGGGATCAAATAATCAAATCTTATCTTGCTAGTAAAATTCAATTTTTAGTCCAGTTCTAGCTTGCAAGTTATTTCAGCTTTTGATGCACAAAAGAATTCTGTGTGGCATTTAATGTTCCCTGGGCAGAATGTTATTTTAGGGACTGGGCCCTGAAAATGGCAAGGATGGATCAGGAGCAAGTATAGTCTGAGTTAGCTTAGCGGGGCTTAATAAAGGCTTGGATAATTTCCTAAAAGAGAAGTCCATAGGCCATTATTGAGATGGCATGGATAAATCCACCGCTTATTCCTAGGATAAGCAGCATAAAATCTGTTTTTTTTTGTTTTTTTTTTTCAAGTTTCCAAGTTTTATTAAAAATTTGATTAAACGCTTATATAATTTCTAAGTGATTTATATAAAAAATATTAAAATAGTAATTTACAAAGAAAACAAATCTGTTTTACTACTTGGGATCTAGCTAGGTACTTGGGACCGGGGTTGGCCACTGTTAGAAACAAGATACTGGACTTGATGGAGCTTTGGTCTGTCCCAGTATGGCAATTCATATGTTCTGTATCAGCCACCAAGAATTTTATGGAAATGCACTGCAGCGAGCTCATTAGTATTAAAATGAGCACTCTGTGTAATGCTCAGAGAGGAATGCCTACCTTTTAGCATGCAAAATTTCCAACAGGTGTGGAACTATGATAACATGAGGCGAGAAACCAGGTAGTGTTTATCACTTCACTTCTTCAAAATGACTAAAATCACTCCAATTATCATGCAGAAACCTCTTTTGTCTTCTATCTTCTGCACCAGGATGGCTTCAAAAATCAATGTTCAAAACATCTTCTCAACATCCCATGCACCAGGTGGATCTTTCACATGTACTCACTAAAATTTCTTTTAAAACCAAACTAACCAGGAGAGGAACATCAGAAATTCAACTTGGGAAGGGATTCATGGGGCCTCTTATAGCACACAGCTGTGTCAGAACCCATTTCATCAATCTAAATTCTTTAAACATTTCCTCCTCCACCCCAACCTTCCTGTTTCTAAATTTTATTTGCTGGCCATTTCTTTTAAATTAATTAAATATGAAATATTCCACAGAACAATCACGACAAAGTGCATTAACAATTGTTATAGATAACAATGTGTGAAACTGCACTCATCTATCCCTTGGGACTCCAGCGCTGTCTGAGGGACTGAAATTCAGACAGCGCTTGGGAGGGGCCCTAGGCGTCTGAGCCAATCAGGGCCTTAGGTTTTTCCCTCTGTATCCCGTGATACAAGGGGGAAAAGTATAAGGCCCTAATTGGCTTAACTGAGCCAATCAGGGCTTTAGACTCCTCCTCCATGCACCTAAGGCCCCTCCCAAGGGGCCATTTTCACTGGTGTGGAGGGGTTCATGGTGCCTTCATTGGGGGGGGGGGGGGTATTTGTTTATTTATTTTTTAATGGGGTAGATATTGTGTCTGATATTGCGAGAATTCACGTGAGCCAGTAAGGAAGCCGCTCAGCGCCTAATCGCGCTGCTGCTCGTGCCACTGATTTGGACTAAGTGGATCCACGCAACCGGTTAGCAGCGGGGCAGAAGTTCAGAAAACTTGCTCCTGCCCTCTGCACCTCTACCAATGATCGGCAGAGGGCCTACTGCACCTCCACCAGATCGGCAGAGGTAGGAAAATAGGGCAGGGAGGGGGACAGAGGGCAGAGCCAGGGAGGGAGAGTGCTGAGCCTGACAGGGGAGGGGAATATGGAAGGGTGCTGGGTGCAGAGCCTGACAAGGGAGGGGAGGATGGAAGGATGCTGGGTGCAGAGCCTGACAGGGAAGGGGAGGATGGAAGGATGCTGGGTGCAGAGCCTGACAAGGGAGGGGAGGATGGAAGAGTGCTGGGTGCAGAGCCTGACAGGGGAGGGGATGATGGAAGGGTGCTGGGCGCAGAGCCTGACGGGGCAGGACACTTGAATATTAAGCTGCCCGACTTATATTTGAGTCAACCATTTTCTCCTCCTTTTTGGGGTGAAAAGGGGGGTCTCGACTTATATTCAAGTATATATGGTAACTTATTTATAAATGATCTGGAAATTGGAACAACGAGTGAGATGATTAAATTTGCAGATGACACTAAAACTACTCAAAGTTGTTAAAATGCATGCAGTTTGTGAAAAATTACAGGAAGACCTTAGGAAATTGGAAGACTGGGTGTCCAAATGGCAGATGAAATTTAATGTGGACAAATGCAAAGTGATGCACATTGAGAAGAATAACTCAAATTATAGTTACCAGATTCTAGGGTCCACCTTGAACATCAGCACCCAAGAAAAAGATCTGGGTGTATAGCAGTGGCCAAAAAAGCAAAGATGCTAGGAATTATTTTTTTTTTTTTAAAGTGGATTTTTAACAAGACTAAGAATGTTATAATGCCTATGTATTGCTCCATGGTGCAACCTAACCTTGAGTATTGCATTCAATCCTGGCCATCTTATCTCAAAAAAGATACAGTGGAACTAGAAAAGGTTCAAAGAAGAGTGACCAAGATGATAAAGGGGATGGAACTCCTCTTGTATGAGGTTAGTGCTCTTCAGCTTGGAAAAGAGATGGCAAGTCGCCTCATTGTCCAGTTCTATTCTAAATTTCTCAGATTGATCAGTTTTATTCTGTAATTTGCTTATCCTGTAATCCGCCTTATTCTGTAACTCGCTTTATTCTGTAATTCGCTTCATCCTGCAAGTCGCCTCATTGTAACTCGCTTTATTCTGTAATTCACTTCATTCTGCAAGTCGCCTCATTGTCCAGCCCTATCCTAAATTTCGCAGATTGATCAGTTTTATTCCTTGGGTTGCATCCATGAGATCTTTACCACATACTTAAGTTTCATATTTTCCTTTTTTCTAGTTCTTATGTAATAAGTTATACCCGCACTTCTTGTATTCTTTAATTTGCTGATTGTCCAGCCTTCTTCGATGTGAACCGCCTAGAAGTCATTTGACTGTGGCAGTATAGAAGAATAAAGTTATTATTATTATTATTATTATATATGATTGAAGTCTACAAAATCCTGAGTGGTGTAGAATGGGTACAAATGAATCGATTTTTGTCAAAAATGACAAAGACTAGGGGACACTTGTTGAGGTTACAGGGAAATTACTTTTAAAACTAATAGCAGGAAATATTTTTTCACTCAGAGGATAGTTAAGCTCTGGAACGCGTTGCTAGAGGATGTGGTAAGAGCATTTAATATAGCTAGTTTTAAGAAAGGTTTGGGCAATTTCCTGGAGGAAAAGTTCATAGTCTGTAATAGAGACAGACATGGGGGAAGTCACTGCTTGCCCTAAATCAGTAGCATGGAATTGGTACTATTTGTGTTTTGCCAGGTTATAGTGACCTGGATTGACCACTATGAAGATGGGCTACTGAGCTAGAAGGACCATGGTTCTTATGTTCTTATTACAAGCTCATACATTTTAGCCAGTTACTAAAAAGACCATGCTTGTACAAATTACTTTTTAGTTTGGCCAGTGTTGTTGCTTAATATCTTAAAGTAAAGGCACAAGGAAATCTGATGAGCAGTTACAGAGCCCAGTATGGTTCAGTGTGTAGTATAATTTACCATTTAAGCATTTTGGTGCACTTAGAAATCATTCAATTATTCTTAATTATGTGATACTGTGTTTGTGACAAATGGTGTTCTATGAAATGGAACTGTGAAGCTCAATGATCTAATTGTCTAATGCCTAGTTAGAACCACATACTGTAATTGAAGCGCCATAATTATACAGATGTGATATCACAAATCTCACCCATGTGGAACTCTGCACTCCGCACAGACTTGCAGAGACATTTGTAAGACGAAAAGTGGTTTCAAGGGGAAATTCTCGGAATCGGAATTCAAGCCAGCTACTTGTTTACGCAGGTGAAAGGTCTCCTTTTGCATGCAATTATGGTTTAGATCCTGGAAATCTGTGCAGCATTGCACCTTGAAGGCATCTTACTTTTTGATTTCTGTTGCAGCAGAACTGTGCTATCAGCCAGTCCGTCTCAAAAACGGGAAGTGTGGAACCTGCTAACGTGCCTGAGTACTCTACTACTGCTGGTATAGCCTAGAAGTGCCCTGCCGAAGACATATGTCTGCACAATCTTTCCACACAACTGACCGCTAAACTTAAACTCTGTTAGTACTACTCAATCTGTAACATTTAAAAAAAAAAAATCATTGTAAACTGCATAGAACTTCACGGTCCTACGGTATATAAACTGTTATTATTATTATTATAATAAATTAAACTAGTTGAATGTGTACATCCTCTGAGATAGATAAAAATTACTGAATTTTATTTATTGGGACTTATTAACGCCTTTATGAAGAAATTCACCCAAGTTGGTATATAGCAGGTATAAGTCAACATATAATTTATAATTTTGTTAACAGCGTAACAATAGTAAAAAAAAAAAAAAAGACCAAATATAAACATAAATACAATAAATGAGATAGTTAAAATCAGTAAACTGAAACTTTTTTTAAAAAATTCTTTATTGATTTTTCAGACTTTAACAGTGCATTACAAATAATATAATAAAAGAAGATTGCATAAAATGCACCATAATACACAAATAGAAGAAAAATCAGCCATTTTCCCCACCCACCTCTCAATTATAAATACATTAAATCATATTATTATACAACACTATATTCAAATAATTAACTCCTTAAAATACCCTTCCCTCCCCTCCCCCCACTCTGGATGTGTAAGGAAATCTAAAAAAATAAAATAAAATACATTACTATTATTGCGTATTAACAAATGCAGTCAACGGGCTCCATACTTTATTAAATGCATCCCTAAACCCCAACATTCCGCATTCATTCTTTCATATTTATATATGTTGCACGTACTTGTCCACCAGAATGTGTAATTAAGTCTGTTGTGACATTTCCAATTTCTCGTGATCATTTGAATAGCTATTGCTGTCAGGATCAATAAAAGATGGCTTTTGTATTTATCTAACATAGGCTTTACCTGTAACAATGTACCACAAATAATCACTTCATATGATAAAGGAATAGAAGACTCTAATATAAGTAAACTGAAACTTAATAATAGGACTACCATGAAACAATATAAAAAATATACTTATTAACAGCACTGAAATTCAAATACTAGAGATGCAATAGATATTAAATGAGAGACATAATACTTAAGCAGCATCTAATAAGCACAAATCAGAACATTCAAATAACATAGATATGATGCAAGTGCTTTTCTATAATACAGCTTATCCTATGCCTGAGGGGTCAAGTGCAGATATTAGATGGGGACGAGAGGGTGGTACAGAGTGAGTTGGGATAAACAAATGGGGGACTTGACTCAAGGCAAGTTATTTATACAGTTAAATTGATTTAGTTAGGGCTCCTTTTACTAAGCTGCGCTAGCATTGAGCTGGAATTAGTTCTTGGTGCGTAGTGCGGGTTAAGCATGCGCGCTAAACGCTTGCGCACCTTAGCAAAGCACACCTTAGTGTGCGGGGCATTCTGGTCCTGGTGCATAATGAGTGTACAGTGCTCCCCCGCGATTTCACGGTCAGCGGTTTGCGGTCCCGGTCATTTGCGGTATTGTCCGACCGCGAACCGCCAACCAGGAGAGGACAGCTGGAGAGGCAGGAGAGGGCAGCTGGAGCGCTTTGACACGCAGCTCCTGATTGGTAAGGCCTGACTTTAGTACAGGAAGAGGCGGTCGGAGCATACAGCGAGTGATTTCCTTCACTCGCCGGCGCTCCGGCTGCCCTCTCCTGCCTCTCCAGCTGCCCTCTCCGGTCTCCCCCCACGAAAAAACGTATTTGCGGTTTTTCAGGATTTGCGGGGGTTCCTGGAACAAACCCCCGTGAATATCACCCTATGTATTAAAGGCTTGGGTGAAGAGCCAGGCTTTCACCTGCTTCCTGAAGTAGAGGTAGTCTGGAGATAGACGTAGCCCCTCTGGGATTAAATTCCAGAGCGTGGGGGCTACTCATGAGAAGGCTCGCTGGCGGATATCACAACATACAGTTTCTTTTGATGAGGGTTCAAATAGTGATGCTCCTTGAGTGCACCTCAGAGGTCTCAATGGTATATAAAGAGCAAGAGGGCATTCGGAAAAATTGGAAGGGGACAGATTCAAAACAAATGCTAGGAAGTTTTTCTTTACCCAGCGTGTGATGGACACCTGGAATGCACTTCCAGAGGACTTAATAGGACAGAGTACGGTACTGGAGTTCAAGAAAGGATTGGACAATTTCCTGCTGGAAAAAGGGATAGAGGGGTAGAGATAGGGAGCTACTGCGCAGGTCCTGGATCTGTTGGGCCGCCGCGTGAGCGGACTGCTGGGCACGATGGACCTCGGGTCTGACCCAGTGGAGGCATTGCTTATGTTCTTATGTTCAAGAATTCTGGCACATTTTGTCTGAGGACACTGAAAATCAGACATAGAGATTTAAATTTAGCCCTGTAAGGTATTGGCAGTAATAGTACTACTAGCCGATGTAGTGTGTGCAGGCAGGGTATGATATGCAGCAGCATTCTGAATTAGTTGCAGTTGTTGCAAACTCTTTTAGTTTAGACCAGAACATAGGCAGCAGAACGCTTTTTTGTTTGGGGGACTCAAAAGCTCTGCCCTGGTCCCCACTCCAAACTCCCCCAAGCTCTGGCCCTCTCCCTCCCTTCTGTGACCCAAGTGTATGACCTACCTGTGTTCTGGCCATCTCTAAGACATCCAGGTAGGCCTCCTCCACCCTCCTTCCAGCCGCACTTGCTTCTTCACAAAGCCGCGATCAGCGGTTCCTACACATTGCCCACAGCAGACCCAGAAGCCTTTCCTCTGAAGTCAGCAGCGGGCAGCGTTTAGGAACTACTGCCTGTGGCTGGAAGGAGGAGGAGACTTAATTGGATATCTGAGCCTCACAAAAGATGGTTCCATGACCCTGTGAGAAATCCCCATGGATCCAGAGGAAACCCCATGAGATCCCTGCTGGCCCCATTCCTACTGGCAATTTTTGGGGGGGTCATGGCCCCATGAGCCCCTGTTCTGATGCCTATGATGAAGAAAACGAAACGGAGCTCTGTCGAGTGGTAGTACTTTTTCATCCTCTGGCTTATCAAGCGCTCCTCGACTATTGGTGGTTTTTTCTCCAATTTCATCATGGTGCTATTTACAGGTTTTAAAGGACAGTGACTTTATGATGTTATGAACTTTCAATGTTTTCAATGTTTCTCCTTGTTCACTTGTAGCGTTATTTATTGATTTATGTCAGTTTAATAATGAGTGCATGCATTTTACAATCTTTTATAAGAGAATTTTCTATTATTTTTCTATCATTACTCACATTGGATTAGATGTTTTTAGTAATTTATTCCCAACCACTGAGGGGGTTTGATACCAGGTTATGTATTCATTCATATTTCTGATTTTTGCTTATTTATATTGCACAGTATTGTTGTGGTTCTAATAGTTATTCAGCACTTGCACTTTATTCTTACACACTGTAGTAATTGTTAGATATCAGATAGCTTCTTGGGAGCCTTTATATCGTTTTTGCTAATTATTATTTCCTAGGGTTGACTGTTTAACTTGATCTTTACTTGCACTTTATTATAGCGTGATTTGCACATTAAGGGCCTAATGATGTATGAGGCAGTGCTTATTTAGACTTCGGTCTGATGCTGGTCATCCATGAGCCACGGCCTGAGCTCAATACCTCTCGTTGATATCTCAAGAGCTCATACTGAGGCCTACATAAATTTATTTATTATAGATTGTGTTATTGTTACATATATCTTCTCAAGTTCAAACATGTCCGAGGTTTTGAATGAGGAAGACTAAGGGCTCCTTTTGCTAAGGTGTGCTAGCGTTTTGAGCGTGCGCTGCATTTCCGTGTGCGCTAACCCCACGCTACGCGCCAAGAACTAACGACAGTTCAATGCTGGCATTAGCGTCTAGCACGCACGCTAAAACCGCTAGCACAGCTTAGTAAAAGGAGCCCTAAGTATAAATCTCCAAACATCTCTGAAAAGAAATGTTTTGAGATTAGATTTAAAGTTGTTGAGATTCTTGTCTTGTCTCAGGGTCAGAGGTGAAGCATTCCATAGTGTGGGTGCGGTTACTGGAAAAATTGTTTTACGTGTTGTATCGTAAAATAATTGCCGAACTGAAGGGACCGCTAAAAGGTATTGTTGGGAAGAGTGTGGTGTTGAACTTGAGTTATAAATGTGCATTAGTGTGTTATTAGTGTCCCATTCATTAAAATGGACCTGTAGTAAAATAATAGGTGTTAGCAGCCGTAGGTTTAGTAAGTCCTCTGGGGCAGGGACATCACTGAATGTAAAAACAAACAAACTCAAATACCGTTAGTGCGAATCCTTTTCTCCAAAAAAGAGATTTCACTTTTTACTCCTTTACAATTGCATAATTTTAAACCTCTTCCTAAGGCTCAACAATGCACTGAGGACTTAAAACTCAAAAAGCCACTAATATGCTTCAGGAATCGTGTAAATGCTAGGTATAATCAAGAAGGGTATTACAACCAGGACGAAAGAAGTGATCCTGCCGTTGTATCGGGCGATGGTGCGTCCGCACCTGGAGTACTGCGTCCAATATTGGTCCAATATTGGTCGCCATACCTTAAAAAGGACATGGCGTTACTCGAGAGAGTTCAGAGGAGAGCGACACGTCTGATTAATGGGATGTAAAACCTTTCATACGCTGAGAGATTGGAGAACCTGGGTCTCTTTTCCCTGGAGAAGAGGAGACTTAGAGGGGATATGATAGAGACTTACAAGATCATGAAGGGCATAGAGAGAGTAGAGAGGGACAGATTCTTCAAACTTTCGAAAAATAAAAGAACAAGAGGGCATTCAGAGAAGTTGAAAGGGGACAGATTCAAAACAAATGCTAGGAAGTTCTTCTTTACCCAACGTGTGGTGGACACCTGGAATGCGCTTCCAGAGGACGTAATAGGGCAGAGTACGGTATTGGGGTTTAAGAAAGGATTGGACAATTTCCTGTTGGAAAGGGGGATAGAAGGGTATAGATAGAGGATTACTACACAGGTCCTGGACCTGTTGGGCCGCCACGTGAGCGGACTGCTGGGCACGATGGACCTCAGGTCTGACCCAGTGGAGGCATTGCTTATGTTCTTATGTTCTTAAAAGGGGGAGAAAAAGCCTCAGACTTGTGCCTGCTGCTAATTTTATAAGCATTCAGGCTACTATTAGAGTTACCTCGTTGACATAGAAACCCCCTCCCCCAAGTATTCCCATCTTCAGTAATATATATTTTTTCAATAATAAATACTTTTCAAATATTCAAATATTTCAATAAATTTCCATCCACATGCGCTGGGAGCCCTACTCTAAACTCCTAAAGAACAGCTGTGTCGGGAGCGACCATAAAATCGCTTCCCGCTAGTGTAATTGGACTGCGTCCGGATTGCGCGCCAGTATGTAATGTTCCTAATACTGTTATGATAAACACTTACCTTTCCCAGCGCTGGGCTGGATCAGGCCCACGTGTGTTTCATCCACACGGCTGTTCTTGTGGCAAGTCCGCTCAGCCAAAGCCGACGATGGCCAGCCAGCGTCTCGCTAAGCTGCGTCGGGGCTTCCTGGGCTGCGATTGGCACTAAGGGTATTTGAGGTTTTTTTGATGATTACAGTCCCTTTGTGTTTGTGAGTGTGGAGTAAATCATTTTTGGCGCTTCTTTTGGTTGAAGAGACGCCGACACATTCACAATGGTCCCCTGAGGAAGGCAATGTTTTTGCCGAAACTCGGATCCTAGTCGGGACTTTGCCTTTCGGGCATTGTGCTTGTTTTCAAACCTTGATACAAACTGTTAATAAAGGATCTCTGACCACTCGGTTGGGTTTGACATCTCCAGTGCCTCTTTTTTGTTGAATTTGTAGAGTAAATCACTGAATGTACCCAGCTTTGACTACTGCTATGAAGGTGTAAGCTGAATCCATTCTGAACCATTTACTTAGTGAAACAGGCAGTGCTGTCGCGAGGGTGAGAGGCGCCCGGGGCGGTAGTGGCCCTCTTCTCCACCCCCACCTACACACGCTCTTTCCACACCTCCTCCAACCGTGCACATATCGCTTCCCTTCTCCCGTACCGTCTGACGTCACTTCCTAGACGCGGGTTCAGGAAATGACATCAGAAGAAGAGCTGACGCTGCCGCGACAGCAACTTGGGGGGGGTTGCTGCTCGCACCCCGAATGTGACAGAGGTACAAGGGGGGATTTGGAAAGGGAAGCGGCACGCACACGCAGCAGTGGGGGGGGGGGTGAGAAAGGAGAGGAGGATGGGCACCTGCACCCTCAGCAAGATGGCACCTGGGACGATCCGTCCCATCCCCTCCCCCCCCTCACTATGCCACTGGAAACAGGACATGTGTGTGAAAGATTCTGTGTCGTATAAAACAGGAGAGTCAAATCCACAAACACAAGATCGCAAAACAAGAAGTGGAAATGTCCTATACAGACTGGTGGACTCAAATGTACAGTGCTGCCCCAGTCATTCGCGGTATTTTCCGACCGTGAATGACCGGTCAGGAGAGGGCAGCATGTCAAAGCAGCTCCTGATTGGTGAGGCCCGACTTTAGCGCAGGAAGAGGCGGTCAGAGCATACCGCAAGTGATTTCCTTCACTCACCAGTGCTCCGGCTGCTCTCTCCGGCTCTCTTCTGGCTCTCTCCTGCCTCTCTCTCCTATCTCCCCCACTAAAAACCGTGAGTATCGGGGGAGTACTGTATAGCAAAAATGTCCTTTTATTCATCCAAAAGCAACTCAATGACTTGACATGTACATGTTTCGGCCAAGATGGCCTGCCTCAGGAGTATTAAAAATCTCATTGATATAAATAATTAGGTCCACAAAAGAACATGCAGATTGCGCCCAGATACAGCAACCAGAACTGTGCGCACTACTCAAGAAATGTGGTATCTTTCATTTAGCCATCCATAATTCTGCAGCCACGATTTGAGTGCATGTTCTTTTGTGGACTTAATTATTCATATCAACCTTGAGATTTTTAAGACTCCTGAGGCAGGCTGTCTTGGCCGAAACATCTAATCTAAGGCTTGGCTTTATATACCGAGTCATCATTCTAAGAAAGCTCAACTCGGTTTATAATAATTAATTTAAATAAAACCCATAAAAATAAGACTAAATTTTGGGAAATTAATTTTCAAAGTGTTTAGCAAATAAAGTAGTTTTTAAAGATTTGCGAAAAAATTGAAGTGAGCCGGAACTCCTTAAAAGAAATGGAAGATCATTCCAAAGTTGAGAAAACTTAAAGATTAGAGATTGACTGAAAATCTTGACTCCTTTAATCCCTTTTTTGGAAGGAAGAGATAATTTAAATTGTTGGTTATCTCTTGCAAAATAAAGTCTGTAAGCATTCCAAGATAAAGGAAGGAGAGGAGTGAAGATACCATATAGGATTTTAAAAAGAACACAAGCACATTTAAATTGAACTCTAAAATAAATAGGGAGCCAATGGAGACTCTGGAGCAACGGAGTCATTGAGTTGCTTTTGGATGAATTAAAGGACATTTTTTGCAATACATTTGAGTCCACCAGTCTGTGTAAGACATTTCCACTTATTTTGAGAAAGATTCTGTGCATTTAAATTTCTGGCAGCTAATAACGTTCCCGATTTCAGCATATGTATATTCAAGATTTGAAAAGGCTAAATACGTCCACCTAAAATTGTTATCTGATAATTTTGTAATGGGTTTTTGCTTTTGTTTTCAGATGAGCTTATCAATTCTTCAGAAAAGAGACTGACTTTGGAAGATCTGTTCAGAAAAGAGTTTACTGTTCACAATCCTGATGCAAAATGGATAAGTGGTATGTGACAAAGGAAATCCGTCTTTGAATTAATGGCGCAATTGTTCTTTTATAGATGTCTGATAATGGCTTGCAAAAAGTAAGGTTCAATATAGTTCATGAAAGAGATACTGATTCGATGGAGGAACAAGCCAAAACGTTCTGTTCATTTATAAAACAGTTAGGCCTGGGTTCACTAATTGGTGCTGATTTTTTTTTTTTTTTTTTTAGATGCTGGTAGGCACCCAACCTCAGTAAAAAAAAAAAAAAAAAAAATGCAGTTTAAACAATGTTTTTAATTGAGGTTCAAGGCGCCTCTATAGGTGCTTTAGGCCACCTAACATCACAGTAGGCTGGGCTAACGCTAGAAGTAGCTTCAGGCTACCTAAAGCACCATTCATGATACAGAGAGGCACCGTGCATGCGCGGATGCCCTCCTGCCCGAAGAGAGCAGGCATCAGTGGCAGGGGCGGGGATGGGTGGAACTGGAGGGTGGGTCTAGGAGGTCCTGATTTTTCATTTGGAAAATCTGGTAATCCTATCTTTACCTCTCCTCTCAAGTATACCCTTGTCATTAGCAGTGGATGAACACTTTTGCAACTACTGTCTGGTCTGCTCTTTTTCTGTGTAATGTATAGTTCAATAACAATTAATTTTATTATAATTTAAAAAGCATAACCGGCAGATGTATATGTCACTACTTCTTTAGAAAAACAAGTTGCTTTCTTATAAATACAAGATTTTTCATTTATAAATACTATGGCATTTAAATATATATGATGCGTTGCTGCCCACGACTAAAGATAGATTAATTGATTTTGGAAAACCTTGCCAAGTACATAGTATTTATTCTAATCAAAATCATATCAAAGGGCGAGAATGTTCTCATTATAGCACAATAACATGATTATAAGATTCCCTGTTTCTCAGAATACAATTCTGTCTTACCACCATTTCAATGTAGAGTTTGACTTTACTCAGTGCAAGTTATGTATTCTCTGGTGGCTAATAAGTTATATAGATTATTTTGGCTTTTAACTTACTAACAGGCCAGATAGTGGAGGGAGGAGGAGGTGCCCAAATGTATTCATTTATCACCATAGAAAAAACCCAGCTTAGCATTATGTATAAACCATACCTAAAGTTAGGCATGGTTTAGAGAATAACACTTAGCGTTGGGACCCATGACTAAATTTAAGTGCGACTATTTACACCAGCTAAAACCTAGGGCTCCTTTTACAAAGACGCGCAAGCGGTTTAACACACGTAATACCGCGCACTAAACCGCCGGCCGCGCTAGCCGTACCGCCTCCTCTTGAGCAGGCGGTAGTTTTTAGGCCAGCGCGGGGGTTAGCGTGTGATGAAAAGTCACGTGTGTTAGCCCTGCTAGTGTGGCTTAATAAAAGGAGCCCCTAGTGTAAATCCCGATACCTAACTTAGGTGCAGATTGGGCGTATTCTGTAACAGTGTGTGTAAATTTTCAGAATGCCCCTCCCATAACAATAATTGCTTGTTAATGGCCAATTATTGGCACCGATTGGCTTGTCATTCAGTTAGGTTGTACACACAACTTAAAGCACCCTATATACCGTATTTTCACTTAGATAACGCGCACCCGTGTAAAACGCGCACACGGGTATAGCGCACGGGAAACCGACATATATGTAAAAAAAATTTTATATACCGCGCCCACCCGTATACCGCGCATGCTGCCCCGACTCTCCCGTTGCCGCCCGACTCTCCTCTGGCCACCACGACTCTCCTTTCCCCCGCCCCGACTCTCCTCTCCCCCTTGAAGTCCTGTCCCCACCCTGAAAGCCTGATGCCCCCCCGACGTCCGATTCACCCCCCTGCAGGACCGCTCGCACCCCCACCCCGAAGGACCGCTCGCACGCACCCGCACCCCTACCCCGAAGGACCGCTCGCATGCACTCCCACCCGCACCCGCACCCCCACCCTGAAGGACTGCTCGCACCCCCATAGCCTCCCGACCCCCCCTCATCATGTAGAAGCTCCTACCGGTGTCCTGCTGCTTCCTCTTGGTGGTCCCGGCCCTTCTGTGAGCCCTGCGTCTGCGCTGCTTCGTCTTCGGCGGTCCCGCCCTTTCTCTGATGTCAGACGTCAGAGAAAGGGCGGGACTTCCGGAAGACAAAGCAGCGCAGACGCAGGGCTCACAGAAGGGCCAGGACCGCCAAGAGGAAGCAGCAGGACACCGGTAGGAGCTTCTACATGATGAGGGGGGGGGGGGGTCGGGAGGCTGTGGGGGTGCGAGCGGTCCTTCAGGGTGGGGGTGCGGGTGGGAGTGCATGCGAGCGGTCCTTCGGGGTGGGGGTGCGGGTGCGAGTGCGTGCGAGCGAGCGGTCCTTCGGGGTGGGGTGCGAGCGGTCCTGCGGAGGGGGTGAATCGGACATCGTGGGGGGGGGGAACTATGTAAAAAAAAATTTGTAAAACGCGCTCACGCGTATAACACGCAAGGTTATGCACGGTTTGTAAAAACTGCGTATAACGCGCGCGTTATATGCGTGAAAATACGGTATATGAAAGTTGATTCATAAGTCATGGCAACTATTGTTTAACTCTCGAAAATACGCCAACAATAGAAATCTAATATATATGTTTGAAAGTGTGCGGCATGCACTTCTTAATGTTGCCACCAGATGAAAGATGAGTGCAGCAGTCTTTGATAAGGGAGAAGCAAAACGTATGACATTTGAAATCACTGTTTTATTAGCAAACAAGTAATAAATGTTGGCTGTTTCATTGAACCAAGCACGCAATCAGCTTGAGAGATAGTATGTTTACCGTTAATATCCTTCAAAGCGTTGTCATGTCGGATAATGGCGTTTGTGCAACAGTTCTGGATGTTTTTCTCGTACTGCACGACGCAGGTGGTACTGCAGAAATGGCTTGTAAGACTGTGCGTTCAGTCCCTCACGAACTGGATGACATACAAGATAACATCCTTCAAAGTAGTCTCCCAGGTTAACAGTTCAACAGTTTGAACTTGTACTTTGCCGTTCATGTCGTACACTGTCAGCCAGATTCTATAAATAGCGCCTAAATCAACTGGCACCTTGAAAAAAAAAAAAGGTGCCAGTCGTGTGTCAGTCATGCTTAGGTGCTATTTACAAGAATCACGTCTAATGGTGCCTATCACAAAACTTAGGCGCTGGTAACGCAGATCAGGGTTTTGTTGGCCAACATTGCAAACTCCTAAGTTCTCTTGAGAATCATATCTGGTGATGCCTATTTCTATCTCCAGTCCCAAACACACCCATTTAGGCATTAGGTACCATGCGATAGGCATCTACTTTTTACAGAATTGGGTAGGCGCCCATCGGCCGATTAATTAATTAATTTTCTAATTATGAGTTTTTTAAAGCTCATTTAGATAATTAATTTAGGCACCAATTTAAGCACCTCTTACAGAATCTGGCCCTATATGCCATGATAAAATAATGATTTTCAATGTCATATTTTTTGCTTCTGACCTACCAGACACCATTACAAAAGGCAACAAACCGTGGAACTAATGATCTTGTAATATAATTTATTCATAAATGGTGCAGAGCTATACACAATAAAATGTACAGGAACACAAAAAAATATAAAACAAAATGTGGCATAGACCCCCATATTTTTTGTGTTCCTGTACTTTTTATTGTGTATACCTCTGCACCATTTATGAATAAATTATATTACAAGATCATCAGTTCCACGGTTTGTTGCCTTTTGCTTTGCATTTGTTTTTGTGGAACTATCTTGGTGGATTTTTTTTGTGCTGTACCAGAGACCATTAACATAAGAACATAAGAATAGCCTTACTAGGTCAGACCAAAGATCCATCAAGCACAGAAGCCCGTTCTCAAGGTGGCCAATCCAGGTCACTAGTACCTGGCCAAAACCCAAAGAGTAGTAACATTCCATGCTACCATGTCTTGCCTCATGCTTACCTCATGTCTTTCTCAATAATAGATTATGGACTTTTCCTCTAGGACAGGGGTAGGCAGTTCCGGTCCTTGAGAGCCGGAGCCAGGTCAGGTTTTCAGGATATCCACAATGAATATGTATGAGATGGATTTGCATGCACTGCCTCCTTGAGATGCAAATCTATCTCACGCATATTTATTGTGGATATCCTGAAAACCTGACTTGACTCCGGCTCTCGAGGACTGGAATTGCCTACCCCTGCTCTAAGGAGGTTGTCCAACCCCTTCTTAAAACCAGCTACGCTATCCGCTCTTACCACATCCTCTGGCAACGCGTTCCAGAGCTTAACTATTCTCTGAGTGATAAAAAAAATTCCTCCTATTGGTTTTAAAAGTATTACTCTGTAACTTCATCGAGTGTCCCCTAGTCTTCGTAATTTTTGACGGAGTGAAAAATCGATCCACTTGTACCTGTTCTACTCCACTTAGGATTCTGTTGACTTCAGTCATATCTCCCCTCAGACATCTCTTTTCCAAGCTGAAGAGCCCTAACCTTTTAAGTCTTTCCTCATACGAGAGGCGTTCCATCCCCTTTATCATCTTGGTTGCTCTTCTTTGAATCTTTTCTAGTGCTGCTAAATCTTTCTTGAGATAAGGAGACCAGAATTGAACATAATACTCCAGGTGAGGTGGCACCCTAGAGCAATACAGAGGCATTATAACATTCATAGCCTTGTTAACCATCCCTTTTTTAATAATTCCTAGCATCTTGTTTGCTTTTTTGACTGCCGCCACACATTGGGCAGAAGGTTTCATCATATTGTCTACAATGACACCCAGATCCTTTTTTGTGGCACTAACCGTCAAGGTGGACCCTAGCATCTGGTAACTATGATTTGGGTTATTCTTCCCAATGTGCATCACTTTACTTTGGTCCACATTAAATTTAATTTGCCACTTGGATGCCTAGTCTTCCAATTTCCTAAGGGCTGCCTGCAATTTTTCACAATCCGCATGTGTTTTAATAACTTTGAACAGTTTAGTGTCATCTGCAAATTTAATCACCTCGCTCGTTGTTTCTACCATTTTGCCCACCACTGAAGTCAGGCTTACCAGTCTGTAATTTCCCGGATCTTCTCTGAAACCCTTTTTAAAATCAGTAACACATTGGCTACCCTCCAATCTTTAGGTACTACAGACGATTTTAGCGACAGGTTAAAGATCACTAACAGCAGGTCTGCAATTTCCTGTAGAGATCCCTTGGTGTTTTTTTAGAATTAGCTTGCGGGAAAGAACCGTTGAAAAACCAATGGAGCATGGCTCATCATTACAGCAGCTAAGTAAACTTTAATATCCATTACTGTTGCTTGGTGATACAGCGGATAACCTGTGCAGTGATATTGTATTTTTGAACTTTAAAAATATCACGGCTTTAAATGATCTTTTAGGCTTTTGTGCCTATGAAGAACTAGAAGAGTTTTGAAAAGTACTATTTGGGAGTTTTTTTGGCCCATGAAGCTGATCTGAGGTCTTTTTTCTTCCAATATTATTATTGCTGGTTCTATATGTGAAAGTGTGTTGTGATTGAAAGTTTAAAGAGACAGTAATGTCACTGGGCTGGGGTATCTAGCTGTAAAAGGTGGTTTATATATGAGTTGGAGAAGGATAAATGGTATTGTTTACTGACTCATTCTCCAGAATAAAGCGTGGTAATTGAAATCATCCATTATTATACTGTTGCCCAATTCTCCAGTTTTCCTAATCTCTTAAAACATTTCTTCATCTGTCTGCTCATTTTGTCCCGGGGGACGGTAGTATAACCCAACCTTTATATTCCTTCCCTACACGCATGGAATTTCTATCCATATGGATTCCACACTGCTATCTATGTCCTGCAGAATGTTTATTTGATTTGATTCAATTCTCTTTTAACAGATAGCGCAACTCCCCCTCCAATTTGATCTACTCCATCCTTGCAATATAATTTGTACCCATCTCTCATCTGCTGGCAACATTAAGGTTTCCTTTTATTAAGTCACGCTAGCGGGATTAACGCGTGCGACTTTTCATCACACGCTAACCCCCGCGCTGGCCTAAAAACTACCGCCTGCTCAAGAGGTAGCGGTTAGCGCGGCCGGCGGTTTAGCGTGCAGTATTACGCGCCTTTGTAAAAGGCTAGCGCGCCTTTGTAAAAGGAGCCCTAAGAAGTACATGTCACACACTTTCAAATGTATATATTAGACTAGTGTTTAAGCCCGTTACATTAACGGGTGCTAGAAAAGCCTCCTTCCCTCACATGTCCCCTATTTCGACGGCCTGTAGAAGAGCGTCTTTAAACCTGGAAGTGAGCTGACGAAGGTTTGGGCGGCTCATGAGCGCTGTAATGCCGGTGGGAGGTTTGGGCTCGTGAGAGAGATGAGGGTTCGCGGGTCGCTGGGGGTGACTTGCTGCGTGCTATTGCAGGCCGTTGCTGTAGCGCTGTTCCTTCGCGGCTTTTTCCCTGCACCCGTGCGCTCTTTGAACCACCTAGCCGAGACCCTGGTGGAGCCCAATGCAGGTAGTCGGGGGACGCTGGGTGGCGGTGCTTCTGCATCTCGATTGTGTTGCTGCTTAGAAAAATTCCTGAGTACTGGTGCTACTGCTGCAGAAAAGCCGACGCTGCGTCTCCTCTCTCGATCCCCGCCAGAATCGGAAGTCTTCTCCGACTCTGTTGAGGTTCGATAGAGGAGCCGCGGCGGGGGTCTTGGCCGGAGCCGGCAAGCCCGCGTGGTAAGCGCATGCTCACTCTGACGGCCACGGAACTACAGACCAGGCAACACGGCATTAAGAGTGCGCATGTGCGCTTAGCGTTTTATTATTATAGATTTCCAGTGTTGGTGCATTTTTTCAATCCCCCAAAGTAACTCGCTCTATTCTGTAACACTTCTAGAAATGTCCAGATACATTACATTACATTAGTGACTTCTATTCCGCCTGTACCTTGCAGTTCTAGGCGGATTACAAAAGATCTAACTGGACATTTCCAGGATAGTTACAATTTTTTGGTTACAAGTGAGATAAGAAAGCTGGATATTTCCAGGAGAAATTGTGAATTAGATAACACATAAGATAATTGGACATTTCTGGCAATATTACAGATAGGATAACAATTAGGAAACCTCTTAAGTAATCCGCCTTGAACCGCAAGGTAATGGCAGAATAAAAGTCACTAAACTAATGTAATGAAAAAAAAAAACCCAACCAGTTGCCATGACTTATGAATCAACCCTTGGTAGACTCCGGGGGTAGTGGTGATATTGAGCTGCCAGATGGATAAATTGTATGTTTAGTCTGCCAAATAGCAAACGTAAATCTAAACAAATAGTCACTGCCTAACATGAATATTCAGTGCTGATACTTATACAGATGTAAGTTGAATGCCAGTACTTTGGTGTTTCACTAAATACGGACCAACGTTGGATGTGGCAAGATGGCCACCTAGATAAGTGTTGCTGTTTTATTTCCCCACAGATAGTTCTTTTAACTAACTGTGATTAGTAGTTTAGAAAATTAAATAAAATTGAGTTTCAAGTTTATTAGGATTTTGTATACCACCTATTAAGGTTATCTAAGCGGTTTTTACAATCAGGTTCTCAAGCATTTTAAGGGTGGGAAGAAGGTTCGACGTATATCTAATCTAAATCTAATCTAAACCTTAGGTTTGTATACCGCATCATCTCTACATTCGTAAAGCTCGACACGGTTAACAAGAGTTAGGGTAGAAAGGAACTCCAGTGGAGGGAAGAGGCAAAATGAAGAGAAAATTTAGAGGACTAGAATAACCAGAGAGGGAGGAGGAGTTACATTTTTGAGCATAACCAGGTTTTCAGATGTTTACGGAAGAGTTGGAGGGAGCTCAGATTCCTAAGAGGAGAGGTAAGGTTGTTCCAGAGCTGAGTGATTCTGAAAGGGAGGGAAGAACCTAGTTTTCCTACAAGTGATTATACAGCATTAACCATCCAGGATAGGAACCTGAAATAACGTATATGTTATAAGAGGTTTTATGTTCTGAGGCTTTGCCTTGATATGATACTTCAATCTCCTAGTTTACGTAGTAGTTAGGAGAGTTTTTTCAAGAACTGGGTTGCTGTATAAACAGTTGGAGCAAGATATTATATATTTACCACTAGATTTACATATGAATCAGACATTAGTTTGTTTTGATGTCCTTATAGAGTTGATATTGTGACTATCCAAGAAGACCCCCTTTTGGGGGTTTTGAGTGATGGTACTGTGGTTCGGATATAGGTAGAAGTGATCTGCTTTGGTCTGGTACTTAACATCGAGGCTCTTTTACTAAACAGTGGTAAAAAGTAGAATAAGAATGCCTTTGCACGGGTCATTTCCATGCGCTTACAATTATTTTTGTATCGCTGGGGTAAAATGGCTGATTTTCTGCATTTTTCAATAATGGCCATGCTCTAATGTTCACATAAGGTCATGAGCCCCCTACTGCCACCTATTTTGAAGGCAGTAGGAACTCGCGCGCTAAATCGTCACTAATCGATTAGCATGTGGTAATATGGCTGCACTAACCCATTAGCACAGAATATGTCCACTGTCCGCCCGAGCTGCAAAAAATATTGGCAGATGGCGAAATAACCACGGGATGCCTCAGTGTGCATGAAGGTAAGCCATTTTATGTTGATGTAAGTATGCGTTGGTGCTCGCTGCAGCTTTGAAAAAAGGCCACTTAGTTTGGTGACTGTGCCGTCTGTGTGTTATTTATCGCCTTTTTCAAAAAAAAGATTTAAGGTGAAATACAGTGTAAGAAATCTTCCACATAAAGAATTGAAGAATAGTACACAAATACATGTAAAAGCCATTAGAAAAATTTTTTAAAAAATTATACACTCTCTAATTTGGAAGCAAATGTGTTTTAAAACTTTACAAAAAATAAACTAGGAAGGAGTGGTGTAGTGGTTAGAGCTAGAGCCTCAGCACCCCCAAGGTTGTGGGTTCAAATCCTGTGCCACTTCTTGTGACCCCGGGCAAGTCACTCAATCCTCCATTGCCCCTGGTATATTAAATAGATTGTGAGCCCACCAGGACAGATAGGGAAAATGCTTGAGTACCTGATTGTAAAAACCACTTAGATAACCTTGATAGGTGGTATATAAATGCCTTAAATAAATAAGTAATGGGCCCCTGTTCCAAAGCGTGGTAGTGATTTCCACGCAGCAAATTTGACCCAATCAATTCAATTCCTATGGGGTGCATCTCATTTGCTGCTCCAGGACTCGCTTCCGTGACTTTGTAATAGGGGCCCAATTTTCCTTATCTCATTCAGAAGACTATTCTGCACTTTCACAATCTGAGACTGTGGCACAGTGGTTAAAGAAGAACATAAGAAGTTGCCTCCGCTGAGGCAGACCAGAGGTCCATCTCACCCAGCGGTCCGCTCCCGCGGCGGCCCATCAGGCCCATTGCCTGAGCAGTGGTCCCTGACTATCCCTATGACCTACCTCTAATCCTATCTGTACCCCTCAATTCCTTTATCCTCTAGGAACCTATCCAAACCTTCTTTGAAGCCTTGTAACGTGCTCCGGCCTATCACAGCCTCCGGAAGCGCGTTCCATGTATCCACCACCCTCTGGGTGAAAAAGAACTTCCTGGCATTTGTTCTAAACCTGTCCCCTTTCAGTTTCTCCGGGTGCCCCCTTGTACTTGTGGTTCCCCATAATCTGAAAAATCTGTCCCTGTCTACTTTTTCTATACCTTTCAGGATCTTGAAGGTTTCTATCATGTCTCCTCTAAGTCTCCGCTTTTCCAGGGAGAACAGCCCCAGCTTTTTTCAGTCTGTCAGTATATGAGAGGTTTTCCATACCCTTTATCAGCTTAGTTGCTCTTCTCTGGACTCCCTCAAGTACCGCCATGTCCTTCTTGAGGTACGGCGACCAGTACTGGACACAGTATTCGAGATGCGGGCGCTACAGCCTCAGCGCCCTGAGGTTGTGGGTTCAAGCTCACGCTGCTCCTTGTGACCCCGGGCAAGTCACTTAATCCCCCCCATTGCCTTTGCGTTCTCCCTGTTCCCCGACGCCACAACAGGCCAGCAGCGACTGCAGAAGCGCCGGGCACACCAGCCTCCCCCGATGTCAATTCTGACTTCGGAGAGGAAGTTCCAGGCCATCCAATCGCTGCCTGGCTGGCCAGGAACATCATAGGATAACATGCACGCGTTAGCCTTTAGCGCGTGTTTAGCGTGGGCTAATATGTAGCGCGTGCTAAAAAACTTAGCGCACCTTTGTAAAAGAGGGGGTTAAAAAGGCAAAACAAAAAAAAAAAAAAGCACTTCTGACCCTGACAAAATGGCTGGAAAGGACAACTTGAAAGTAAAAGATCCAGTTCTTATGGAGATGCAGATTCTTAAAGATATGTTTACAATACAGTTAATGCTCACTAGCGATATGTAAAAAGAGTTGGAAAACCTTAATGCAAAGCTAAATGTTTCTTTGCAATAAATTGAAAATCTGGAACCGAGAACTATTGACCTGGAGTCCAGCATGCAACATTGTAAGAAAAATGAAACAGAAATCAAAAATTTACAACTGGACCTGGAAGATCTATCTAAAGAGGTAGCGCTGTACAGTAATGAGGCCTCAAACTGGATTGCATTAAGTCTAGGGCAGGGGTGCCCACACTTTGGGGGCTTGTGAGCTACTTTTAAAATGACCAAGTCAAAATGATCTACCAACAATAAAATTTAAAAAAAAACACAAAGCACACTGTACGCAGAGAAAATGTTAATTATCATTTATATTCCGCGGGTTTTCAAAGAGGTCAAGGCAGCTGACTTTATGCAATGTCACACCTCAGTAACAACTATACAAAAAATAGACAAATATACCCCCTCCGTTTTTACTAAACAGTGATAGCAGTTATAGCGCAGGGAGCTACGCTGAATGCCCTGTGCTGCTCTTGATGCTCATAGGCTCCCTGCGCTAAAAACCGCTATTGCGGTTTAGTAAAAGGGGGCCATAGTGCAAAATATAGACAGCAGACATAAATTCTCAAAACGGACACATATTGATCACTCAATTGAAAATAAAATCATTTTTCCTACCTTTATTGTCTGGTTGCACTTTCTTCTTCTGACTGTGCATCCAATGTTTCTTGCCTTCTGTATGCTTCCTCTCCTCCAGACCTCATTCTCTCCCACAACTTTTTCTTTCTTTCTCCCTGCCCCCTTCTTTCTTTCTGTCTCCCTGCCTCCCTTTCTTTCTCTCTCTCCATGCCCCCTTTCTTTCTTTCTGTTTCCCTTCTTTCTTTCTTTTTTTTTCTTCAAGTGTATCATTTATTTACTACCACACCCATTGGGAATCATTCTAGGTGGCTTACAATCTATTAATAATTGTTGTACTTTAAAAACAAATCTGACATAGACATGAACAGGAGGGAAAAAGGGAAGAACAACAATAAATTCAGGAAAGCGGGTGGGATAATACAATTGGGAGTCGCTCCTTGGCCCAGAACTGCATTCTCAATTAAAAATCCTACATATCATTCAAAATAGAATACACATTACAAAATAAGAGTTTTTTCATCTATAACTAAAAAACACAATCTTATGTATGGTCAAATAGGGAATGAAATAGCATATTGGTCAAATAAGGCTCTTAATTGCTCCTGGCAGTCTTTTACAGGAAATCCTCAGCAAATCGGGAGACCAAATTGTTAACATCTCTGCAGCTCTATGGTAGTTTTGCCTGATAAAAGGAAGTGCTTTGCTTTTGTCTTCTGTGAAAAACTGATGAAGTCATGGATTATTGCTTTTACTGTTTTTAAAGCCTTCGTTTCCAAGAGAAATACTATTTTATAGCTGATGGGACTTTCGCCAATGGCCGCGCACGGTGCCATCTTCCCCACGGGCACGTGACGGAGTCGGGTCGCAGCTGGTTGGCGCGTGAGCCTGCGGCCCACCCTGGCGGCCCGCGCACAGCATTTGTTCATGTGGGCATAGCAGCGGTGGCGGCACCCGTGATGGAGTCCTGCGGCCCCGCGAAATTGAGGTGCATGGTAAAAACGGGAAGAGCGTAGGCGTCAGAATTGACGTCGGGGAGCGGAACGCTTGTCAGCGAGGCTTCTGCAGGGAGAAATTGGGGCGGCGATGAGGGACTTTGGGGAGAGGAAGGCTGATCGGCCGGTCGATTGGGACAGCAACACGAGTCGATCACGGAGCCCGGGATGGGCTCCATGATCGACTCGCGTTGCCTTCCCGATCGACCGGTCGATCGCGATCGACATATTGGGCACCCCTGATCTAGGGCGTTTGTAGTTTCAGGAGCTCAGCTGTAGCAGTATAGCTTTTTCCAAGATCTTGCCTAAGAATGGAAGGTTGGAGTCTGGGTAATAGTTACTCAGCTTATAGGGATCTAGATTGAGTTTCCTTAATTTTGGTGTTATTATAGCTTTTTAAACAGTCTGATAAATGAACCTCTGTAAATAATGCATTGACTCCCTACTAGAGAATGACATAGGGAAAAAATTTATCACCATTCCCATCCCCTCGAGCTCAGTCCCCGTCCATGCCCTGCAAACTGTCAGATCCCATCCGCACAAGCCTCGAATAGTTATGATTTTATTAAAGTATAAAAAGAGACAATATTCTTTATAATTGTCATTTTATGTAAATCATATTTATTAAATTTCAAATACAAACAAAATAGTAAAAATCATTTCAAATACAAGAAGAAAACCAAAATTTACAGAGTTAATATATAATAAACATTATCACTAAAAGCAAATATACCCAATTCCCTCTCCTTTTTCCCCATTTTAGAACTGTAATTACATATTAAATATGCGACTGCGAGTGTGTGGTGTTAATGTATCTAAATAAGGTTGCCAATTAGTAAAAAATTGTCTTCCCTGTCTAGTGTCCCATTCTGATAATTGCATACTTTCCATTGTTAAAATGTGTAACATTCTAGAATGCCAATGACTAATTGTCATTTTATAAACACAAATAATACAGAGCAAGGATCAACCAAACCCCTGTCTCCCCCTCCCTTACCAAATATCCCCTCCACTATTGTGAAAACTGAACAAACCAAATTACTACAGAATGCTACATAGAAAAATCAAGCTAACAGAATACTTCAGTCACACATAGCAGGAATAGTGTTAGGGGAGAGAAACTAGGGCAACTGCCCCCTGGTCAGAGAGAGAGCCCTAAGCCAGCTGGAAGCTAAAGAAGTACAGCCTGGGCTTTGCGTTTCCCAGTTATGTCTAATACCAGCTCTAGCAGGATACATATTTCAAATCTGAAATATTTTAATCACAAAATATAAAATAAATTATTTTTTTCTACTTTTTTTATTCTTCAAATCACGTTGGTCTCAGGCTTTGGTTTTGGGTTCCTTCCGTCTTCATCGTGGCATGGCTGGTTCCTGAAGGTAAAATAGGCGCAAGAGGAGCTGGGGAGGAGATGCCGAGTCTGACATGGGTGCAATTTTTTTTACCACAGGAGCAAGACTTTTCACCACTCCCACGGGGTGGTAAAAGGTCTTGTCCCCATTCCTGCGGTAAACCAGTTGCAAATGTCTCTGTTCCTATGGATTTACTGTGGTGACCACGGTTTATCGCGGTAAACGGTCCCCGTGTCATTCTCTGCTCCCTACCAAAGGAATTAAAACTAGAAAAAGATACCAAAAAGTTCAAGAATGGAATGAAGACCTTTCTTTTAATTAATATAGGAATCATCTAAAGGGGAGGTGGTGGGTAATTAACATGGTAGAATTAGCTCACTGCTTCACAGTTCATACATGATCGGATGAAACAGGATATACAAAGGAAGTTTAAATTATGATACATTTAAATGGCAGCTAAAAGTTATAGTATGTATATTTATAGAGGTGAATTATATAAAGTATAATGGAGGGATTTAGGGTTATAGTATTCTTTATTGTTTAGTCAATCAAAGGATAGACTAGGTAAATGTTTTGTACATGTATATGTATGCTGGACATCTCAGAAACAATCTAATTTTGTATGTAACACCATTACTATGCTATTTTATCATAACTCCAGCAATGTTGTACTACTATTTGACTATAGCAAAACAAATTGGAACAATTGTCTCTGGGATGTTGCAGGAATGAAAGGTAGTTTTATTGAATAATTATCCAACATATAAAAACAGAAAAATTACAGATATCTAAAGTGCAAAAAGTACCATTTGCTCATAAAGATAGAAAAATGTATATCGGACCCGTTGGATAATTCAGTGATAAGCAGAATCACGCTACAGGGCTTCAAAGAAGGTCTGGGCAGGTACCTGGAGGACAAAGGGATTGAGGGGTACAGATAGGAGTAGAGGTAGGTTATAGGGATAGGATTAGAGGTAATTTATAAATTTAGTCAGAGACCACTGTTCAGGCAATAGGCCTGATGGGCCGCCGCGGGAGCGGACCGCTGGGCAAGATGGACCTCTGGTCTGCCCCAGCGGAGGCAACTTCTTATGTTCTTATGTTCTTAACTGCTTTTCATTCCTGCGACATCCAGAGACAGTTGCTCCAATTTGTTTTGTTTTGGTCTCTCTAGCATTTTTTGGAATATAGGTCCTTTCTTTGGTGTTGTTGTTAATCTTTGACTATGGTTCGTATATTGTAGCTCGTATATCATGCCATCAATAATGAAGTTCATGTTCATCTTTCCATCAAAGTTGCTCATGTAAACCGCTCTGAATTGACTTCATAGTCATTAGTAGTATAGAAGCTTTTAAATAAACAATAAACTATAGCTTGAGAAGATAGACTGGTTCAAATTTGTGTCCTTTACTTCTCATCATCTCCACTGCGAGGTTGCATGCCATATCCACCACTCTTTCGATAAAATACTGTATACAAGGAAAGTGGATTCACACAATTGTGTTTTTGCATACTGTATATACTGTGTTTCCCCGAAAATAAGACCTAGCATCATTTTCGGGGTAGGTCTTAATATAAGCCCTACCTCAACAAATAAGCCCTAGTCCCGGGATTTGCCAACAACTCTTCAACCCGCCACGCCCTCCACCGCGCCTCCGAATCCCTGCTCACCCTCCATCCTTCCCTCCCTGCCGACTGCGAGCGAACCTAACCTTCAACCGAAGCAGCGTCGGGCCGGCAGCACTCTAAACAGGCTGCTTCGGCCTTGTCCATCGGGGATATCATCAGTAACACGGCAGAGTGAAATCCCCGACAAACAAGGCCCCTGCCGACTGCGAGCGAGCCCTACCTTCAACTGAAGCAGTGTCGGGCCAATAGCACTCTAAACAGGCTGCTTGGCCTTGTCCCTTGGGGGATTTCACTCTGCCTTGAGGGACAAGGCCGAAGCAGCCTGTTTAGAGTGCTGCCGGCCCTACGCTGCTTCGGTTGAAGGAAGGGCTTGCTCGCGGTTGGTGGGGAGGGAAGGATGCAGGGTCAGCAGGGTGGGGGGGGTGCTCAAGGGTTCTTCTGCACAAGGGATGGGAGGGAGGGAGGGGAGGAAAGATGCTGCACATGTGGGGTAGAGAAAGGAAAGAGGAAGAATTGGGGTGAAGGAGAGGAAGGGAGAGATGATCATGTGCATACCCCAAAAATAAGACCTAGTGCCTTTTTTGGGCCCCAAATGAATATAAGATACTGTCTTATTTTCATGGAAACACGATAGTACATCTGTATATTACCAGTGGTTTGATACAAAGCAAACAGTTTCGATACTCTGCCCAGTGATCCTCAGTTTATGTAATGTAATGTAATTTATTTCTTATATACCGCTACATCCGTTAGGTTCTAAGCGGTTTACAGAAAATATACATTAAGATTAGAAATAAGAAAGGTACTTGAAAAATTCCCTTACTGTCCCGAAGGCTCACAATCTAACTAAAGTACCTGGAGGGTAATAGAGAAGTGAAAAGTAGAGTTAGAGGAAAAATAAAAATAAAATAAACATTTTAACAAGACAGCATTGATCTAAATACTTTGGAAGGTAGAAGAGAGGAGAGAAAGGAATAGAAGCAGAAGGGGGAGCCGTTGAACAGTAGAATTCTGGAGAAATTTAAATGATAGAAATAGAACAAAACAAAGACAAAAGGCAAAACAATAGATAAGATTAAAGATAAATCATAAGCTGGAAAGAAAAATAAAATAAACATTTTAACAAGACAGCATTGATCTAAATACTTTGGAAGGTAGAAGAGAGGAGAGAAAGGAATAGAAGCAGAAGGGGGAGCCGTTGTTTATGTTACTGTGGCAAAGAAAAAGAAAAACCTGCCCGCAAAAGATGTCCTTCACAAAATGTACTAGAAAGAAGCTTCTCCCTTGAGAAGGTTATACGTTGTAGATAGCTTCTTATATTAAATTTTGAGCCCGATTGCATTCGTTGTAAGGAAGCAGTATCTTCAAGGCAAAAAAACCATAACATGATTATTTCCTTGTTTATGCTATACATATATTTTGAAGGATGTGCTGTCATTTTAAAGCTTCATAGAAACATGACTGACGGACTTCATGTAGACTGCTTTAAAAGTAAATATGAGTGATTTATATGGCCAGGAGAGGCTCATGACTAGAGAATGACACGGACAACTTTTTCTCCGTCCCCGCAGCAACTCGGTTTCGCCGTCCCGTCACATCTTCCTCTGACAAAACGTAACCCATTTGAGAGATGTGCACCCGAGAATGATCCTCTTCTTCACTATAATCATTATCGCGCACAAACTGCTAACAATGCCAATCACAGTTTGCCAATGCCTTCGTCCAAGTTTGCTCCTTGTTCCAAAATCAGAAGAAATTTAAGGCGCAGGATTAAAAATCTGATAAACAGTCACCAATGCAAAATGACAAAACCTTTGATCATAAGACAGAAACTGTTCTTCCAAAATGACCAAGCAAATTCATCTACAGTTTTTATGGGTAAATCATTTAAAATAACAATTCATATCCATTTGGAATTGCCAAATGTTCTACCACAATTGCCATTGTTTTAGAACAGTGGTCTCAAAACCGCAGCCCGGGGTCCACATGCAGCCCGCCAGGTAATATTTTGAGGCCCTCGGTATGTATATCATAATCACAAAAGTAAAATAAAACAGTTTCTTGATCATATGTCTCTAGCTATAAATTACAATATTATTATTAAGACTTAGCCAAAAGCAAAGATTTATAAACTATAAAAAGTTTTACCTCATGCAAAATTGTCATTTCTTTAATAAGACATTAACTATTTTTTCTGAGGCCCTCCAAATACCTACAAATCCAAAATGTGGCCCTGCAAATGGTTTGAGTTTGAGACCATTGTTTTAGAACAATGCCATTTGGCATTGCAACATTCTCTTTCATTAAGGATCCAATTGCAGCCGTCAAAGATTCAATCTATCCCATGACCACTGTCATCTCTTGTTGTAAGACTTTAATGTATGTTTCCATTGATTCAGCCAAAGTTAAGTAGCTTTTAATTTACAGTCAATCAAATTCAAGCATGCATTAATGCTCTTCTTGAGTCTTTGTATTGAACCAGGTGGTGTTTTCAAGCTTATTGGTTGCGTTGTAAAGTCTGTCCGAGTTCTTCTTTTTTCTATTTCAGTCTAGGAACTTCACGAGAACACTTGCAAAACAAAGAGAGACTTTAAAATTATTCATGTAATGTTCATGATATAAACCTCAAGTGCAATAATAATAATAAATAAATAAAATAATGGGATATTGGAAAAGTATACTACAAATTAATTAAGTATAAAACAAAAAAAAAATCGGAATGAAAGTCTTCTATGTACAATCTTGTGCCTCAAAGATACTCATATGTTGCTACTGTTTTGGCTCCTACGAACCACCCTAGGGGGCTGATTCTGTAAGTAGCGCCTGCCATTGCAGGCAACTAGAAAACGGGTGCCTGTTGCGTTTCAATCGCAGCCAGGCGCCGCTTTCAGAATTAAGGATACCGGCGCCTAGCAAGGATCCTAGGCGTTGGAAATGTAGGCCAGGGTTTCACAGTGTGACACACTTATCCCTTGCTCTAACCAGCAGAGGGATTAGGTGTGTTGAGTTCTGGCCTGTCGGCGTGGCCTCCTTCCCACCTTCCCAAGTTCTTAGCCCAACCAACCCAACTTCCTAAATTCAGAGCATTATTTTGCCACTCTAGTTGAGAGAGTGCTGTCTTATTTCATTATGTGCCAATTTGCAGAAACAAAATGTTATGTTTTGACATTATTTCAGATCACTGATTAAAACAAAAAATGTGGATACAGATGTTCTAGAGATAATTTATTATACACTGACATATAAAACCATGAAAATTCAATGAAAAAAGTACAATGATAAAAAATACTGTGATAAAAATCTAACCGGACCCTACACGGTCCGTGTTTCGGCGAACACGCCTTCCTCAGGGGTCCAATGGTTTGCAAACTCACATAGCGATTTTTTGCTACTTCAGCTTGTCTGCGGTGTTCTTTGCTCCCATGTTTAAAGACAATAGACTGTTTTCAGTCCAATTCTTTATATGTGAGTTTGCAAACCATTGGACCCTTGAGGAAGGCGTGTTCGCCGAAATACGGATCGTGTAGGGTCTGGTTGGATTTTTATCACTGTATTTTTTATCATTGTACTTTTTTAATTGAATTTTCATGGTTTTATATGTCAGTGTTTAATAAATTATCTCCAGAACATCTGTATCCGCAGTTTTTGTTTTCATCGGTGGATTGTTTTCACTGTGGATCCTTGGGTCTCCCCATTTTTCTTTGTTGTAGATCACTGATTAAACCATATCCATGTCATTCTCTTCTTGGCTGGGCCTGGCACTGAACATCCAGGCTCAGTGCAAACTGCAGGAGTCAGCTTTCGACTAATTACAGAAGTCTAAATATCGGTTCCCTCATCTTTAGTTCAGCCTGTCTCTTTAGGGCCCTTTTACTAATCTATGCTAGTAAACGGATTTAGCATGCTTTTATACAGGCTTATCCTGTGGGCTTAGCCTATTTCTAGCACAGCCATCAAAGAATATTTTGTTTTATTTATTTCTGGTCATACACAATTAGCATGCAGCCATTTTGAAAAAAAAACAAAAAACACAAGAACACTTACCACCTCTTTCATTAGGAGGCATGGGGGAGGGGGGAATTCTATAAAAGGCACCTAATGATATTGCCTAAATAAATAGATTGCCTAGCTAAAATCCTGACTTACCCCTCTCCCCTTTTTACAAAGCTGCCCTAGCATCTGCCACTGCAGTAACTGCCCCAAAGCCCATAGGGATTTAGAGGGCTTCGGGGCTTTTGATAGTGGCAGCTGCTAGAATGGCTTTATAAAAGAAGGAGTTAATTTTTAAAAGTTTTGTATATTCTGCTGCTGTTGAATATACTCAGGAAGATTATTCCACTCCCTAGGCCCTATGCAACGGAATATACTGTCCCTAGACACTGTCAGTTTCTGCTGCCTCACAGATGGAATTTGTTGCTCCAATTGTTCTGCAGATCGTAGGGGATGTGGCGGAACACGTGGCAGTTTTGATTGGTTGCGTTAACCTTTCTGCCACAGACTTGTTGTACGGAGATATAATGCACAGCCGCCCTCTTCCTGAGAGAAGAGCTTTAAAAGTCAGCCAGAGCTACTTAAAAATGATGCAACCACTTACTAGGCCTGCAATATGTGTCTGTACACAATTAACCCCAGTAATTTAGGTCACAGAGTCATAGAATTGTGCAAACTGATTTTTTTTTCTTCTGCTCCTTTTAAATTTTAAATAGCTTTGTTCCCAGAAGGATAGTTCGTAGCATGATAATTTTAGATGTAGCATTTTTCAGCCAGGACTTCAATGCAGGACTTAAACAAAAAAAAAAAAAAAAAAACTCTATCAATTGCAACATCAGTGCTACTGGTCAGAAAATAGGGAGAATGTTTAGCATGTGAATCCCAAGCAAATCTGAGCTGCAAATTTCCGGCTCCAGGATCAAATCAGAAGCAGACCTGTATTGCACAATAGACTTGTGCATAAAATGGCGTGCACCCCCCCCCCCCCCACACACACACACACAATTCTATAAAAAGGGCTAAATATTGCACATGAAAATTTGGGGGCGTACCCAATTTGCGTGCACAATTTTTTTTTAAGTTCAATAAATTGTTTAGTAGAATATCCAAATAACAACAGATGATAAATAACAACAAATGATGAATAAACAGATTACAATAACAATTCACAAAACAATTTGATATATACAAATCAACATACTTACAGTGTTGACTCTAAAGGCCAACCTATATTGACAGAAGAAGCTAACAACACAGATGTACTCTTTCAAACTTAGCAGTTAGACTCCTGCCACCGGACGCCCTCTCCCCGTTCCCCTCCCCCCTCTGCTGGTACCTGTAAAAGTTGGGAGCAGGAGGGGTGCTCAGTCCCTCCTGTTCCGTAGCCTCCTGCGATGCATCTGGGCCTTAGGCCATGCCCTGGGTCATCATGTGATGCACAGGGAGGGGCCTAAAGCCCTGATTGGCTCGGGTGCCTCGGGCTCCTCCCTTGGGAGAGGCATGAGACGCCTGATCCAATCAGGGACTTCCTTAGTGAGCCATTTTAGCCTGTCCTCATAGGGTAGTTATCCCAAACCTTTTAACATTTTCGTCACCCTTCTCTGTACCTTTTCTAATTCCACTATATCTTTTTGTGAGATACAGTGACCAGAATTGCACACAGTATTCAAGGTGCGGCCATACCATAGAGCGATACAAGGGCATTATAACTTTTTCATCTTTGTTTTCATTCTTTTCCTGATAATTCCTAACATTCTATTTGCTTTTTTAGTCACCGCCACACTTTGAGCTGAGGGTTTTAACATATCCTCCACAATGATACCTAGATCCATTTCCTAGGCACTGATTCCTAACATAGCACCATGTAGCTATAGTTCGAGTTCCACTTTCTCACATGCATCACTTTGCACTTGCTCACATTATACGTCACCTGCCAATTTGACGCCCAGTCTTCCAGTCTCACAGGGTCCTCTTGCAACTTTTCACAATTCTCTTGCAATTTAACAACTCTAGATTATAATTCTGGAAAAGGTTTGTTGGTTTATTTCTATCCTTCAAGAATTAGATCTCTCTATATCATGGGTGTCAAAGTCCCTCCTCGAGGGCCGCAATCCAGTCGGGTTTTCAGGATTTCCCCAATGAATATGCATGAGATCTATTTGCATGCATATTCATTGGGGAAATCCTGAAAACCCGACTGGATTGCGGCCCTCGAGGAGGGACTTTGACACCCCTGCTCTATATAATAACTTGTCCAAGAATCTTTGATGCAGTATATTTTGCAGTATCGAGGGGTTGATTTATTGAGGCTCTTTTGAAACACCATAAGAAATATTCTCGCAGAGTTCTGTTCTGCAAACCTTTTAGTATAAACTGGCATATTTACATGCTCATTTGCTGCTGTTGCAGTCCTCTCTGTGCTAGAAAAAAGATTGGGAGTCATTCTGTTGTGGTTTTTAATTTTTCTGGCACTTGAGAGTTAGGTGCTATCTTTTAAAAATATTGCTGCAGTTCTTGCTCCTGGCTGCGTCCCAACAGCTTCTGTTTTGCAGTAATAAGTTGTTCCTGTGTCCTAAATCACCTCAAAACAAATGTCCAATTCAAGCAGTTGAGAAAAAGATCACATGCCTGGAACTATCAAATTCTGTTAAGACAAGAGGGTTCTTTCAATTTGGATATATTTGTTATGAGGTATCACATGGTCTTGCACCTAGTTATCTTGTGGACCATTTTACGTTTGCTAATCCAAGACGTCTGCTGCGAACGTCTGCTTTATTTTTCCATTTGTAAAAGGTTGCTTATGCAAAAGATATTTTCAATGATTATGGTCAATCCAGGCTACAAGCTTGGATATTGATTTTCATCGAATGATAGCTAGTTTTATTTCCTACCAACATTTTAGGAAATTATCAAAAACTTATTTATATGTAAAATTCCTGGAAAACTGGTGCTTTGTACTTCACTGTGATTATTCAGTCCTCTTTATCTTGTAAACTGCATAGAACTGTAAGGTTTTGCGGTGTACAAATAAGTTTTTATGTTATGCTACATCACTATCAAAACCTGGAACAGTCTACCAATACATACAAGAAAAGAATCCTAATACTTAAAATTCAGAAGAAAACTGAAAACATTTCTGGTCTGCAAACCGCTTGGATAAAGCATGCAACAACAATTTCTTTTAAACCCTAACCCATGCAAAACCCCCTCCAACCAAAAATAAGATAACCCGACTTCCAGCGACAGTTCCACAATCAACCTTCCATTCCTTCAATTCTGCGAACATGGCACAAGTGGATTGATTTTTCACTCCGTTAAAAGGTTAGGGCTCTCCATCTTGGAAAAGAGACAGCTGAGGGGAGATATGATTGAAGTCTACAAAATCCTGAGTGGTGTTGAATGGGTACAAGTGGATCGATTTTTTTTTTTTTCTCCAGCAAAACAAATCGTGCACCCAGCATTTGTTGCTCTACCCCCACGACCCGTCGTGAAACAATGATGATACTCGGGCCTTTTCAACTAGTGTGGAATTTTATTTTGGCCGCAGCCATAACAGCACTATTACATCACAACTGCCATCAAATGAGCAGAATAACAAATCATGAACTGTGATCAACTGTACATCGAAACTGAACATCTGAAGATGACGTAACACTCCATGTATAACACTTATTAGATATAACCACCACATGATCAGGTGCACAGCATATGCCTCTCCATCCTCTCCTAATATGGGGTGCCGTTCAAGCTTCCCCTGCTCACTAGACTCATCCCGTTCAAGGATGTGTCCTCATCGGCAGTACGTTGCTTTGAAGATCATGGCCTGGCCTCCCCGCCGTCGAAGCAAGGTGACATGCCCCATTTCCTAAGCACTGTAAAGGTGTATATCGTTTCTCATATGCTGTGCTTACCCTCCACTACCCGGGATAGCGAAACCTCGCTTATCGCGGGTCCCCCCCTCTAGGCTGGAAACGGCACTCAGGCACGTGAGCAGCGTCCCAACCCCCATTTCCGCGGCTAGGGCTCGCTGCCTTAGCGGCATGTACTGGAGCCCAACCCCACCTCCCGGCTCCATTGGGGCTGGCGCTTAGCGCCGTAGGGTTTACTTGGCCGCGTGTACAGCGGCTCAACCCACCTCCCAGTGGCCTATCCCCACTTTCTCCACACCAGCCATGCTGGGGACTTGGCCGCGTGTGCTAACTTGACTCCCGGCTACCTGTGGCTGTGGCGCTCCCGCGGCCTACCTGCCTTGGGGTGGGAGTCAACTCGGCTGTGCGTGGCTAAGTCAGAGAGTGCACGCAGGTATCCGGTCTTCCGGGCGGGCCTCCGCTGCCGTCGAGTGCACAGTGGTGGCGATCTGCACGGGGCAGGAGCGTAGGAAGATCACTCCTGCCCCAAAAAGCCCGCTAGACCACCAGGTAAGGCCGGGATGCCGGGGGAAGGTGGGAAGGAGGTGGGGGTGGGTCAGAGCCGGATATTCGTGGTATTTCCCTATTCATGGTCCGGCTCCGCCCCTATCCCCCGTGAATAACAAGGGAGGCGTGTATACCAAATCAGTAGCTACCCTGAAACACAGAATTTTTTTAAAAAAACAGGTTGTTCCCCACTTGAGTCTCCCTGTGCCACAAGCATACAGGATTTAAGTTGAGTTAATATAGGGGGTCTTAAGGCGAGCTAGCCAATTTAGTGTGCGCTAAATGCTAACGCCCATTATACGAGGGTCATTTCATAAATAATGCACACTATTTTTTTTTTTTTAATTTACATGTTTTATTTTTTTTTCCCCAAGTATTTCTTTACAATCCTTCAATATAGTCTCCTGCTTTGCAATGACAGAGTCCCAACATCCGGGAAGCTTCATTATTCCATCCAAGACACTGTTTTTGTTCAGTTGCCGAATGGCTCGGGTACCGGCAGAAGAAAGCTCTTCCAGAGATGCAAAATGAGGTCCACGCATAGGCTGTTTCAACTTTGCAAAAAGGTTGAAGTCTGGTGGACTCGCGTCTGGACTGTAGGGAGCAGGAGGTAAAGATGAAGTTAAGAGGTGATAGGCTCCGGAGTAATCTGAGGAAATACTTTTTTACAGAAAGGGTGGTAGATGCATGGAACAGTCTTCCGGAAGTAGTGGTGGAGACAGAGACTGTGTTTGAATTCAAGAAAGCCTGGGATAAGCACATGGGATCTCTTAGAGAGAGGAAGAGACAATGGTTACTGCAGAAGGGTAGACTGGATGGGCCATTTGGCCTTTATCTGCCATCATGTTTCTATATGCTCTCAAAATCAAGTCTGCATAATGCAATTGTCTAAGAAACAATGCTGGTTTCACCTTCCCCCAAATACTGAAAAAAATGTGAAAAGTTAGACTTAATTAACAATGATCTTAGGTACTTTAGCCTTAACTTTCTTAATTTCTTCTTTCCCATCATCCCTGTGTTTGAGCTCACTAGTTTCAGGATCACTGGCCAACAGGAAGAGGTCTACATATTTCCCTTGCATAATTCTGCATTTCAGCTTCTGGGAAACCTGATGATTCAATGGTGCAATAAAATACAATATATGCCCTTGCCGAGAAAACCAACCCTCTTCCAAAGCACCAAGCCAAACAAAATGCACTGGATCCCTAGACCCACCACTCATACCTATTTCCCACTCTGAGTGTGATGAAATAAAGATTCCCAAACTTGCAAAGAAATAATTCCATTACTCCTATGCAAATGCTTTCCCCTATCCAACCTTTTTACCACTCAATGCAAGTTTCTCAAAAACTTCTCATCTTGTAACTTTTTAATTAATCTCGCCCCCTCATTTTTCCCCAGAAGTACTCTTTGAACCATGATCCTTCAACTTCCCCACAAGACCTTCTCCTTCAGACTCATCCTCCAAGAGACCTTCCTTTTTCATGGCCCATGGACATGGTCCAAGTTTTTTTTTTTTTTTTTTTTTTACCAGCTGCATCAGCATAATAGAAGAGATGTGATCCTGTTTAGTAAGATGTGAATCCAGTTCAGTAAGGGCAAAAACCACTATGAGCCCTCCCACTTACCGAAATAGATTGCATCCTTCATGCTTCCAGACCTGCTTGCAACCCTTTCTAGTTCCCTGTCTCTTTCTAGTCTTCAGCTGACTAGAAGAATGCCCTGCTGATACCCCAGTCTGCTCAACACAATGCACAGATAACCTGGATACCCTTTTAACTATCTGCCCTGTCCTCAACACTGACCATCTTCCCCCTTTCCTCTAGTATTTTAGAATGTGTCAAATTCAATAATGCCAATGAAACCCAACACTATTGAAGTCCCCTCTCCCCACACACATACATTCAAACATTACTAAGCATCGAGCACCCTTTTAAAATGTCCATACACTCCCACCCAAAAAAACTGTCCTACCACCAACCAACCCTAAAGGCAGCTGAAATAAAAAAACACAAATTGCATTTAAAAAAGGCAGGTACGAAGACATCCAGTCCAACTATGAAATTAAAAGCATTACTGTGGGAATACAGCCGCAAAGCCCAACACACCAGCCTCTGAAGAAGATTCAGTGAAATTCATCAGGGGCATGCATGGATTCTAGCCAGCAAATCTCTGACCCTAAGAATTGCTGGCATCCAGGGCCGCCATGAAAAATTTCTGGGCCCCATACTGAGCAATCCTATTGGGCCCCCCATGCACCCCTTCCCCCCGACCCCCCCTTCTTCCATGGGCCGAATACACACATACTTTTCTCTGTCACCGCACTCTTTGACCAAAAGATTTGTAAGCCTGCAACCACGTCAAGGTAGACTCTTTCAGCAGGGCCCTAACCTAACCTCTATTCTAAACTAACATATGTCTAGCGCGCTCAAACCCCTGCTCTACGTGGGAAAAATAACACCAGCTCAATGCTGGCGTTAGCATTTAGCGCGCGTGGCGTACGCTAAAGCCACTATCGTAACTTAGTAAAAGGAGCCCTATTTTTATTAATTATTATTATTATTTTCCAGTGCTCAATATGACTTCCTTTTTTAAGGTTTGACAATTGTGCCAGAATATTTTTACTAAATTTAAGAAGTATTTGCCTTCTATCAAATGGTATAGAAGTTAAAAAAAGGGACAGGCGTTAATGAAGTCATTAGGTTCAATCTAGCCATTTATTTCTGCATGAATTTAAACAACTAAAAAAAAAGATAAATATAGCTCATCCAGTCATACAAGAAATGGCTCTACAGCAGGGGTGCCCACACTTTTTCGGCTTGCGAGCTACTTTTAAAATGACCAAGTCAAAATGATCTACCAACAATAAAATTAAATAAAAAAAACACAAAGCACACTGTATGCAGAGAAAATGTTAATTATCATTTATATTCTGCGGGTTTTCAAAGAGGTCAAGTCAGACGATTCTATGCAATGTCACCTCAGGAACAACTATTACATTACATTACATTACATTAGTGATTTCTATTCTGCTTGTGCCTTGCGGTTCTAAGCGGATTACATTAGAAGAAAGACAAATATACCCCCTCCCTTTTTACTAAATCGCAATAGCGGTTTTTAGAGCAGGGAGATGCACTGAATGCTCTGTGCTGCTCTCGATGCTCATAGGCTCCCTGCACTAAAAAACGCTATTGCAGATATAAATTCTCTAAACAGACACATTTTGATCACTAAACTGAAAATAAAATCATTTTTCCTACCTTTTTGTCTGGTGATTTCATGAGTCTCTGTTTGCACTTCCTTCTTCTGACTATAAATCCAATATTTTGTAATTTCTGCCCCTCCCCTTTTCTTTCTGTCTCTCTTTCTTTCTCCCCCCTGCCCCCCCAAGCCATTGCGCTAATTTCTCCACTTCCCCGATTCTTTCCCTACCCCCTAAGCCACCATGCCGATTTCTCCCTGCTTCCACGAGCCAGGCCAGGAATGTACAAGCGCCGGACTCACAAGACTTCACCTCTGATGTCAATTCTAACGACGGAGAGGAAGTTCCAGGCCAGCCAAGCAGCGATTGGCTGGCCCAGAACTTCCTCTCTGATGTCAGAATTGACGTCGGAAGTGAACTCTTGTGAGTCCGGCGCTTCTATGCGCCTGGCCTGGCTCAGAGAGACAGGAAGAAAAAGATTGCCAAGGCAACGCGATCGACTCACATTGCCTTTGCGATCTACTGGTCGATCGCGCTCGACCATTTGGGCACCCCTGCTGTTATGGTATCCCGTCCTGACCTGAGGAAAGGGGTTTAGTCCCCCCAAAACTGCCTTATTTCCATTTCCTATTTATAAACTTTAATCAATAGATACAATACTACTTGATTCTACGTAAAGCAACAAAACAATTTTTTCTACCTTTTGTCGTTTTTGCTTTAATCATCTTGTCTTCACTCTTCTTTCTAGCCAGCATCTGTCCGCTCTGTCTTCCATACAGCATCAGCCCCTTCCATCCACTGTCCGCCCTCTCCCCATTCCATATGGCATCTTCCCTCTTTTTATGCTCCTTCAATGAACTGTCTATCCTGTGCCCCTTCTCTTCTCCTTTGTACATGATTGATTTCAGCTCTCCATTTTTCTCTCTCTGTCACCACCCCATCCCCTATGCTCTGGCATCTCTCTCTTCTCCTTTCATTCCTTTGCACCCCACAGTCTGGTATCTTCCCTTCCCTGATTCTCTAGCATCTCACTCCTTTCCTTTTCTTCCATCTCTCCCTCCCCCTCCATGCTCTGACATCTCCTCCTTCCTTTCCCCCTTCCTTTTCCCTTGGTCTGGCATATTTTCCTCCTTCCCTCCATGCCCTGGCATCTCTTCCTCCCTCCCTTCCCTCCAATCCCTGGCATCTCGTTTCATTCCCTCCCTCATCTTCTTTCTCCCTCCAGTTGGGTGCAGCAAGTCTGTCCCCCTCTGCTCCCTTTCCTCTTTCTGTCACCCATGACCTGGCGTCATGAACGTCTTCAGGCAGCAGCATTCACAATTCACTGCTGTTGCCAGCTTCGGGCCTTTTTCTCTGTCGGGTCCTGCCTTCATGGAAACAGAAGTAGGCAGGACCTGGCAGAGAGGAAGGCCTGAAGCTGGCAACAGCAGTGAATTGTAAATGCTGATGCTAGCCAAAGAAGTTCATGATGCCAGGTCGAACACCCGGGGCAGACTGCTACTCTCCCCCAACCCACGACCCTCCTATCTCTCCCTCCCTCCCTCCCATCACGAGACTCTAAACAGCACTGCTCTACTCTAAGCAGGCTGCTTCAGGGCTTTCTCCTGCCGTGATTCCCTCTGGCACGTCACTGATGAGGGAAGGAGGGAGAGATAGGAGGGTCGGATCGGGTTGGTGATGAGGCTGCTGCTGCTGCCAGCGAATCCAGCAAGGGTGAGGCCCCAAAGCACAGCACTGGCAGGCCCCCCCTGACTATTTCGGGCCCTAGGCCTGTGCCTACTGGGCCTATCCTTTAATCTGGCCCTGCTTCCCCCCCCCCCATATGCCCTGACATCTCTCTCTTCCACTTCATGGTATGGTATCTCCTTTCCCTCCCTCCCATGGTCTTTGCATCTCTTTCCTCCTTTTCCTGATCTTCCTTCTCCCTCCTTCCCTCTCTCTCCCCAATTGGGTGCAGCAGTATTTTTCTTCCCCCTCCCCCCACTGGGTACAGCAGTATCATCAGCATTTCTCTTCCCCCTCCCCCCTAATTGGGTGCAGCAGCATTATTCCTCCCATTCCCCCCCGTCTCATACACCTGGCAGATTCGCTACAGACAAAGGCAAGTTGCAAGTTTCCCTTGGTCGCTGACCTATCTCCCAAAGGGCAGCGACAGAGGGAAGTTTACAACTTGCTGCTCTTGCTTACTTCAGGCCTTTCTCGTTGCCGGGTCCTGCCTTCACGGAAACAGAAAGTAGGCAGGACCCGGCAGCAAGAAAAGCCCGAAGTAAGCAAGAGCAAGTAAGCTTCCCTCCGTGGCTGGCCTATCTCCTGCATGCTCCGGGGCTCTAATGGTCCGTGCCGGCTTCTCTTCTCTACCCCCCCAACGTAACTTCCGGTTTCGGAGGGAAGCCGGGTTTGAGTCGCTTGCTGGGGGTTTTTTTGTTTAAAGTCCGGCGGGTTTTTCGGCGGCTCTTCAGGCTGCGCATTAAGCGGTGATGGCAGCAGGATTCGGCAAACGACAGCCGGGTGGGCATCTAAATTTGCTGTGCGTTGCGCCCAGCTGAAAAGCGCTGGGGAGAACACTGGGGAGCCCGGGCCCCCTGTCAGCTCCGGGCCCCTGAATGCAGGACTGGTAGTACTGCCCTGATGGCGGCCCTGCTGGCATCTACCCTCAGAGCCATAGTTCTTGTCTGGAGCCTGAAGCCTCAAAACAACACAGCCCAGACAACCTGCCTTCTCATTGCAGCTTGCTCCAAAGCCCATCTTCATCTTCAATCAGAGCCCAGAAGAAAGAAAGATTCAAGATCTCCTTCATATCTGAGACCCTGAGAAAAAAAAAAAAAATCAAAAACTGGCCCCCATGACACCTTTTCCCAAATTTCTGCAATTTCTGCTCTGAAATGATTGACTGCATGGTACTGCAATCATCAATATTCTTGGAGCTCTCACCCTTGGTTACTTTGCCCACTGTTTCTAACATGACCTAGCTTTTCACCCCTCCACCATCACTGTGACCAGCTTTAGAAAGGTAAGATGGTGGCTTGACCAATGTGAGATATCCTCTGGATGAATTCTGGGTGGCTATGCCCCCCAAAAAAGATAGTAAAGTAGATAAAAATCAAGAAGGCAGGGTTTACTTTATATTTCTTTCACTTCTCGCTCACTCTTATGTTTTTGAACTTGTGTTTTGGCACATTTCTTACTGCCATTTGCAAAAAAGAAAAATAAGATACATGAAAACGAGCAAGCCTTGTATTTGCTCACCAAGTGGAAAAATAATTGAAAGCAGAAGTCGATGTGCAAACGGTCTCAAATACAAATTGCCAAAATCTTGTGGAAAGGTTTTCTCTCTCCTGGTGTCCCAAGTCCGAGCAAAAGAATTTATAAAAATGTGTATCGGAAAAATGTGAGAAAGTTCAAAGTCCCTTTTCCTAATATCACAGCAACAAAACACAAAGCAGCTTGTCAAGAAGGTATAATTGAAAAGCTGAGCTTTGCTTGAAAAGGCAGAGAATGTTCTGGAACAGAAAGGGCCGCTTAGTGTCTTCTCTTTTTCTAGCTAAATATCAATCAAAATGAAAACAGAGTAAATGAAGCGCAAGAGAAATGAAGGTTAAACCAGATACAAACCCATCTAAACAAAAGGAAAGCATAGCGATAAATCAGTGTGCTTTCAAAAGTTGGATCTCTTTTTAAAAGATCAGAAGAGAAAACTTACAATGTCAAATTACATATTTCATCATCATATTTCTTTTGTTGAACAAGGCATGTGTATGATTTTGGAAGAACAAACACAAAACCTTGAACATATTGAAAGCCATCTGAAGCAAACAAAGCAGAATCCTTCAAAAAGGATCTGTAAAGATTTTTCCAAGATATTTTATCAAATTATACTCCCTCTTTTACAAAGGTGTGCTAAGCTTTTTTAGAGCGCGATAAATGCTAACACGTGCATGTTAACCTATGGACGTGTTAGCGGTTAGCGCACGCATTGATTTAATGCGCGCTAAATCTGCACTAAAACGCCTAGTGCGCCTTTGAAAAAGAGGGTCATAGTCTACTTTAAATCTGAGATTAAGCACATGCCAAGGCTATACAAATCATTGAAACTACCTGAGTTTAAACTCTTACGTGCGCTTTCAGGAATTAAAAAACAGGCCTCTGTGCTTCTCTCATATAGATAGCAAATGGTTTTGGTAGCCATACTTGTCTTGACCTTTTTACCACCAGTCTCGTAGAAATCTGAAGAGCCACACGTGGTCTTGAGAACTTGTGCGCAGTGCCATGTCTTTGGTTTAGCCTAATAATAATTGGCAGTTAATTGGGCAGCAACAATAGGCAGTACAACATAGAAAATAAATTAGGGGGTCAATATTCAAAGTAGTGATGCCCGATTCAGAAAAAAAAAATTTGATTTGATTCAGCCTATTGAATCAATTTTTCGATTCGATTCGATTTTCCTGCTCAAGTGGTTGTTTTTTTCAAATATCCTGGTGGGTTTATTTTATAGCCCCTTCACCCCTTTTATAGCCTCTTCACCTACTTTGCCCTCTCCTGGCGCTGTGGTGTAAACAAAATAACAAAAAACACTTTTCTTCTCTCTCTTAAATCCTAGCTCACGTTCGTGGATTAACACCATAAAATAGAAAATAAAATTATTTTTTCTACCTTTTGTTGTCTCATAATTATTCAGATCTTATCGGTCCCAGGCTCCGGTTGTCTTCTGATAACTTGCTTGCCAGGGTCTCCTTCTTTCTTGTTTCTCCATGCTAACCATCTATCTTCTATCTCTGTCCTCCCCTTCCGTTTCCCTTCCCTTCCCCGGAGGTCTGGTATCTTTCCTTTTTTTTGTCTCCATCCACAGATCCACCTTTTCTGAATTACCCTTTCATCCTTCATCTCTCTCTCCTTTCCCACCACCCCAGGGTCCACCATCTCTCCCTTTCTCTTCCCAACTACCCTCCTATCCAATATCTCTATCCCCCCTCCATACCTTCCCTTGTGTCCAACTTCTTTCCCTTTTTGTTTCTTTCCTCCCTAAATCCCATTGTCCACCATCTATCTCCCTCTCCTGTTTTTAGATCCTTATTTCTTCTATCCTTCCCCCAATCTCCCCTCTCCATGTCTCCCCCCTCCACCAAGTTAATTTCTCCCATCTATCTTCTCCCCATCTCTCCTCCAGTCCACCAACTCCCCATCTCACCTCTCCCTCCATCTACCTTTTTTATTTTTTTATGGCACTCCTAAGTCCCCACTCCCCCACCACCACACCCCCGCACCTTTCTCAAAGAGAGTCCTGAAGAGGTCTGCTGGTGGCGGTAGCAATCCACTCCTGCCACTACTCCTAGCATCTTCTCTCTACTGCGGCCTGCCCTCAGTGAAAACTTCCTGTTTCCGCTTGGGCGGCCGAATGGAGAGAAGACGCCCAGAGTAGCAGCAGGATAGTGAATTGAATTTGCTACCACCGCTTTTGCCTGGCCAGGGAGGAGAGGAGAAAGCCTTGCTGGCGGGAAGGAGAGAGCCGTGCTGCCCCGATCTGCACCAGAGATCCGTTCGGGCTTCCCCTCTGCCACCAGAGTCCTTGCTTCGAGGTAACTTCCGGTTTTGCAACTGGATTCAGTTAGGCAGTTAGGTTCTGAATATCTTGCTTTACCAGATAAGAGATAGTTGGCAACATAAATCCATATATTCAATGCCAATGCCCGGACAATCGGCACACTGCATATTTGGGCATAATATCAGTGTTGGCCAGAAAAATCGCCGACCTCTACTGAATGAATATGTACCCTTAGTATCTGCAAGTTGCTCAGGACATTACTGAAGTGATGGTGGTCATTGTTTTTTAGATGCTGAATGCCATTGGCTAATTTAGACTCGGATAGTGAGTGCGGGGCCATATCTAGGCACTGACATTGAATAGCCAGGTCATTAACAGTACCTAGAAGTTATCCTCTGGATTCTATATATGGCACCCAAAGTTGCATGTCCAAGTTTGAATGCGTTTCTACTACTATTAATTATTTCTATAGTGTTACTAGATGTACACAGCACTGTACAGAGTAACAAAGAATACAGTCCCTGCTTGAAAGAGCTTAAAATCTAAACAGCCAAGACAGACAAACATGATGTCGTGGATACAGTTGAGGGGAACAGTTAATCTGCTGGCTGGGTTGGAGGGCAGATTACAGGACAATCAAGCCATTGTGACATCACTGAGGAGGTTGGCTCTTATTGGTGGACTGAGACATTATGAAATCACAGTCTCAGCTCTGCTTCCCTAAGACTCAAACTCTTCACACTACTACTACTACTACTACTACTGTGAATTATTTCTATAGTGCTACTAGACACATACAGCTCTGTACAGAGTCATAAAGAAGAAGACAGTCCCTGCTCAAAAGAGCTTACAATCTAGACAGACAAACAGGATGTCATGGAAACAGTTAAGGGGAACGGTTAATCTGCTGGCTGGGTTGGTGGGAAGTGGGGAGTAGGGTTATGGATTGAAGGCTATATCAAAAAGATGGGTTTTCAGTCAGCTTTTAAACAAGGGAAGAGAAGGGTCTTGACGGACAACCTCGGATAATTTATTCCAAGCATAGAGGGCAGCTAGATGAAAGGAATGAAGTCTGGAATTGGCAGTGGAGGAGAAGGGTACTGCTAAGAGCGGCTTATCTGAGGAACGGAGATCTCTGGGAGGTGTATAAGGAGAGGTGCACGTGCAAATAAATTGGATAATGGGCTCCAAACCATCAATAATTGGGTGCTAACAATTATCAGTATTAATTGGCACTCATTAACTTTGTGTGTGCATCTGGATTTGCACTATTCTGTAAGGCGCAGCAACTAACTCCCATGGTGCATATCTCAAAAGGAGGCATAACCATGGGCGTATCAAATTTACTGCTAACGCTCATCATATTACTTGCGTTGTGCCAAAGAAAGCCTCTTTCTAGATTTCATTAGATGTAAAATGTACTATAGGTAACTTATCCAAGTGCATTTGGAATGATGGGGAAATAAATTATGTATCTTTCTGTTTATTTTCTTGGTCGTAGCCTACATTTCTTGGTACTTGAAGATTTTCTCTCTCTCCTTGTGATTCATGAGTAATCTCTTGGGACCAAAACCTCTATAATCAATGTCATTCTTGTGTTGTTGTTTTTTTTCTTTCACCATTATAACTGGTTTTCTGGCAGGGCTTTATGGACCTTGGTGTGACTCAGCAAGGCTTTTTGTTATATTCCTAAGTCCCACGGAAAGCTAGAAAATATACAGTTCTTTTATTATTATTGAATTGCCCTGTTTGGGCCATTCTTGGAACTTCATCTGCCTTTTTCTAAAATATAAGAGGTCATTTGGGTTCAGAAACATACTTTAGGCCAGTGTTTTTCAACCTTTTTACACCTATGGACCGGCAGAAATTTAAAAAAATTATTCTGTGGACCGGCATCGGTCTGTGGACTGGCGGTTGAAGAACACTGGGCTAAGTCGTGGGCCAGACTCCGCCCATCTCTACCCAATCTCCACCCCAGACCCCGCCCCCATAATAGTACTAATTGTACCTTGCACGTCCCTTGCCTCATCTGGAAGCCTTCCCTCTGACGTTGCAACGTCAGAGAGAAGGCTTCCGGTTCAGGCGCAGGATGCCCATAAGAGCCACTGCCCGTGGCTTTGTGCACTGAATCAGCTAGGAAGAGGGAGCTGGCTCGAAGATAACGCCGCATCAATCGCACCGTGGACCGGCAGTTGAAGAACACTGGGCTAAGTCGTGGGCCAGACTCCGCCCATCTCTACCCAATCTCCACCCCAGACCCCGCCCCCATAATAGTACTAATTATACCTTGCACGTCCCTTGCCTCATCTGGAAGCCTTCCCTCTGACGTTGCGACGTCAGAGAGAAGGCTTCCGGTTCAGGCGCAGGATGCCCATAAGAGCCACTGCCGGTGGCTTTGTGCACTGAATCAGCTAGGAAGAGGGAGCTGGCTCGAAGATAACGCCGCATCAATCGCACTGTGGACCAGCAGTTGAAGAACACTGTTTTGAGCCTGATGCACGTGCTGGCCCTGTGGACCGGCAGGAAATTTATGTGGACCGGCACTGGTCCATGGACCGGTGGTTGAAGAACACTGCTTTAGGCAAATTCATGTGTATGGCGCTTGCCTGTACTCAAGCTGCTCATTTGTCATTGCACTTCCCAAATTCTTGAGTTTCCTTCAGGAATAACTGAGCAGTTCCTACTCTTCAGAGTAGCCAGTGAAGAGGAACTTTTCTATCATTATGTATAACTAACCGCTGCAAAACCTTTTTAAAACAAATGCTGATCCAGTGTAGCTGGATCCAACGCAGTGCATCTCTCTAAATTCTCTATATCGTTTCCAGCTGGGAACATTATCCGATTTTGCGACTGATGACTAAAATTAAAAAACAAAAATTGTTCCGAGGATGATTTTTATGATTCAAGGTATCGCTTGTCTAAAATAGCAGCCCTGCAATTGGACAATCTACATAATAAATATAACAGCTGCTTTCTTCGGTGCTGTGCATGCAATACAAAATATAATCCTTTTTTTAAGCATTTGCTTATCTATGGGCTCACACACAGACACTATTATATATTATATTTTATATGTATATTTATAGTATTTATTATATTTATGGTTGTATGTATTAGTAAAGTTTTTGTCCACATGGTGTGCTTACAGGCATAGTGTATATGTTATGTCCTCTTAACCCCTTCTCCCTGGCGTTAAAAAAGTCTATTTGGTTTTGGGAGGGTGTGAAATTTTGCACATATCTTTTTGGTATATATGGACTACATGATGTATGAGGCTATTCTCATTTAGACTTTGGTCTGGTGCTGGTCACCTTTTGAGATATTGCCTGAGCCAGAGGTCTACGTTCATTCAATTATGAAGGGCTCATACTGATGTCCATTATTTATTCATTCATTCTATTTATTTGTAGTTTTGCCCCATTCCTTTAGACTTTTTTTCCCCAGGGATTAGGTGTATTAGCCAATTTTGGATTATTCTAATATACTCCTTTTACAAAGCCACGCTAGCGGTTTAACGCGTGCTAAACCGCCCACCAGCCGCGCTAGCCACTACTGCCTCCTCTTGAGCAGGCGGTAGTTTTTCAGCCTGCGCGGGGTTAGCGTGTGATTAAAAGTCACGCGCGCTAAAGCCGCTAACGCGGCTTCGTAAAAGGAGCCCTATGTATTTTGTATTAAAAACTGAATAAGGATTATATGTATTTACCATAGTTTAAAAAAATTGGCCCGGTAACTTACCTTCATGAGCTGTACTTATTTATATCATAGGAAGAGATCTCAGAATGCCTGCACTGATATATGCGTTATAAAACCTTGTCTGCTCTTGTTCATTTGAAATTTCTGAGGTTTTCATCCATTGTTGTCAATGGTAACTTATCAGCCAGCTTTAAAGCCAGTTCAGCACTGGACTTTTCAACGTAGAAAAATACCAAATTATTTGCAAAGTGCGACAGTGCTTACGTTGATGACAGCCTATCAAGTGTCTTCAAGTGCAAGTTATGTTCAAATTTGCCTGTCTCGTATGCAAGATTTTTGAAGATGTGAGGGCTGAAAGTCTTATTTGTCGTTTGCTTTTCCCTAGGACATCAAAAGCTGCAAAGACACCCCCCTCCCATATTTTTACATGTTCCAACAGTGCAATAGAAAGCCCTTGGATGTCAAAGATCTTTGAGTTGAATTGGTCTAACAAGTATGCTTTGCTCCCAACCATCCTACTTAATTTTTATTTGGCAATTGAAAACTTTTCTTTTTACCTTTTTTTTTTTTAAATTTGTAATTTTTACCCTTCATTTAGGCCCTCTTTTATCAAACTGCGGTAGAGCTTTTTATCGTGGACCAGCGAGGTAAATGCTCTGATGTTCATTTAGGGCTAGATTCACTGAGGGCACGGATGGGATCCAATCTATGAGGGATCCGATCCGATCCGTGTCCGGGGGGCTGATTCATGAATCACCGTCATGCAAATGAGGGCGATTGGAATCAAGCTCCCCAACCGACCGCCCGGATCGATCTGTAGCAATCCCGACGCATGTGCAGACCATCTGTAGATGGGTTAAAACTACGGGCTCGCACTACAGGGGAAGGCCAGGGCAGCGCTTGGGACAGAGATTAGGAGAGTCAGGGGCAGAGAGCCGCGCAAGAGATTCGGAGCAGATCAGGGCAGCAGGTGAAAAAGGCAGAGAGTCGGGGCAAGGAACAGGAGATGAGATTCGGGGCAAAGCAGGGCAGCAGGAGAAAAAGGCAGAATATTTAAACAGAGTGAGTGACCAATAAAATCAGAGAACAAATTGCAATACATAGGACAGAAATGAAAGGGAATGTATTTAGTTTATGCCTTTTATAGTAATCCTACAAAGCAGATGAGGGGTTGTCGAGGTCCAGTGGCGGTGACAGTGGCAGGAGGGAGTGGCATCCTGTAAGTGCAAGCAGCTTAACAAATAAACAGCTTTTTATACAGCCTTTAATGAAAAAATTAAAGGTAATCCCACCTGCCAATCTCGGGTCAGTGTGTTGGAGGGGAAGGGGCAGTAGCAGGTGAGGGGGAGGTCTCTTCTATCTGCTGCTCTCCTTGTCAGTTAATCAGCTGAAGCAGCAGGACTTGGGGAGACCTGTGGCTCAGTTGATTGGGGCAAGGAGAGCAGCTTTGACAGGAGGGAGATGTGTTAGTGATTGCTCTTGTGAGCACTCGCTAGGCACAGTTCCTCCTGCTCTTTACCGGTGATTCTCCGCACAAATAGCGTGCATACAATTTGCATACTATTATGCTGAGAATCGCATAAAACGGATTTGACCGGCGAGTTTGAGAACCTTCCTCTGAGTGAGTTAACCAAATTCACAGTTTGGTGGCAGGACTTGAACCCTGGCTTCTCTGGTTTTCAGTCTACTGCTCTATCTACTAGGCTACTACTCTATTGGGTGCTATGGTGGGGGTGAGGGGGGGAGTGCAGGACTGTCGTCATTTTCATAGTGTAGTAAAAACTATAATTTTGTATTGTTTTCGTTTATAAAATGGCTTTCCCTATTGTGTGTGGCACCAACCGTGGAAACTTTTTTGATAGTACTATACATATTTTCCAAAAGATTGTTTGCTGAGCCTTTTATAAAATACTAACATTGTTTTATATGCATGAACCTAAAACTCTGCTTTCCTCTCTAGAAGACCTATACCAGGATTACTGAAACCTGTCCTAGGGGTCCAAAGACAAGATGGATTTTCAGGGTATCCCTAATGAATCTGCATGAGAGAGATTTGCATATTTGCCATCTTCATTATATGCAAATGTCTCTCTTGCAGATTCATTAGCGATATCTTGAAAACCTGACAGGCCTATGGAACCCTTTGGGTATCTCAGTCTATGGGCTCCTTTTATCAAGCCACGCTAGAGGGGTTAACGCAAGCAATAACCCCTGCGCTGGCCGAAAACTACCGCCTGCTCAAGAGGAGGCGGTAGTGGCTAGCGCGTCCGGCGGTTTAATGCGCTATTACGTGCGTTAAACCGCTAGCGCGGCTTGATAAAAGGAGCCCTATATGACTGAACAGTAACAGATTGAAACTTTGGTGGCAGCATCTGATTTACAAATGGCACATTTTTAGGTCATGCTAAGTTGCGTAAAGATACGAGTACTGTATAAAGCTTTTTGATTGCAGAGTGCCCAGGTGTCAAACACAGCTTTGTCATTTTAATAACCACATCTTCAATGTTGTGCTGTTTCAGCCGTTCATTAATCAAATAAAACTGCTACGTTGCTAATATGATTTAGTGAAACAAATATAATTCCTGCTACTGAAATATATTAATATCACAGTACTCTGACACAAAACTGGCAGTGATGTAAATCTGATTTAGCACTTTATTTCATAGATTTTTCAATAAAGTATCATACTTCGCTCTTCAATTGTTCACCTGAAATTGTAAATAAAAATTCTTGTTTTTCATATTTTAAGGATAGTGACATTTTTACAGCGTCTCATTTTACAAAAAAATATATTTCCTATAATATGTGCAATCCACACTCACTCACTCATGGTCTTCCAAAGCGGTCCTGAACCAAACTTTCAATGTAATATTCTCTTGTGCTGTGCTGTGAGAGACGCCTTTAGTTCATCATCTTATTTGTGGGCATTAACACACGCGATTCTCTAACCAGCGTCAAAGTTGGCGGCTGCATTAAAAGCGGCTGCCAGTCGCATGTCAATCATGTGACCGTGCCTGTTAGCAAACCCTGGACTATTTAGATTTTTTAGGTGTGATTCTCTATCAGCTGATTGCGGCCGGGGAATCACTGATCAGTTGGGCCAGCAGGACTCCCTGAAACCGTGGCTTCGGGGAGTCCTGTTGGCTCAGCTGATCTAAGTTTCCCTGCTGCGATCAGCTGAACAAGCAGGGAGATTCCCATTTTCTTTTTCCCACCCATCAATCCCCCCACCTCCCTCCTAACACCCCACACACCTCTCCACACACCCCTGTACCTTTGGATGAAACATCGGCAGGAGGGATGCCCACTCCGTCCTGCCGATAGGGCAGCCTCGTCAAAATGGTGGCCCTCCCAGTGCATCTTGGGAGGGGGAAGGCACCAGTTATAGAATATCCCACAAAGGTCCTGATTATACATTGACACACCTAGCTGATGTAGGTGACTAACTTAATTGATTAATAGGCTAAATCAGCTCCAATTGGCACTTAACAACTCATAATTGTTTTTTATTGGACTTAATTGGATGTTAGCTGGCTAACTAGGTAGGTGCCTAGTCCAAGGTACCTACCACAAAGTAGGAATGGTTAGGGAGTGAATCATGGGTGCGTTTTGTATGTAGACTCCTGTTTTGGACTTAGGCACCAGTAGGCCCCTAGCTTAGTTACAGGTATTTAGGCCAAGAAAATCCTGGCATAAATAGGGTGCGCCTAAAGTTAGGACACCCAGCAAAGCCTAAGTGTGCTTAGGCTGCACTAAGTATGATTCTATAAAGTGTGCCTAACTTTTATTGAATTGCGCTTAGCGCTACACTAGTCGGCGCCTGATTTTTAGGCTCCATATATATAATCGGGCCCTAAGAAGGTAATTCTGTAAATAAGGCTCTAGCATTTACAGAGTAGATATGTGTATAAGTGCTTACAATAGTGATATATACGCACGCATGTATGCACATAAGCACGGATTCTCTAACCGACTCCAATTTTTTAGGAACTGGTAGGCGCCCAAACTCAGTAAGTGAGTTTCAAGTCGCCTACTGGCACCTAAAAAAAAAATCAGTGTTGGAATTACGCCTCCGTTGGCGCTTTAGATCACCTAAAGCCAATGTAGGCGTGGCTAACGCCGGAAGTGGAATTAGGCAGTCTAAAGTGCCTATGGAGGTTTGATTCATGGAAATTTAGGCCTGGAAAACCCTAGCCTACATTTGCAGTGCCTATCTTTGCCGGAGGCATGATTCTGTACCTGGTGCCTTCGTGCAGTTGACACATGATCAGTGGCTGCTTTTAAGACCGTTGATGACAATGGCGCTGAGGAATGGGCCGCAAAAAGTGGCAAATGAAGCTCAACGTGGATAAGTGCAAGGTGATGCATGTCGGTAACAAAAATCATATGCACGAATACAGGATGTCCGGTGAGAGAGTCCCCAGGAAAGAGACTTGGGAGTGCTTGTAGACAAGTCAATGAAGCTATCCGCACAATGAGCGGCGGTGGCGAAAAGGGAGAACAGAATTCTAAGAATGATTAAGAAGGAGATTACAAACAGATCTGAGAAGGTTATCATGCCGCTGTACCAGGCCATGGTGCACCCCCACCTGGAATACCGCATCCAACACTGGTCCTCGTACATGAAAAAGGACATAGCACTACTCGAAAGGGTCCAGAGGAGAGCGACAAAAAATGGTTAAGAGACTGGAGGAGTTGCCGTACAATGAGAGGCTAGAGAAACTGGGCCTCTTCTCCCTTGAAAAGAGGAGACGGAGAGGAGACATGATCGAAACATTCAAGATATTGAAGGGAATTGACTTAGTAGAGAAAGAGAGACTGTTCACCCTCTCCGAGGTGAAGAGAATGAGAAGGCACTCTCTAAAGTTAAAAGGGGATAGATTCCAAACAAACGTAAGGAAGTTCTTCTTCACCAAGAGAGTGGTAGAAATCTGGAATGCTCTTCCAGAGGCTGATATAGGGGAAAGCACCCTCCAGTGATTCAAGAAAGGGTTAGATAAGTTCCTGCTGAAGCAGAACATATGCAGGTAAGGCTATATTCAAATAGGACACTGGTCTTTGAGCTAAGGGCCGCCGCGTGGACCACTGGTCTGATCCAGCAGCGGCAATTCTTATGTTCTTACAGAATCTGGGCTATATTTATTTATTTATTTAAAAAATGTATATACTGTGTATAACTATGCGGTTTCCACATCACATACATAAAATCTTTTTTCCCTGCGATTATCACAAATAACATAGATATGTGAAAACAGCATCATTAATCGTTCATGTTATAATCGTTCATGATTGATAGAGCACAAATTCAATCAATTCAGAAGTACAAACAAGCTTTGTGAGTTTTGTATAGAGTATTCAATACAAAAATAGTTATTAAGATGCCATGGACTCGGGGGGGCGTGGCTTGAGCCCGATCGAGATGGCAGCTTGAGCGTTGTGCTCCCGCACCCGTTTACCAGAATCAGCTAAAATATACTTATAAACTTTCTTTTTCGGCGCTGCTACAGCCCTCCCGAAATCGCCATTTACACAGGGGAGCAGCATTATCTGTCGGGGAAAACAATCGAGGCTGGCGAGATGTCGGAAAAAAAAATAAACAAACGCCACAAGCCCGACCCGGCCTCCCCTTCGAAAACGCCACTTCCGGTTTCGGCGGCCGATTCCACCCGCAAAATTCTCGCCGAACTCAGGGAATTAAAAGAGCTGGTTACGGATACCAAGCAAAGCACTGAAGAAATAAATGATAAAATCACCACCCTCACTGAAGAATTTACACATATGCAGTCGAGGGTAGACACCCTCGAAAACAAAATGGAGGCGACCACGTTGCAAGTATCTGAGCTGCGCCGTCAACACACCCGAATTGCCACGCTGGAACAAGAAATGGAAGATCAAGGTAACAGGTCTCGACGCTGTAATATAAGATTATTAGGTCTGCCAGAAAATGGTAGAGATTCTGAGCTTATTACAGTACTAGAAGACCTCATACCTAAAGTGCTGGATATCACTTTCACACGTGCCTTCGAGATAGAGCGTGCCCATCGTGTGCCTTCTAATCGCCTCCCTGCTGATCGAAGACCCAGACCAGTGGTAATGAAAGTGCTACGCTACCAACATGTTTTACAAGTCATGCAGAAAGCAAAAATTAAATCTCCAATTCAACACGAAGGAAACACTTTGCTGTTTGTACCAGATTTGAGCAAAGCCACTGCACACCGACGCAAGTCCCTGTTGGCATACAGACCGCAGCTAAAAGCTCTAAATGCTAGATTCGGTTTGATGTATCCAGCTCGAATGAGGGTCACCTTACATAATAACACTAAAGACTTCACCAGCCCTGAGGATTTGGCTACCTTCATTGAACAGCATTCACCCACCCCGATTAACCAGGTTTAAGAGAATGTCTGAGCATATAAAGTATAGTTTACATGTACATAGGCATAAGTGACTAAACTTAGTGCATATATTTCAATGTGTTTTACTAAGGTTGCTAGGTCCTATGGTTTATGGCTCTGTTAATAATTTTGTGATGGGGGGTTTTGGCATGTGTTGAAATTTCTGATCCTTTATCATTTTATATTTTCCTTCTGAAAGTGGGTGTGGGGTGGCCTGGTGCAGGTTGCTGTCTTGTCGTTACTCAGACACACTCACATTGTTTGTTGCAGGCGAAGTAGCTTTCGCCATAGCGGTATTGAGGTGCTTTGCTTCAGCTGTGCCAACCTGTATTGTTTTATTTTCCATATTGTCTTATTATGTTTACTTTCTCACTCTTTGATGCTCTTTGAACTTTCTGCTGTGAACATATGCCTCATACTTATATCCCAGTCTAATGACACTTAATATTGTCTCTTTGAACACGAAAGGTCTCAATAATCAAATTAAATTGAAAAAAATCATAACATATTTAGAAGGTCAACAGCCAGATGTTATCTTGTTACAGGAGACCCACTTGGATTCGAATGCCTCCGCAAAAGTCCATGTCTCATGGGCATTACCCCCGTTTTACTCACCCGCTATTGACAAAAAAGGTGGAGTAATCACATTGATTAGGAAAAAACGAGAGATCTCTATTATATCTACAACTACAGACTTAAATGGCAGATGGGTTAAGATCCGCTTTAAACACTCAGATACAGATTATTGTCTCCTAAATATATACGGGCCGAATGTAGATTCTCCCGAGTTTTTTCATTCATTACAGGAGTCAATATTGGAGGATGTTGGTTCTCAACTGATAATAGCAGGAGATTTTAACCTTATTTTGAACCCCATCAATGATAGGAAATCCTCCTGTGCATACAAAAAAACTAAAGCTTGGTACGCTTTACAAAATATGATGGAGGATATTAACCTATTGGATATTTGGCGTCATTTACACACGGACGAGAATTCATACACTTATTTTTCCCCTCCTCATTCATCATATTCACGGATAGATTTTTTCCTGATAAGTGAAGCTTTGACTAATACAATATTGAAAGCGGAAATTTTTCCTATCCTAGTTTCGGACCACGCTGCCATCTCCTTACAGATAAAGCAGACACATCTTAAGACAAAAACTTCTCAATGGAGGTTTAATAATGCTCTGCTTTTGGATACAACATTCTGTACACAAATGAAAACACAAATTGCGGAATACTTCCAATTCAATAAACCAGAACACACGTCATGGCCTTGTTGCTGGGATGCTTTTAAAGCTTATGTGAGAGGTCTGGTTATTACATATTCGTCCCACAAAACTAAAAAATTGAAAGAGGAACAGAAATTGCTGGAGGATAATATTAAAGACTCAGAGAGGCAACACCAAACTACTCCTGCTGATGTCTCAATTCTGATTCGCTTGAACAAGGCAAAATTCAAATACAATAATTCCTTAAGCCAGAAAGCAGCTCACACAGTCTTCCAGCAATCGGCATCATATTATGCAGGAAATAATAAATGTGGACACCTATTGGCGAATTTCCTTAAGATCCGCAAAGAAAGATCAAATATATCATCCATTCAGTCGGACGCTGGTACGGAAGTTACTGACGACTCGGCAATTTCCCAGACGTTTATGGACTTCTATAAAAAATTATACACTTCTGAATCTTGTGTTATGCAAAAGACTTTGGAATTCCTGGAAGATATACCTCTTCCACAACTAGAGTCGTTGGATAATGATATGCTGAATACTCCGATAACCTTGTCAGAATTTGAGATAACGCTTAATTCAATGGCCTTAAAAAAGACTCCTGGACCGGATGGATTGACTGTAGAGTTCTACAGAGCGTTTCAGGTGGACATTGCACCATATTATCTACAATATATAGATCATCTTATAGATAATGGAAGAGCAACAGGGTCTTTCACGGAAGCAACTATAATTGTACTACCGAAACCTGGGAAAGATAGCAAATTAGTGGCTAACTACCGACCATTGTCCTTAATTAACGTGGACGCAAAGATATACGCAAAATTACTTTCAACTAGACTCCAAGCCATCATCACTAAACTGATATCTTCTGATCAGTGTGGCTTTATCACAGGTCGTCACTCAAATGACAATACACGTACATTTGCAAATGTCATTTCCTGTGTACAACAACAAAGGGAGCAAGAAATAATTGCGGTAGGCCTTGATGCGGAAAAGAATAGAATAGAATGGCCTTTTCTATTTCAAACGATGAGATGGTTCGGTATATCAGATGAATTCATAAATAAAATTTGAGTATTATATACTGAACCCACCACTAGAGTGTTTATTAATGGCTCGCTATCTCTTCCATTCCAACCTACTAGAGGAACCAGACAGGGATGCCCATTATCACCCTTGCTATTCAACTTAGCTCTGGAACCACTGATCTTGCGGATAAAACACAACTCGGATATAAATGGATTTCGAAGTATTGGGAGTGAAATAAAAATCTCAGCTTACGCAGATGATATTTTACTCTACACCACGCCCAAGTCAATTCCTCATTTACTATCCACGATAAAAGAATATGCCACGGTGTCGGGGTACAAACTCAACACAAATAAAACTGAAGCCATGCCTATTAATTGCCCTGCTGCACAGTTTGATGTTACTGCATTTGGTCTAAAATAGATATCTTCTTCCATGAAATATTTGGGGATTTTTTTTGGACCCACGATAGGAGACACCATCCGTTTAAACGAAGAATACATCATAGAATCTATTAAGAACACTATAAGTCGATGGTCCCCCTTGACACTAACATGGTGGGGACGACTTGAAACAATTAGAATGATGCTGTCTCCCAAAATCAATTATGTTCTAAGTATGTTGCCCTTTCACCTATCGTCAACTTTTTACAAATCTATTGACTCTGTTCTTTCCAAATTTCTTTGGCATAACAAACAGCCGAGAATAGCACTACATAAATTGAAAGCTCCAAAATCACACGGCGGAGTGAATTTCCCGAGCTTTATACATTACCATCATGCATTCATCATGAGGCATTGGGCTGATGGATATTATGGTCTTAGACATCTCGACCCACCTGCTTGGCTGTCTTTAGAAAGCGAAATATATGGTACTTACAAATTAAAATACTTGGCTGGTATTATACTGACCAAAAGAGATAAGTCCGATATCATTCTGGCATCATATAAAAAGGCTATAGAAGAGGTCGATTCTATCCATGAAGTGACGTGGAATAATTCTTCTGCCATTCCCATATGGAATAATGATAAATTCAAGATACAGAACGAAACTATTAATTGGAAACTGTGGCAACAATGCAACATATGGTCAATAAAAGATATAATTTCAAAGAAGGATTGGATTCCTTTTCATGACCTGACAACCAAAACAGGACTTCCTCTGACACAACAATTCCAATGGATGCAGTTACATCATTGCATTAAAAATTCCATGTCACTAGATATGGTGATTTTTGATTCTCCAGGATTACAAACTACCTTAAATAACATGCCAGATAACCATCTTAAAGCTTCCTTTTGGTACAAACTAATGCAGGGATTTACATTCAAGGGTCCTACTGAGACAGAGCTTCGATGGCAACATCAACTGAGTCTACCCTCTGATGCTATTGATTGGATTGAGGTATGGACCTCTTTATCGAAATCTATCAAATCGGCATCATTGTTACAATCTATGTTTTTCATTATGCATAGAGTTACATGGACACCGGTGCTGATCAATAAGATAGATAAACAATCCTCCAAAGTGTGCTGGTCGTGCATGAAACAGGTCGGCACATTAGAACATCTCCTTTTTGAATGTCCACTTGTTCGAATATATTGGGATAAAATATGGAAAACTATTTGTGACATCTTGAATATCACTGACACACTCTCGCTTAAGGTGATTATTATAAGAGATCAAGCCCTGTCTAGGATATTATCTAAAGCTGAAATAAGACTCCTTACGATAATGCTATCCATAGCTATACAAGTCACTCTCCATAATTGGAAAGATCTCTCCAAAGCAGAATGGCACACATGGTGGAATTCATTGTGCATTACAAACAAATATGAAAAGGTTTATGCGGAAAAGATGAATACATTGCCCCAATATTATGCCATCTGGAAATCTGTACATGATTATACTAATTCATGACCTTTCTATGTTTTTGTTCATTATTTTGTGTTATATATTAATTTCAAAAAGGATATACTAAATTTCTGACCTCATAGATGCAGAAAGTTTTCAACTATCACATGTATGCATATCAATATTCATATGTTCTACAAATGTCATTTATCATGTTGTAAATGTTGGTATATGCTGTGTCTGGCACCTTGTACTGCACCGTACAGCTGTATTGTTGTTGTAAAAAACTAATAAAATATTTTGAACTTAAAAAAAAAAAGATGCCATGGACTCAAATTTTGCTGCAATCAAGAAACTGACTAGATAAAGCTACAACTCCAGAGAGTAAGACCCACTTTCCAAAAATTTCGCGTTGGGACCCTGTTGAACCCCTCCTTAAAAGCTAAGTGAGGTTTACCTAACATTCAGTGACAACCTGAATGCAAAAATTTTTTATACAATTAAAATATATACAAATTTATAAGCCTTTTAAACCTCAGAGAGTGACCTGTTTTTTTTATATTAATGGCGCAATGACTGGATGGTAAACTCTTGTCCCAAGAGGGAGTTACCTCCCCCTCTTCAGAGTTTCAATTCTCTGAGCAAAATTTTTGGAAAGTGGGTCTTACTCTCTGGAGTTGGAGCTTTATCTAGTCAGTTTCTTGATTGCAGCAAAACGACTTTACTGACTCCTATTATAGGATACATTGTCCCTGTCTTGTGTTGGAAACATGGACTCAAATTTTGGCACAGGAATAAGCCACAATGAGTAATTCTTGCCTTAAGGGTCCTTTTGTTAAGGTGCGTTAACCAATTTAGCGCACGCTAAAGATTAGTGCACACTAAATGCTAAGACATCCATTATATTCCTATGGGCATCGTAGCATTTAGTGCGTTCTAAACTTTAGCGCTCGCAAAATCGATTAGCACACCTTAATAAAAGGACCCTTTAATGAACTAAATTAATCGCACAATCTAAAACTGAAAAAAATTGGACTGAGTGAGTATTGGAAAATTTTTCTTCAAATATGAGAAATGTTTTCCCTTTCCCATATGATAGAATATTATAAGCTTTGAATAAACCTTTTCATAAATCAGTTAATTATCCAGCCTTGTTATACAAAATGTCATATCAGGTGCCATAATACCCTATGAAATCCAATTTGCTTGATCAGATTATTCACATCAGAATATACAGTAGATGGTGTATATATTAATAGGAAACGGAGCCTCTCTTTATCACAGCGTTTTAAATTCTTTGACTTTATCCGAGGACTATGTTTATAAATCATCTTGTTTTGCAAGAGTTATTATTCACTGGGTATTTTGTTGGTTGCATGCAATGTCATTCCAGGGGACATGATGGAGATTAAAAAGTAGCGCAGGATAAGAACAAGAGATACTTACCCCCTCTTTTACTAAGGGCTCTTTTTACAAAGGTGCGCTAGCGTTTTTAGCGCACGCACCGGATTAACGCGTGCTACCCGAAAAACTATCATCTGCTCATGAGGAGGCAGTAGCGCACAGAATTTTAGCTAAGCGCTTAGCATGCATGCGTTAGCGTTTAGTGCACGGGGCATTGTAACTAAGCGCGCGCTAAAACCTCTAGCACACCTTTGTAAAAGGAACCCTAAGGTGCGCTAACCAATTAGCGAGCGCTAATCGAATTAGTGTGCGCTAAACGCTAATGTGTCCATAGACTAACATGCATGCATTAGCGTTTAACACGCGTTAAACCGATTAGTGCGCGCTAATCGGTTAGTGCACCTTAGTAAAAGGAGCCCTAAGGTGTGCTAACCAATTAGCGAGCGCTAATCGAATTAGCGTGCGCTAAACGCTAATGTGTCCATAGACTAACATGCACGCATTAGCGTTTAACACGCGTTAAACCGATTAGGGCGCGCTAATCGGTTAGCGCACCTTAGTAAAAGGAGCCCTAAGGTGCACTAACCAATTAGCGAGCGCTAATCGAATTAGCGTGCGCTAAACGCTAATGTGTCCATAGACTAACATGCATGCATTAGCGTTTAACACGCGTTAAACCGATTAGTGCGCGCTAATCAGTTAGCGCACCTTAGTAAAAGGAGCCCTAAGGTGCGCTAACCAATTAGCGAGCGCTAATCGAATTAGCGTGCGCTAAACGCTAATGTGTCCATAGACTAACATGCATGCATTAGCGTTTAACATGCGTTAAACCGATTAGTGCGCGCTAATCGGTTAGCGCACCTTAGTAAAAGGAGCCCTAAGGTGCGCTAACCAATTAGCGAGCGCTAATCGAATTAGCGTGCGCTAAACGCTAATGTGTCCATAGACTAACATGCATGCATTAGCGTTTAACACGCGTTAATCCGATTAGTGTGCGCTAATCGGTTAGCGCACCTTAGTAAAAGGAGCCCTAAGGTGCGCTAACCAATTAGCGAGCGCTAATCGAATTAGCGTGCGCTAAACGCTAATGTGTCCATAGACTAACATGCATGCATTAGCGTTTAACACGCGTTAAACCGATTAGTGCGCGCTAATCGGTTAGCGCACCTTAGTAAAAGAGGGCCTCAGGGGCCCTTTTCCTAAAGGGTGTTAAGCCATTAATGCCATAAAATGCGGTTATCTTAGCAGGATTTTAAAAAGGTTTAGATAATTTCCTAAAAGAAAAATCCAAAAGCCACTAATAAAATGGACTTGGGAAAATCCAAGACATTTTTTTCTAGGATAAACATAAAGGACTCCTTTTATGAAGCCACGTTAGACTTTTTTATCACCAGCCATGGCAGTATTAGCTCCGACGCTCATAGAAATTCGGAGCTAATACCAACGTGGCCTGCAAAATAAAAGCCTAATGCGGCTCCGTAAAAGAGGTGGGGGGGAATCTGTTTTACTTTTTTGGAATCTTGCCAGGCGCTTAAGACCACTATTGGCCACTATTGGAAACATGATACTGGATTTGATGGATCTGTGATCTATCCCAGTACAGTAAGGCATATGTTTTTATTTTGCCTGCGCTAATCTGTGCTATGTATACTGTTAAAAATATATATATATTTTAGGGAAGGGACATGTCATAGATCAGACATGGGCAACTCCGGTCCTCAAGGGCCGGAATCCAGTCGGGTTTTCAGGATTTCCCCAATGAATATGCATGAGATCTGTTTGCGTGCGCTGCTTTCAATGCATATTCATTGGAGAAATCCTGAAAACCCGACTGGATTCCGGCCCTCGAGGACCGGAGTTGCCCATGTCTGCCATAGATAGAGAATGGGTATGGATATGTTAACCAGCTAGTGTGTTAAATTTAACACACACTAAGGCCCATATTATATAAACGGTGCCTTAAGTTAATCACCAGTAGGTGCCCTACCATCGCCTAACTTAAGTTGAAAACATCGTTTACTACTAGTACTACTATTAACTATTTCTACAGTGCTACCAGATATACACAGCACTGTACAGAGTCACAAAGAAGACAGTGGGGTAGGAGGAAGAGGGGGACCAGGAAGATTTTACCAACTAAAAATACCGTATTTTCACGAATACACCGCGCACCCGTGTAAAATGCGCACACGGGTATAGCGCGCGGGAAACCAAAATTTATGTAAAGAAATTAATATATAGCGTGCACACCCGTATACCGCGCATGCTGCTCCATGAATTAAAACCTCCTTGTGCCGTCCCGACTCTCTCTCGCTGCCCTGCCCTCTGCCCCGACTCTCCTCTCGTCCCGACTCTCCTCTGGCCCCCCCACCCTGAAGGACTGCTGGCCCCCCCACCCTGAAAGACCGCTTGCACCCCCACCCCGAAGGACCGCTCGCACACACCCCCGACGTCCGATTCATCCCCTAGCCCCCCCACACGGAGAAGCAGCCTACCGTTGGTTCCCGATGCCAGTGAGCCCTGCTGCTTCCTCTGCCGGCGGTCCCGCCCATTCTCTGAGCCCTGCGCTGCTTCCTCTGCCGGCGGTCCCGCCCTTTCTCTGATGTCAGAGAAGGGGCGGGACCGCGGCAGAGGAAGCAGCGCAGGGCTGAGAAGGGGCGGGACCGCCGGCAGAGGAAGCAGCAGGGCTCACTGGCATCGGGAACCAACGGTAGGCTGCTTCTCCGTGCCGGGGGGGGGGGGCTGGGGGATGAATTGGACATCGGGAGGGGTGCGAGCGATCCTTCAGGGTGGGGGTATGAGCGGTCCTTCGGGGTGGGGGTGCGAGCGGTGATTCAGGGTGGGGCATCAGGCTTTCAGGGCTGGGGGATGAATCGGACGTCGGGGGGGGAAACTGTAAAAAACAAATTGTACAACGTGCTCACACATATAACGTGCATGGTTATGCTCGGTTTGTAAAATCGTGTATAACGCGCGCGTTATATGCGTGAAAATACGGTAGTTATGTAGGTTGCCAGCCTGATATTCATCTGGGGCCCACATAACTTTATTATGCGGCATCAGCTTAATATCTGTCATGCTCACGTAAGTTCTGGCATCCATCCTGCCCACATTTAGCTCCCACTATTCATTACTGGTGTCCAGTTATGATGCAACACTGAATATTGGGAACTAATTTAGCTAGTAATGGCAAGCATTTATAAAAAAGCTGTCTATCGCTGTCTGAAAATGAGGGGGCAGATAGGTAAAGTGTATCCAAATATACAGGAACACTGTCACAAAAGTGCTCTATAAGCAATGCACTAATCTTTCCATGCTATCTCGTATACCCATTTGAGATGTCTTGTGAAGTTAAAATGACAATAAAGATTCCAGTTTCCAATGCCATTAGCATTAGGAAGTTGAGCTCAATCGCCCACAGAGGTCAGAGCAGTGTTAGCTACTTTCCGTCATCATTTCTCACTCCACTGTGCATCAAGAACACGCTCATTAATATCCGAGTGACCTGAAGAAATGTTTCCGTGAAAGGTGAGGCTGAAAGTTGAAGCTAGCTATTATCAAGCCTGGAAAGGATCACATCGGTAAGGTTCAGGGTGATTAACCTTGGGATCATGTGTTAGATGTGCAGCATTTGACTGCAAACATGGACTATGTGGCCTGTTTATTGACAGTTTTATTCTGAATGCCGGGCCATAGGCCCCGGGTTATGTTTGGCATTTCCTTTTCTTCTTCACAACTTAGGGTCACTTGTATTAGCCCCAGGCTTTTTTGAATTTCATTATCCTGTTTGTCTGCCTCACCTCCAGGGAAACATTCTATGTATCCACCATCTTTTCTGTGAAAAAAAAAAAATGTTCTGATGCTGTGCTTGAATCTGCTCATTTGGTGTTAGTTTTGTTTACAGTGAAGTCTAAAAACCCAGAGAGAAGAAATTGTAAAGACTTAGAAACATGATGGCAGATAAAAGCCAAAAGTCCCATCCAGTCTGCCCATCTGCAACATCCACTATCTCCTCCTCTCCCTATTGGCTAAGGCTCTTTACACCTGCATTGTGATGTCATGGAACTTTATGGTTATAGAAACATGATGACAAATAAAGGCCAAATGGCCCATCTAGTCTGCTCATCCGCAGTATCCATTATCTCTTCCTCTCTCTAAGGCAGGGGTAGGAACTCCGGCCCTCGAGAGCTGTATTCCAGTCGGGTTTTCAGGATTTCCCCAATGAATATGCATGAGATCTATTTGCATGCACTGCTTTCAATGCATATTCATTGGGGAAATCCTGAAAACCCGACTGGAATACGGCTCTCGAGGACCGGAGTTCCCTACCCCTGCTCTAAGAGATCCCACGTACCTATCACAGGCTTTATTGAATTCAGACAGTCTCTGTCTCCATCACCTCTTCATGGGAGACTGTTTCACGCATCTACCATCCTTTCTGTAAAAAAAAGTATTTCCTTAGATTACTCCTGAGCCTATCACCTCTTAACTTCATCCTATGCCCTCTCACTCCAGAGCTTCCTTTCAAATGAAAGAGACTTGACTCATGCGCATTTACATCACACAGGCATTAAAATGTCTTTCATATCTCCCCTCCCGCCTTTCCTCCAAAGTACTGTATATATTGGAGCAAGATTCCTACAGTGCTTTATGAGCCAACTGAAGAAAGAAGTGCAAAGAAGCCAATAAAAACCAACAAAAGACCCAAAACAAAACAACGCATTGCTGAGAAAAGCAGAAGTTGGGGTTTCTTCTCCACAATCATAGGCCAGGTGATTAATTCTGTTTGAAGAAATAAGTTGTAGTTTCCAGGACTCCGTGAAATGTGCATTTGAGAAAGGAACTTTTTGCAAGACACAGTCTCGCCATGCCACACTTGGATCTGATTACATTATCCGTACAGAGAAAAAATACATAAATTATTCATTGGTTGAATTAAAGTCTTCTTGAAACATGTCACAGTGGAGAAGGGAATCTCTAGACTTCTGTTTTGTTATTCATGAGACCTTCATTAGGTTGCCTTTGTTCTGCCAGTGGACATATGAAAGAGCACTTGAGAGCTCTGATCCCCATTTATCTGGGACCAATAATAGATGATCTGGTATTTAAACTAAGGCTTATTAGCACAATTTTCAAAGTCTTTTACCTGGGAAAATCGGTTTATATGAAATTGTCTTCAGCTGCTATGCCAAATATATCTATGGCCTTCTTCAATCTGTGTACAGTGGTACCTTGGTTTACGAGCATAATCCGTTCCAGGATCATGCTCGTAATCCAAAATGCTCGTTTATCAAAGCAAAGTTCCCCATAGGCCCTAATGCAAACTCAGAAGATTCGTTCCACAACCAAAGTTTGCAATGGTGGCCCAGGGGTGAGTACCTGCCTGAGGGTGCTGCAGCGATTCCAAAGTGGTGCCTTCCTTCCCTAGGGGTCCCCGTGCGGCTGCCCTCCCGCTTCGGCCGATGCCTCTGCCATCCGTCAGCGCCTCCCAGCTCCCGATCCAAGCCGGCCGCCATCCTGAACGAGCATGCGCGCGGCCTCACCTCTCCTCTCCTAAATCAGCCGCTGCCCCGACAACATGCTCACCATGTACAAGCACGCAGGACAATCTTTTCCTATCGTAATAAATTTTACGTTACACTGGTTCCAATCGTAATTATTTTAGCAAAGTTTTGTATTATTCACCGTTATCATTTACGGCTATTGTAAACATAATAGAAATAAGTCATAAGTCTGTAAATTTAAATATTTTGTGTTCCTGGCTTTTTATTAGTCCATACAGACTGTTTATCCACGATGGCAATGACATTTTTGGAATGTCCCGTCATCCGGGACACACGATAGGAAAAGGTTAATGATTTACATTGAAGCTATGATTATTTATCTAAAATTCCAGTTCTTTACTTTTATTATTCTTTATTTTTGTCAACTTTCATTGGGTTTGGGGGGTTTAGTATGATTCTTTCAATAAAAAGTTATAAACTAAATTTGGGGGGGAGGATATGGGGAAGAGATCAATAGGGAAAAGGAAAGGAGGTAGGAATTAGGGGGGGTATTGAGAGATGTAATGGGTATTTTAGAAATATATTTTGAAAAAATGAAAGATATTTGATGGAAATTAATATGATGAATTTTAATTTAATGACTATTTTATTGTATTATATTGTATATTTACTGATTTCTTCAATAAAAATGTTATAAATTAAGACAGAGGGGAAACCAGAATACCACATATACTCAAATAAAGGAGAAAAAGATTGAATTGAATAGAAACAAAACTTGCGGCAGTTTTGCAAGTAATAGCTCGTGTCAGCCATTTTGAGTAGTGAGACTCCACGGGGCTGGAGCATAAGAGGATCATTCTTGCCCTGGCTCACTACTATACTGGCGGGGCTTAAGGTAGGCCCAGGGAGAGGCCTGTGAAGTTTCTGATATGGGGAAAGACTCAAATATAAACTGAGACCCCCATTTTTTAACTTTTTTTCTTTTTTTTTTTTGGACCAAAATGCTAGGTTTATATTTGAGTATATGTACGGTAGTACTTGAAATATATATATTTTATTCTGTACATAAGATATGTCAAAAAAGCTCATGTACCTTACCTAGAACTCAGATTTGGAAACCCAAATGGTGAGTCCTTAGCTGGGAGTAAACACACAAGAAAAATATGTTGGAGGCTTTGTGCATCATACATAGGAACATAGTAACATAGTAGATGATGGCAGATAAAGACCCGAATGTTCAGCTTAGTGTGCTCTTGCTGCTAAAAGGCAAATAAAATGGAAGGAATTATTTGGAAAGCAACGGAGAACAAATCTGAGATTACCATTATGGGTCTGATAGTCAGACTGTGAGAGGTAGCCAGGCTGACTCCCGTGTCGGTTCTGAGCCTGAATAGTCAATGCTGGGCTATTTCCGGCGACCAGCATTGAATATCCAGTCTATTTTTTGGCCGCTAAAAACATAACTGGCCATGTTCATATTCAGCGCTGGCTGGCTAAGGCCCTCTTTTACAAAGGCGCGCTAAGCAATTTAGCATGGATTTAGCGCACGCTAAATCAACACGTGCGCTAACCGCTAACACGTCCATAGGATAACATGCACACATTAGCATTTAGTGCGCATTTAGCATGCACTAAAAAGCTTAGCGCGCGCTAAAAAGCTTAGCGCACCTTTGTAAAAGAGGGGGCAAGTATATAGCGACCAAAGATAGACCAGCTGTTTAAGCAGCCTGATCTGGCCACTTTACCTAACTAGCCAGCAGTCTGAATTTTGTGAATAGCTGACTAAGTCATGTGACATAGCTAGCTAATGGGCCATATCGCCTTAACCCCTCTATTGAAAAAACCCGACCTCGACCCTTCCTCACCATCCAGCTATCGCCCAATAGCAAATATTCCTCTTTTAACCAAGAAGCTCGAGACCATCATATCGACCCAACTCTCATCCTATCTAGAGAAATTTTCCATTCTCCTACCTTACCAATATGGCTTTCGCCCCAATTTTAGCACCAAATCCCTACTGACCTCCCTAATCTCCAAGGTCCAACAACTTCACTCCCGTAACAAGTTCGCTGTCCTCCTACAATTCGATCTTTCCGCCGCCTTCGACGTTGTCCACCACGATATACTGATCTACCAACTCTCCGAGATCGGCATCACCTCTACAGTCATTGATTGGTTCTCAAAATTCCTCCGTTCCCGTTCCTACATTGTCAATAGGAACGGCACCTCATCCCCCTCCTGGACACCAACCTGCGGAGTCCCGCAAGGCTCACCTTTATCTCCTATCCTTTTCAACATTTATATGACCTTTCTAAAACTCCTCCATCTATCCCCCCTTGAAACAATTTACACCTACGCTGATGACATCCTTGTCCTTCTCGAGGCCGACTCGAACCTCACCAATCTCTCAGAGAACATATCTTCTTGTATCTCGAACCTCCAATCTTGGGCCCACACCGTCCAAATGAAATTGAATGAAACCAAGACAAAACTCCTTTGGCTTGGCCCAAAATTAGCTCACCTACCCGCCTCAATCCCACTGTCCTCTGGCTCCACTCTGCAGCTTGAATTCTCCAGCAAGGTCCTGGGTGTCATCATTGACTCCACATTGTCTTTCAATGACCACCTCAACTCCCTGGTAAAAAAATGCTACTTCAGCCTACACATGCTGAGGAAAGTAAGATCCTGTTTCCATCAAAAACATTTCGCTGTTCTTGTCCAATCCATCATCCTCTCCAGATTGGACTACTGCAATTCTATTTTCATAAGCCTAACGAAGAAAAACCTTCACAAACTCCAACGGATTCAAAATGCCGCGGCCAAGCTTATCTTTGCAAAAAGTAAATTCAATCACGTCTCACCGCTTCTTTCCAAGCTTCATTGGCTCCCGATAATTTCCAGAGTTCACTTCAAATGCATCTGCCTAACTTTCAAGATCCTCCACGGCATCCTTCCTCCATTAATTCCACTCACCTGGAATTCCTCAAAACTCAATACCATCAGACCCACCCAAAAACTAAAATTATCCTTCCCCTCACTAAAAGACATCTCCCACCCAGGAAAACTGGGGACCTCCCTCCTCTTCAGATTCATCGAGCTCTGGAATAGCCTTGCCTCCCCTCTTCGGAACCTGAATGCCCTCGAACCCTTCCGTAAACATCTGAAAACCTGGCTTTTCTCAAAAACCTAACACTCCCTCCTCTTCTGATATCCCAGCCCGCTAACATTCTCCCCCTCTGATCTTCACCCATCCCTCCCTGGAGTTCCTTTCTCATTACAATTCTTGTAAACCGTGCCGAGCTCTACAAATGTGGAGATGGTGCGGTATATAAACCCAAGATTTAGTTTAGTTTAGTTTAGTTTAATGGCTAATATTCAGTAGCCCTCTCATGCCGAATATGTGCTATTTAGCTAGCCAAGAGCCATTCCAGGCCAGCTAAATATCACTAAATATCGGATGTGTTGGTCTACTGTGGAATTCCCTTCCGAAGGAATTTAAACTAGAAAGGGACATCACAAAGTTCAAGAAAGGAATAAAGACTATCCTTTTCATAGACCACTTTATCAAATAAACATTCAGGGGGGACTAGCAACGAGGAGGAAATAATGGCCAAAACCTCACTTGGAACATGACAGGATGAAAACTTGGAATGACCTCACAGAAACTACTAGAATGGCGCCTAACCACACCGAATCCCGGAAAAAACCGGAAAACTCTTCTCTTTGACACCTGAATTTCACTTGATTCTCCTAGTACTCCCCTCAAGCTGGTCTGTCAATTTCCCTTATTTCTTCTCTTCCCCTACCTCCACCTTCTTCCCTCTATTAGTCGCTTGGAGCCTGCATAGGTGTGCGCTACGCACAAATAGAAGATTGCATTACATTAGTGACTTTTATTTCGCCATTACCTTGTGGTTCAAGGTGGATTACATTAGAGGTTATCTGGACATTACCAGAAGTGTTACAGAGTTGAGTGGGTTACTTCGGGGGATTGAAATGCTTCCTGCGGTGTTAGTTTGTCTTGATGGATTTCTTGAATAGCAGGGTTTTTATTTCTTTCCTGAAAGTTTTGTAGCCTGGTGTCGTGATCAGTAGATTGGATAGTTTGTGGTCTAGTTTCACTGCCTGTGTGGCCAGTAGGCCATTGTACATTTTATTGCGTTTGATGCCTCTGATTGCAGGGGCGTAAATGGTGTCTGGGTTTTCCTTTGCCTGGTTATGGTAGTTCGGATAAGGCGGTTGTTCAAGTAGGCCGGGCTGTCTCCATTCATGGCTTTAAATAGTAGACAGTAGAATTTGAATAGTATTCTTGCTTGTATTGGGAGCCAGTGTGAGTTGAGGTATGCGGCAGTGATATGGTCGTATTTTTTCAGCAAATAGATCAGTCTCAGAGCTGTGTTTTGTACTGTTTGTAGTTGTTTTATCATGACTGCAGGACAGGGGAGATAAGAGGATATTGCAGTATTCTAGAAGTCCAAAGACTAGGGATTGGACCATGAGCTGGAAATTTCGGATTTGCAGTAAGTTTCGCATGACTGCAAATGATTTCTGTATTGTTTTGTTGATTTGTGGTTGCATGGTACTGCATCTGTCTATCATCACTCCCAGAAGTCTTAGAGTGGGTTGAATGGGGTATGTGATTGAGTTTATTACTAAGTTTGTTATGGTTGGGTTTTGTTTTTTGTTTTTTCGAGAAGTATAAATTTTGTTTTGTCTGATAATTAAAACACTGACAAAATAAATATTTATTTATGTATTTTAAAAATTTCTTCACTGCTTAAAGTAGATATTGGGTAGGTATAACCCCTTTTTTATTAAGGTGCGCTAACCGATTAGCACGTGCTAAACGCTAATGCGTCCATAGACTAACATGCACGTGTTAGCATTTAGCGCGCGCTAAATCAATTAGCGCGCGCTAATCGGTTAGCGCACCTTAGTAAAAGAGGGCCATAGTAATATAAAATACATTGAACTGGGTATAAATATATAAGATAAATGTAGATATAAGATAAATATATATTCACTAGTATTTAAGCCCGTTACATTAACGGGTGCTAGAATAGATGTGTGTGTCTTTATTTCTTTTTCTCTCTCTCCTCTTGACCGCTTTCTGTCTCTCTCTTTCCTCGGCTGTCAACCATCACCCCTTGCCTGTTCCACCTGTCCAGCAGTAGGCCTTCTCCCTTCCTTTTACCTACCCCTGTCCAGCAGCACTCCTTACCTGCTCCCCCTGTCCCTCTTCCTTGCTCCCTCTGTCCAGCTTCTTCCCTGCTCCGCAGTCATTATTCCCTGCTCCCCCTGTCCAGCAGCACTTCTTACCTGCTCCCCGTTCCTCTTCCCTGCTCCCCTGTTCCTCTTCCCTGCTCTGTCTGTCCAGCAGCACTCCTTCTTTTCTCCCCTGACCCTCTTCCCTGCTCCCCCTGCCCAGCAGCATTCCTTACCTGTGTCTCTCTTTCTCCTTAGTGTTTTGTTATTTTTTTAAATCTGTCTCTTTAGCCCCCTGTCCTTCTGTGAGTGTCTGTGTGTCTCTGTCGTTGTGCACTGTTGTTTGTTTGTTTTTTAAAATCGATGTTTAGCTCCTGATCCCCTCTGTTTCCATGGCAAGCATGTTCGCGGATGTGAGGGCCGTTTTGTGGTGTCGGATCTGGCGGCGTCGTGTAGGTCGGAAGACGGGCCTCAGTGTTTTGTAGGTCCAGGTCTGGCATCGCCGTGTAGGGCGAAAGCAGGAGGCGGGGCCTCAGCACCAGCCGGGCGGCTCGCGCCGCCGGCCCCCAGTAGCTCGAGGCCGGCGGCAGACATGGCTTGCGTTGCATGGTGGAAGAGGAACATTGGTGACGTACAACCCGCGCATGCGCACTAAAAAAAACGCGACAGCTCAGGGAACACAATTTTTTTAGTGCGCATGCGCGTCCTACCATTTTATTATATTAGATGATCTTTACTATGCAAGCTATGGTATTATTTTGTAGACATGATTTCTGAGGATTGTTTGTATGTTTATTTTATCATGTTTTTGTTTAAAATTATGTATGTAAATTATGTAAACTGTTTAGTTGTAAACAGTATAGAAATTTTTTAAATAAATAAATAAATCTAAAACAATGTTTCTCAACCTGGTCTTGTAGTACCGCCTTGCCAGTCAGGTTTTCAGGATAGCCATAATGAATTTGCATGAAATAAATTTGCATGTAATAGAGGTAGTGTACTGTATAGAAATCAAGTTTATGCATATTTATTGTGCCTATCAAGCAAACCTGACTGGCAAAGGGGTACTCCAGGACCGAGTTGAGAAACACTGCTCTAAAAGACACGCATATAGGGTGAAGATAATCTATCGTAACACCATTGTAACATCATAATTGAAGCTAAAGTAAACTACTCATTAGTCATTAGTAGCAGTATAGAAGCTTTCAGCAAACAATAAACAATATATAGGTAGGTTTACCAATTTTCCGATTGGCCCAGGCACTTAAGACTCCTCCCAAAGGAGGGGCCTTAGGCACCTAGGCCAACCAGAGTCTTAGGCCTCCTTCCCAGTGCATTCTGCACTGCATGCAAATCTCTCTTATGAATATTCATTGTGTGCAAATCTCTCTTATGCATGCCTATCTCTCTTCACTGCATGCAAATCTTTCTTATGAATATTCACTGTTGCTATCCTAAAAACCTGACTGGCTGTGGCTGCTTCCAAGACCAAGTTTGGGAACCACTGCTGTAGCATCCTTTTTTTTTTTGTATATCTTTATTGATTTTCCAAGCTGGCAACAGTGCAGCAAATAGTATATAAGATAATACAAGAAACAGGATTACATGAAAAATCATTTTTACCCACTTCCACCCAATTCAATTAACTCAAGCAAGAACATAAATATATACAATCCTTCAATAACCATTTCCATTATAATATCTTAAAATGTATAAGATATTCCCCTCCTATCCCCCCTGGATGTGTAGGTTATAACCAGAAGTATATTAATAATCAGAAGTATAGTAAGAAACCATTCAATTATTATTAAGAAAATTAGTTAACGGACCCCACGTCTGTTGAAATATCTTAGTATTACCCCTTTGATCAGAAATCATTTTCTCAAACCTATAATACAAACATAATGAATGCCACTAAAATTCAATCGATCAAAGTTTTTCCAATTTTTTGTGACCATATGGATGGCTACCCCAGTCATAATTCCCAGCAGTCTGTTTTTATGTCTATCAATTAGAGCCTTAAGGAGTAACAATGTCCAGCATAATACCGTTTCATAAGATAACGGAATCACAGTCTCTAGAATCAAATTAATATGTCCCCAAATAGATCTCCAGAAGTTAAGTATCAAAGGACAATAGAATAATAGATGATCCAGTGTCCCTATGTCCAAATGACACTGTTCTAGCATCCTGTTCTAGAAACATACACATTTTGGAACGGTGGACAATACTCCACAAGGCCATTTTTTGCTGGTGAAACGGCATTATTCAAATAATGGCTTTAATCAAGTTTCAAGTGTATTAAAATTTGATGAAATGCTAATCAAAAATTCTAAGCGTTTAACAATTAAAAAATTAAAATGGGGCACAATTAACATACTTGTTAAAGACAAAATGTAACTTACATGAAAACAAAAGGATAGGGGCTTCCGGTGACGTCACGAAGCATGGTGGACGGTTAGAGTAAGAGCTCTGACCTCCGTGAGCATTTACCTCCTTCCCAAAGGTGCTTTGGCGCTTCCTCCTGGCCCGGAACCCAGTTATTATAAGTCTGGAGCAGATTGCATGTGAACAATGCCGTCAAAAAAACAGTCTGCAGAGGGGCGTCGGCCCGACACGGGCGGTGAGCAGTGCGGCCTGTGTCATGTGCGCGGGGCCTCCAGAGCGCCCGAGCGTGAGTCAGGGGAGAGCGCATCGGAGGACGAGTCGGAGAGGGGCGCCTCTCCGAGATTGAGACGGCAGGAATGCGCCGCGGCTGTCACCAAAGCAGATCTTCAGCAGTGGGCTTTAGATATTAAACAAGAGGTGGCAGCCGTGAAGGGTAAGATTAAGGACGCAGTAAAAGAAATCCGGAAGGACTTTGCTGACCTCCTGGGGAGAGTGGAGGAGACCGAGAGCGTATTGGGGACCAAGAGGTGGTGGTGCAAGATCTGAGTGGGGCTTTCACAGCAGCCCGGAAGGACTGGCAGGACTGTTTTACTCGCCTTGAGGACCTGGAGAACTGGTCCCGCAGAAATAATGTGCGCATTAGAGGGGTGCCTGAGCTGGCTGAGTATCAGGATGCTGTACATGTGGTCCAGGAGATCTTTGGGACTCTTTGCCCGCAGGAGGGGGAAGAGGTTGGTGCAAGGGCGGTGAAGGTGGACAGGGCCCACCGGGCTCTGGGACCCAAAAAGGATGATAGTCCTCGAGATATCATCGCCTGCCTCCATGCTTTTGTGGACAAGGATCGGATGGTGCGGAAGGCCAGAGAGCTGGGCACGTTTGATTGAAAGGGGCATAAAGTGGAAGTTTTTCAAGATCTTTCAGCAATTACACTGCAGAGGAGGCGGGAATTTCATCCTGTGGTGCAGATTCTGAGAAAGCATAATTTGAAATACCGCTGGCTCTTTCCATTTGGGCTCCTGATTACCATCAATGAGGCACACAAGAGAGTCATAACCCTGTCCGACGCTGGGGCGCTGCTGCGGAGGGAAGGTCTCATGAGCGCGGAGGATCCCCCTCTGGGGAAATCCTTGGGCCAGCCGGCGGAGCGATTCCAGTGGCAAGCTAGATCACCGTGGTCCCTCAAACGACGGCCAGATGGTGGAGAAGGCATAGGGGCCTCAGCGGGACGTGGAGCAGGGCCAGCGACTTGAGGCGAAGCTGAGACTGTGGCGGTTTTACCCTATGGAGGACTCCTGGAGACTTGAGACTTTTGGAAAACATGGACTGTATCCTGTGTTTGGAGGCATGCCTGGGGGTGTGTGTGAGGGGCATCTTGTAGGGGGGAGTGGTTGCAGTGTGTGTGTGTTGGGCGGTACTTTTGGGAGGGGGGTGCATGATGGGGACATGGGCTTTGGTGGGGTCACCCGAAGTAATGGAAGGGAGACAGAGGTGGTGGGTGTGGGTTTGGTGGGGAGGGGGGTGGGGTGGAGGGGGGTTGGGGGGTAACAGCATGGGATTTGGGGGATGGTGCGGGGGGAGGAGAATGAGGGGAGACTTGTGTGGTTTTGATATTTGGGGTTATGGCAGTTGCTAAATTGAGAGTGGGCAGCTTTAATGTCAAGGGACTCAACATGCCCCGTAAACGCCAGTTATTGTTAAAAGAATTAAAGTGGTTGAGGATTGATATTAGTTTTGTGCAAGAAACCCATTTTTTGAAAACTGGGGAAAAGTTGATACAATATAAAGAATATCCGGACAGGGTTTGGGCCTCTAATAGGAAGGAGAGGAAGAAGGCGGGGGTGGGTATTTTATTTGCTAGACATCTTAAATTGGTCCCTGAACAGGAATGGAGGGATGAGGGGGGGCGTTGGGTTATTTGGATGGGTCAAATCAATGGGGAAGTGGTTACGTTGGTGAATCTGTATGCCCCGAATGCTCAACAGGGTTCCTTCTTTGATGAGGTATTGGCCAAAGTACTGTTGGTTAAAAAGGGATCGTTGCTGGTAGGCGGGGACTTTAATCTGGTGGTTGACCCCCGTTGGGACTCTACCGGGGCTGGGGGAGACAGGCTTAAGGCCGATAGGAAGTGTCTTAAGCATTTTGTTGATGTTCTAAATGTGGTAGATGGCTGGCATTCTCAGCACTGGATGGGTAAGGACTATTCTTATTACTCCCCCGTGCATGCGGTTTATACCAGAATAGATATGTTGTATTTGGATAAGGGGTGGGGGGGGGGGGTAGATTACTTGACACGCGCATCGAGGACATTGGGTGGTCGGATCATGCTCCCATTTGGATGGATGTCCGCTGGGGGGCGTCACGTGTGGGAGACCGATACTGGAAATTGAATGATAGTTTATTAAAGGATCCGTTGCTGCTCCGTAAGGTGGAGCAGGTTATTTTGGATTTTTTGGAGCATAATGCTGTTAACCAATACTCTCCGATGACGATCTGGGAAAGTTTGAAAGCGGTGCTATGGGGGGAGCTTATATCGATGGCTTCGTATAAAAAGCGGCTTACCTTGCAGAAGGAACGGAGCCTGAGAGAGACTTTAAGGCAGCTAGTTGATTAACATAAGCGGGGTCAGGGAGGGGCAGCCCTGGGGCTTCGGATTCGTGAGGTTCGGGCGGACTTGGGGAAGTTGGAGGATGAGGAGGTCCAATTCAATCTTGAACGTCTTCGTCTACGGTTTTTTGAATCTGGTAATAGAGCGGGGAAATTGTTGGCTCATCGTCTCCGCCTTAAGCAGACGCAATCTAATATCATGGCTATTAAGGATGGTTCGGGTCAGACATTGACGGCTGAAGGAGCTATACATGCTCGCTTCTGTGAATTTTATCAGCAGCTGTATACGCCAGAGAGTCAAGGGTCGGAGGAGGAGATTAAGACTTATCTTCAGGATTTGGGCTTGGCATCCCTTCCGGCTTTGGTGATGCAAGGGCTGGAGGCTGATATTTCTTTGGAGGAAGTGCATAATGTGATCCGACAGTTGAAACCGGGGAAATCCCCGGGCTTAGATGGGTTCACGGGGTTGTTTTATAAGAAGTTGTCTTCCTTGGTGGTGCCGTTATTGGCGCGCTTATATAATGATCTGAGAGACGGGGCTCAATTACCTTTCTTCATGCGGTTGGCGGGGATCACGATTTTGCCAAAGCCGGGGAAGGATGCTACCCAGTGTGGGTATTGACACAAAAATTTTTGCTCGGGTGCTTGCTGATAGGTTGGCGTCTCATCTGCCGACACTTATTCACCCCGATCAGGTGGGGTTCATAGAGGGTCGGCAGGCGGCGGATGGGATACGTAAAGTTCTGAACTTGGCAGGCCCGCCGTTCGGGCGGTTCCTGGGTGGCGGTAGCGGTGGATGCCGAAAAGGCGTTTGACCGGGTGGATTGGCGATTTATGGAGGCGGTCCTACGCCATGTTGGCCTGGGGCCCCGCTATATGTTCTGGATTCTATCTTTGTATAATGGACCCATGACGTGTGTGAAAATCAATGGGGTCTACTCCTCTCCCTTTGAATTACAGCGGGGGACGAGGCAAGGCTGTCCCTTATCGCCCTTGTTATTTGCTTTGGTGATTGAACCTCTTGCACAAAAGATTCGACTGACAAGTAGGGTGCGGGGTGTAACGGTTCAGGGGAGGGAACACAAGTTGTCTTTATTCGCTGATGATATCTTAGCAATTGTAGAGGGTTCCGTGGAGTCTCTTCGTTCCCTTCAGGAACTTATGGCAACCTATGGGGCTTTATCGGGTTTTAAGGCTAACATGGCTAAAATGGAGATCCTTAATATATCAGTCCCGGAATCTGATATCCCTGGTATCAAGCGGGTGGTGCCCTTTCGTTGGGTTAAGGGCCCTATCAAATATTTGGGTATCCAGCTGGGGGTGGATTGGACGTCCTTATTTCAACTTAATTATATTCCCCTGGTGGCGTCCCTGGCTCGGGATATGGATCGGTGGGATAAATTATATGTGTCTTGGATGGGACGCATGGAGGTATCTCGGATGTTGGTGTTACCTAGGTTCTTATATTTTTTTCAAGTTTTGCCTATTGAAATTCCTATGAAGTATTTTATCCGTTGGCAGCGCAGCCTCTTACGGTTTGTGTGGGGAGGCAGACGTCCCCGGGTGGCTCAGTGGGCCATGTTTAAGTTTAAGGCAGAGGGGGGTCTGGGGATCCCTCATCTGGAGCATTATTATCGAGCGGCTCAGTTAAGAGCGGGTGTGGAGTGGCATGCACCCTCTGTGAAGTTATGGGTGCAGGTGGAACAGGGATTGCTGGATGATTCGGGGGGGGGAGCTCGGACCCTGGGGTCGCTGCTGTGGGGGGATTTGGGGGCGAGGGAGCTTGGGACCGTTTCTAATCCATTCACTTCCTGGACTTTGCGGGTTTGGAAAGCAGCAGCTCGCAAACTGTTAGGTAAGAGTAAGGGGGTGCACTTTCTTCCATTGTGCTTTGCCTCTGATTTTGTGCCGGGGAGAGATGGGGGGGGATATTTGTGAGGTGGGCAAGGAACGGGTTGCAGTACTTTGGCCAATTCTTGGAGGGTGGGACTATCTGGGCTTTTCCTGTGCTCCAGGCCCTTTATCAGCTAGAATCTAGGGACCTGTTCCCATATCTCCAGGTGAAAAGTTATTTGCAAAGGGCTAAACGGGCTGATGCTGCGGTTTATTCCTGTTCGGCCTTTGAGCAGTTGTTGGGCTCCCCAGTGAGCAGAGGCTGCATTTCATGGGTGCATAAATGCATGCATAAATGGGTGCATAAGGATGGGGCCCGGAAACCTACGTATCTTGAGGCCTGGGAACGGGATTTGGGGCAGGAGTTCGATGAGGCCTTGTGGGAAACTATATCGCTTCGGATACACCATTTAGCGGTGGCTCCGGTACTTAAGATGCTGGTCTGCTGGTACATGACCTCGGTTCATATGAGCAAGATGTCTACTCGGGGCTCAGCCTTGTGCTGGAGGGGATGTGGGCAGCGGGGAACCTTTTTTCATATGTGGTGGAGCTGCCAGTCACTTCAAGATTTCTGGAGACAGGTGTTTCACTATGTGGGGGCTTTCCTTCAGGTGCCCCTCCCTGAAAGAGCGGAGGTGGCCTTATTGGGGTTTCCTGCGGGTGGGGTTGATGCTTCTCAGGATAGTCTGGTACAGTTGGCGTTCACGGCAGCTAGGCTGACTGTGGCTCGCCATTGGCGAAGTACGATTATACCCACGATACCTCTTATGAGAGCTAAATTGGGCTGGGTTTGCGAACGCTATAGGCTTTCAGCCCTGCTGACTAGACGTTGGCAGCAATATTATGATCTTTGGGGAAGATACCTGGCAGTGGAGGAATTGGATGTAGAGAACTCTGCTGTCAGTTGACCTGCTGGATCTGATATGGATTCGGGTTTTGGGGGTCTGTTTTGTTCTGGTTTTGAGTTTTTCTTTGTTAATTATGTATTCTTTTTCTCCTTTTTCTCCTCCCTTTCCTCGGGTGCTTAGCTGCCCGTTGGGGGGGATTTCTGGCTTACAGGAGATGATGGGTGTTGTATGCTGGGTGGGGGGGGCGGGTAGGATGGGGGGGTGTCGGGGGGGTTTGCTATTCTGTTGATTGATTGATTGTACTGTTTTGGTACTGTACTGCTGTGTTGATGTGCGATTCTTTGTTCTAAATAAACAATTACAAAAAAACAAAAACAAAAGGGTAGTAGGGGGAAATGCAATTTAAAAAGAAAAGAGTACAATTAAGGTTAAACACAAAAGGATAATGGGAGAAATCAGATCAATGATCAATGAGAATATTACAGAAAATGGTAGCGTGGACCCAGAGATCATTAGCATTCATATGTGTCTTTAAAAAGGAAACTTTTAAGGTTTCCCCTAAATTTATCTAAATTTTTCTCAGACCTTAAATGTAAAGGGCTCCTTTTACAAAGATGCGCTAGCGTTTTTAGCGCACGCACCGGATTAGCGTGCGCTACCCGAAAAACTACCGCCTGCTCAAGAGGAGGTGGTAGCGGCAAGGCCCTAACGCACCTTTGTAAAAGGAGCCCAAAGAGTTCCAAATTGTGAGGGCAATAGTTGCAAATGTAGAAGCCCTACGAGTAATGATTGTGATCCCCGTATATGCAGGGCGGGATTAACCAATAGGCCAAGTAGGCACGTGCCTAGGGCCCGAAATGGTCAGGGGGGCCCGATGAAGGAGGGCATCAACATTGTTTTTTCCAAAAACGATGAGTCCCTCCAGTATCGATCGGCAATACGAGCTCCCCCCAATCGGCAATGCGCCCCCTCCCCCTTGACGGAAAGTAAGACAAGCAAGTAACATGGGTAAGAAAGGCAACGGGAACTGTAATTATGCAAGTGGTGCTGCTTGCCCAAAGCTTCCATCTGATGCAGTTTCCTGTTTCCGCCTGGGCGCATGGTGGGGTGGGGCGGGACAGGGGGGCCCAGTGTACTTGTGTGCCTAGGTGCCCTCGACTGATTAATCCTGCCCTGCATATATGGCAATGATGGAAGTTACCATTCGCTTTAATGCAGTTGAAAAAACAGGGCCCGTAGGTATATAAAACTTCTCTTGCCTTATTTTTAGGGAGCAATTTGTTGTTATGAAATTTCAAAGCAGGAGCCTGGCACTGTAATTTGGATAAAAATTTGAAAGCGAAAGAAAACTCACACCTTTGCGTCTGATGAAATGCTTGCATCCGAGTCTATTTACAGTGCGAAAGCTAAGCTGAAAATACATTCCCCGGGGATTGTTTTAACAGAGAGCGAGTGCCGTGTTCTAACCAATTTTCAACAGTAAACACGTTAGATGTTAAAGTTTTCTAGTTAGTGCCACTTGCCACACGTTTTCTATGTAAATAATTTCAAAAAGCAGCGGTCTGGAAAAAAAAAAAAAAAATCACATTTTGAGTGTCTGTTCTTTTATGTATGCTGAGCTGTTGCAGTTGTTGTAGTGTATCATTCGTAGCTTATCACAGCATAATTGGTTGTCATCTTTCTGGCTCAACATGCGAAAGCTGTCAGTCAGGGGTGGAGAGCGGCGCTAGTTGGAAACCCGGGAGGATGAAGAAAAAGGAAGGATTAGACATAAGGGTCTTGGCAAAACAGTGGCACTGGTTTCATTTTAATGACCTCAGAGTATGTGAGAGACAGTAGCAAGCAGAAAGACAAGTCACCAGGCTGGAAAGTGAGAGAAAACAAAACATTTCATTTAAACAGTGTAAATCTGTATAACTTAAAAAAAAAAAAAAATTATATCCCGTACGTTATCTATACAGTTTACATAATCACAGTCATAAATGTTAGACAAACAAACATTTTAATTAATTATGAGGGTCCTTTTACTAAGGTGCGGTAGCCGATTTTAGCGCGCGCTAAATGCTAACATCCGCCAACACGTCCATAGGATATCATGGACGCGTTAGCACGTGTTAGTGTTTAGCGCGCGCTAATTTTTAGCGAATGCTAAAATGGCTACCGCCTCTTAGTAAAAGGACCTATAATTGCGCTAACCGATTTAGCGTGCGCTAATCAATTTAGGGCGCGCTAAATGCTAAGGCGCCCATAGAATGTAAGAGGTTCCTTAGCATTTAGCATGCGCTAATCTTTAGCACGTGCTAAATCGGTTAACGCGCCTTAGTAAAAGGACCCCTCTAAGAACCGTACCATAAAATGTGATCATTAATGAGATAATACATTAGCAGCTATTTACATTATGTAAAATCTCATCTCAGAAGGGCACCAACAAACAATTGTGGCTTCAACCTCTTCTTAAAATCCATTCTGACAGTGCTAAATCGCAAAACACCTGGCAGATCACTCCAGAATTTTGTACCTCCCACCAATCTACCAATCCTGGAATGAGAAATTACCATCCTCCCTCCTAAGAATACGCTCATGTTATTTTCCGACCTCAAACTCCTCCTTGGCTGATGGATTTCAAAGAATCCTTTCAAAAGAGCAGGAGATACGTGATACAAAATCTGATGTATTATGGCCAAGACTTTGAAATGCGCTCTTTGCTGCATCGGTAACCAACGGAACGACTGGGTAAGTTGTAGCTGTACTCACTCGAGGAATGCAGAGAGAGGGGAGACATGATCGAGACGTTCAAATATGTCACAGGCCGTATCAAGGTGGAAGAGGATCTCTTTTTCCTTAAAGGACCCACGGCAACAAGAGGGCATCCGTTGAAAATCAGGGGTGGGAAATTTCATGGCGACACCAGAAAATATTTCTTCACCGAAAGGGTGGTTGACCGCTGGAATAATCTTCCACAACAGGTAATTGAGGCCAGCAGCGTGCCAGATTTTAAGAAAAGATGGAATTGGCATGTGGGATCTCTTCATGGAGGTAGTTAGGGGGTGGGCCATTAGTGTGGGCAGACTGGATGGGCCGTGGCCCTTTTCTGCCGTCATGTTCTATGTCTCTATGTTTCTAATGCAACTTTTTAAACTCCCAAGGACCCAATAAAATGAAGGTCTGCTGTGTTTTTGATCACTGTATATTAAGGACTAAATTCTGTATAGGGTGCTGGAACAATTGGTGCGGAATAAAAACACACGTAGTGCTATTCTATAAACCGTGCCTTTATAGAATACTAGTCTTTAAGCCCGTTACATTAACGGGTTCTAGAATATGTCTGTCTGTCTTTCTTTCTGTCTCTCTCCCTCCCGCTGTCTGTCTTTCTATCTGTGTCTCTCCCTGCCCCCTATGCAGCAGCATTTCTATCCCCCCCACTTCCCTGTGCAGTAGCCAAGCAAAATTTGATAGAATATGGTTGCCAGTTATGATCCGGCCTGGTCAGTCTGGTCACTCCGGTCCACTGTCGCCCATTATCTCTCTTTCCGTTCATGGGTCCTGTATTTATCTAGCCCCTTCCCTTCAGGCCCGTTATTCTCCTTCCAAATGGCAAAGTCTCCCTTCCCTTCCGTAGCTGCTGTATCACCTCTCTAGCCCTTCCCCCACGGGCCCGTTATCTCACCAGCTTCCTCTTCCCTCACGCTCCTGCATCGCTTACATTGTTTCCGTCCACCCGTGCCGGGTGCGAGTCGGTGGCGCCCAGCCCGCGCGAAAATAGGAAGTTGCGTCGGCGAAGGCGGGCCCTGACGGGACTGAAGGAAAGCCCCGGGGCCGGCTGGAGGTGTTCATCGTTGCGGCCCCCACGGCAAGTCTGGAGGGCGGAAAAGAGCCAGAGCTGTGGTGGCACCGAGCGCACGCACGCGAGAGTGGAATGGGGGGAGGGGGTTGGGGTTGCGGTGCGTGATCTTCTTAGCAGCTCTGACGGATGGACGGACCCTCGCTTTCTCGTACTTCACTCGTGGAGGCGATCGGCGGCTGGCTGCGGTCCTGGATGGAGTCCTGGTGACGTAGTAAGCGCGCATGCACGCTCTTGTGGCCACATCCCGACAGATCAGGACTCAGGGAACACGGAATAAGAGTGCGCATGCGCGCTTAGTGTTTTATTATTATAGATGTCTAATGGCCAACCCCATGATGTCAATTTAGGCATGACCATTTACGCCAATGAAAACCTGGTGAAAACTCCCGTGTCTAGACTCTGCACTGATTTATGTATTTATTTATTACATTAGTTTTCTATCCCGTTCTCCCCCAAAGAGCTCAGAGCGGGTTACAGGTTGACATACATAATATGCAGTTAACAGGTTACAATTTGCCTTAGTTCCAGTTCAAGGTATTTTAATACAAGTGTAATCCTTACTTAACACATATTAGAGATCTAATACCAATATACATAATACAATGGAACCTTGGTTTGCGAGCATAATTTGCTCCAGAAGCATGCTCGTAAACCAAAATGCTCGTATATCAAAGTGAGTTTCCCCATAGGAAGTAGTAGAAACTCGGATGATTCGCTCCACATCTCAAAAACAGGCCTATGTCTTCTTGTGGTCCAGCACTTCTCGCACTCCATGTTTCGGCATTTCTCCCTCGTCTCCCCTCCCCTCTAATCCCCTCTTTTTCCATCACCACAGACCATCTTTCCCTTTACTTGTTCCCCATCCATCATCTTTCTCTCTTTGCTTTCCCCTATCCCTCCCTTTTTTCTTTTTCACCTTCACCTCCGTATGGAGTGCCGAAGGTAACTGCCGTTGTCTCCCCGGCACGTATAATGGGGCAAGTCGAGCAGGAAATTGTCCGAGAACTGGGTTAAGCCAATGAGTGCCGGCAGCCAGGTGAGCAGAAGCGGGCGCTGCTTCCAGGTCCCGCTGAGTCCCCTCAGTGCGGGTAGCATGTGGCCGTCAAAGTCGAGCAGCGGTGGGGGCGAGTGGGCGGCGGAGGGGGAGGTGTGGGTCAGGGCGGGGCGGCAGGCAGCAGCGAGCTGTTTTTCTCCGGTGGCGTATCCTGGCGCTTGCGGTCTGTGGCCATTCCGATCTGGGTCTGCTGCGGCTCCACCCCTCCCCTCTTGCTATGGCTTTTTAATTAGTGGCAGATGGCATGGACGAGGAGGTGTGGCACATTCCCCCCCCCCCTCGCACCCGAACGAGAGTGAGTGCCCGACGTGCACTCTCAGAGCACAACACCACAGAGGAAAAGCCGCATCAGGAGCACAGGTGCGCATTCTCGGCTGGGAAAAGTCACATTTGACGAGTTCGGCTGCTTGTAGGAGTTTCTTGAGAGAGAGGGGAGCTTTGGGGATTATCCGGCTTTGCCTGGGTTTTTTTCTCTCTCTATCCTCTGCATGTGCACGCTTTTCGGAAGCGGAAGGAGACCCGCAGAGTCAGCCCCCAGCCCCATACCTCCCTCTCCGGCAGGCCAGGTAGCTCGTTGATGCGAGTCAGTGCTCGGTTTACGAGTTAAAGTTTGCTTGAGTGTTTTGCTCGTCTTGCGAAACACTCGCAAACCGTGTTGCTCGCAAACTGAGGTTTGACTGTATTGTGTTTACAGGATAAATTTATTAATATAAGTTTTTATCCTAATGTGACACGTATCGATATTTCTTTGTGATCTATCGGCCATAGTCAGGGAAATTAGGTGCAGGGTTATGTTTTTTATTGCCTTTCTAAAGTTGAGGAGTCCTTTAACCCTTTCAGGACCATAAGGATCGTAGGCCAATTTTTGTGGTTTTGACGACATTTTTATGGTAAAAAGGGCTTGCAGATGCCAAAAAATTGATTTTTTTTTGTGAAATATCATTATTTTTATTTAAAAAAATCACACTTCTGGCTTATGGACAGTGTGGCAAGTGAATCTTCTCGTCAATCTGGCAACGACGCTAATGAATGAATGTCGGAACCAGTTTGTTTACATAAAGGCAGTATCCTATGGAATCCGTACATATCAAATTTAGAACTGTAGACTATCCCAATCAAAATTTATAGGATTTTAAAGTTATGGGACAAATATGTCCCTTGGTCCTGAAAGGGTTAAGGGATCTGATCTTTGGGGGCAGTAGATTCCAGTGGCTCAGTATAAAGTGGAGCGTCATTTGGCGGTTTGCAGTTGAAGGAGTATTTCATCGTGACAGCGGAGGGACCTGTTCGGCACGGAGGCTTTTTAGAAGTCTGATTGCCACGTTTTGTACATGCTGGAGACATTATATATTCTTCATTTGAGACCGTTGAATAGGACGTTGCAATAGGTGGTACTCAGGGCCAGTAGGGAGAGGAGGGCTAGAATCTGGACACCCTTCCTCTACTCCCTCCAGTTCTACCTAAGGATAGAGTTGCTTTAAATTAGGCATAAAGATAAGTAATAAATTATCCACCTACCTTTATGTGGTGAACTGTCAACTGAATATTAGCTCTATGTATCCATACGGTGAAAGTACTTGTCATTCTTTTAGAAAACTGCTAATGTAATTCTGCATTACCGTATTTTCGCGGATATAACGCGCACCATTGTAAAACGCGCACAGGGGTATAGCGCGCAGAAATCACGATGATATGTACAAAAACTTTTCTATACCGCGCTCAGGCATATAACGCGCATACTGCCCGACTCTCCTCTGGCCACCCTGACTCTCCTTTCGCTCTCCCCGACTCTCCTCTGGCCACCCCGACTCTCCTTTCGCCCTCCCCGACTCTCATCTGGTTGCCCCGACTCACCCTGACTTTCGGTGCACTGCCCCGACTCTCCTCTGGTTGCCCCGACTCACCGTTCACCCGCCCTGACTTTCGGTGCACTGCCCCGCCTCTCCGTGCCTGTCCCCCTTGAAGTCCTGTCCCCCCTTGAAGGTCTGCCTGTCCCCCCTTGAAGGTCTGCCTGTCCCCCCTTGAAGTCCTGTCCCCCTTGAAGGTCTGCCTGTCCCCCTTGAAGATCTGCCTGTCCCCCCTTGAAGTCCTGTCCCCATCCTGAAAGCCTGATGCCCCCCCTCGACGTCCGATTCTTCTCCCCCCTCGGCAGGACCACTCGCACCCCCACCCCGAAGGACCGCCGACTCCCCGACAATATTGGGCCAGGAGGGAGCCCAAATCCTCCTGGCCACGGCGACCCCCTAACCCCACCCCGCACTACATTACGGGCAGGAGGGATCCCAGGCCCTCCTGCCCTCGACGCAAACCCCCCTCCCCCCCAGCCGACCCGCGACCCCCCTGGCCGACCCCCACGACCCCCCCACCTTCCTTCCCCGTACCTTTGGAAGTTGGCCAGACAGACGGGAGCCAAACCCGCCTGTCCGGCAGGCAGCCAACGAAGGAATGAGGCCGGATTGGCCCATCCGTCCTAAAGCTCCGCCTACTGGTGGGGCCTAAGGCGCGTGGGCCAATCAGAATAGGCCCTGGAGCCTTAGGTCCCACCTGGGGGCGCGGCCTGAGACACATGGTCGGGTTTGGCCCATGTGCCTCAGGCCGCGCCCCCAGGTGGGACCTAAGGCTCCAGGACCTATTCTGATTGGCCCACGCGCCTTAGGCCCCACCAGTAGGCGGAGCTTTAGGACGGATGGGCCAATCCGGCCTCATTCCTTCGTTGGCTGCCTGCCGGACAGGCGGGTTTGGCTCCCGTCTGTCCGGCCAACTTCCAAAGGTACGGGGAAGGGGGGTGGGGGGGTCGTGGGGGTCGGCCAGGGGGGTCGCGGGTCGGCTGGGGGGGCGGTCGGAGGTTCTTGGGGGGGGGGGCGGTCGTTGGAGGGAGGGGGGTTTGCGTCGAGGGCAGGAGGGCCTGGGATCCCTCCTGCCCATAATGTAGTGCGGGGTGGGGTTAGGGGGTCGCCGTGGCCAGGAGGGTTTGGGCTCCCTTCTGGCCCAACTACACAAAGTACGGGGAAGGCGGGTGGGGGTGTCGTGGGGGTTGGCCAGGGGGGTCACGGGTCGGCTGGGGGACGGGCGGAGGTTCTTGGGGGGGGGCGGTCGTTGGGGGGAGGGGGTTTGCGTCGAGGGCAGGAGGGCCTGGGATCCCTCCTGCCCGTAATGTAGTGCGGGGTGGGGTTAGGGGGTCGCCGTGGCCAGGAGGGTTTGGGCTCCCTCCTGGCCCGATATTGTTGGGGAGTCGGCGGTCCTTCGGGGTGAGGGTGCGAGTGGTCCTGCCGGGGGGGGGGGGGATGTATCGGACGTCGGGGAGTCGGCCGGGCAAGAGGGCTTGGGCTCCCTCTTGCTCCGATCGTGGATGCGGGTGCGGGTGGGAGCGCGTGCGAGCGGTCGTTCGGGGTGGGGGTGCGAGCGGTCCTGCTGGGGGGGTGAATTGGGCGTCGGGCGGGGTGGGAACTATGTTTAAAAACTTTTGTATACCGCGCTCAGGCATATAACGCGCGAGGGGTATGCGCGGTACGTAAAATCACGTATAACGCGCGCGTTATATCCGCGAAAATACGGTAGTACTTTTCTTAAAAAAATGAAATTTGGAAGCCTAGGAAAGGCTTATTTCCTTCCCTGAATATGTGCAGACAAATGCCAGTTTCAGTTGTCTGTTGCAAGCATTACTGCCTGTTTTCTATATCTTCACATCTCAGCCACTCAATTCACCATAGAATTTAATAGTTGTACTTTGCAAAAAAAAAAAAAAAGAGCCGATAATATTGTACAGATACCACATCAGATTAGCTAAGGACAAAGCATTGCTGAGAAATAGCCAGCAAGGAAAGCCAGCATCACTGGCGTTGAGTATCAGTTTAGTGAACAGAAAGCGTACACGAATAAGGTTAATAGATAAAGGAGAATGAAGAAGTTAATTTGGTAGAGATGATGTTTTTATAAGGTTAAGTGATGGACCGTTTTACATAGAACACTGAGACTGGAATTAATTCTTTTGCAATCTGCACTAAACCGTCTGGTAATTTAGCAGACTAGAAGTTCATTGTATTGTACGTCATTGTATTGAGATGTCTAAATTAGGATATGCTCGGTTCTAGAGGTATTTCATAAAGGCTCTGCTGAAAGTAGAGGGGGTATTTTCGATAGAGCATCCAAAACTTTGGACAATTCCTGCAAGATGTCTAAACGTCGGGGCAGAGAAACAATCCATTTTTGAAATTGCAAGACATCCACATATTTTTTTGGGGGGTGGGGAATCGCCTAGTTGAACGTCTTGGCCATCAGGACGTCCAACCTTAGGACACTTAGGGCTCCTTTTACTAAGGTGCGCTAGCGGTTTTAGCGCACGCTAAACGCTAACGCCTCCATAGAGCTTGCGTTAGTATTTTTCATTTAGCACGTGGTTAGCACGCGCTAAAAACGCTAGGAGCCTTTAACCTTAAGGAGCCCTTAACCTTTGGGGCCATTTTTGACCACTAAAACATCCACGTTCAAAATGTCCAAATCCAGACCTTTAGGACGTGGGAGGGGCCAGCATTGTAATGGACTGGTCATACAAACATGCCATCAGAACTGTGGTGCACCTTTGAGGGCACTGCTGTGAACTTCACATAAAGGGTGCCAGGTGTACATCTCACCATAACCCCATTATAATATATGGTGAGCCCTCCAAAATTCCCTCAAAATCTACTATACCCACCTATCACCTCAATAACCCTTATGGATGCAGGTGGCACCTCTATGGCAGTATATTAGGGTTTTGGTGGCCTTACACTTTCTGCCATAAATGTAGTGGTTCGAGTGGCTTATGGGCCTGGGTCCTCCTCTTTATGGTTCACTAGTCCACCCACTAAGTTACTTAAGACACCTGTATCATGCTGTACTGGGCTTTCCCATTCCAGGCGCTGCTGTTCTGCAGACAGGTATATACTGATTTATTCAGACTTTTTTTTGGTAGAGGGAGTCAGTGACCACTGGCAGAGCATAGGGGGGTTGGTCTGAGTTCCTTTTAAGCACTTAGATGCTTTTAAAATGGGTCTACATAACATTACATTACATTATACTTATGGACCGCGTTATCAAAAAGTTCTACGCAGTTTACAAAAGATTATAAACATTAAACATGATGATGATCCAAGATGGCTGCGAGCTGTTGAGAGCGAGTAAGACGCTAGCAGAGATCCGGACAAAATATTACCTCCTGCTTTATTGATGCCGAAGAGGAGAGGAAAAGGCGCCTCTGGAGCCTCAAGGCGCCCGGAGACTCCTCTCCAGACAACCATGGAGGATTTTTTGCGGCGACTAAATCAAGAGGTAGTTGCGTCGGGGAGTCACCCGCTGGAACCGCCAGGAAGGAGTGAGGCCGCGGCGAGTTTCCTTGGGCTAGAATCGACCCTGAGCCCCGAAGCCAGGACCCCACCCCCTCAACCGCAGTGTGCTAGCTCTCCATGGGAAAGCAGCCAGTCCGAAGAGGCAGACTCCGTTTCCCGGGAGGCTGAAATGGGCAAAGCACTTGAGGAGAACGTAACTGCGGTGGGAACAACGAAGGTATTAAAATTGGAGCAAGGCATGCAGCGAGAGAAGACTGCCATCTCAGTGGAAACTGGGACAATACCTGCAAGTATATTTTCTGTTCCTAAACCCATGAATGTTACCCTAGACTCTATATGGGATTTAGTAATCACTCTGGGACAAACATTGTCACCACAAATTAAAGTATTAGAAGAGAAATTCTCAGAACAAAGAAATGAACTAAATGGACTTAAACAGGAAAATATATTGATGAAAAACAATGTGGAAAAAATAGATAAAAAGATAAGTGAAATAAATCAGGTGCAAACGACACTGATTAAAGATAACCTTAACCTTAGAAGAAAGGTGGAAATGGTGGAAAATAACATGCGGTTGAATAATCTTAGATTTTTGAACTTCCCAAAGATTCCTTCTTTATCAGCAAAAGAAGTTTTGAAAAAATACTTTTGTGAAGTTCTTAATGTTTCAAATGATGCCTTTCCCCCTTTTTCTAAAATATACTATTTGCCAACACCAAAAAATCTGGAAGAACAACATCCATTAGAACAACAAGGCCAAGGTGAACAGATGGATCTAACAACATTATTGGAATCTTCAATGAGGGAGGTAGCTATTCCAGCTACCCTATTAGCTATGGTGGTTTTATCACCGGACAAAAATTGGATATTACAACTTTATTTTAAGAATAGACATAAAGAATTTCTTGGACACAAAGTTCAAATATTTCCAGATGTGACAAGGGAATCTCAGAAACGAAGGAAATAATTCTTGCTTCTTAAGCCCGGGGTCACTGCAATGGGGGCATTATTTCTTTTACGATATCCTTGCAAATGTATTGTAAAGTATAAGTCTTGCAACTATATTTTCTTTGAACCCTCTCAGTTGACAGGATTTCTCTCTAGGAAGCGCCTTGAAGGGGAGAAAGAAAAACTTAATGTATAAATTTACTCTTTTTCACTCTCAATTAACCGCCTAATTTGAAATTTGAATTTCTTTTTTTTTCTTTAAATAGTTTTCTCACGCAGAAATTTCCTGCCGGTCCACAGGGCCAGCACGTGCATTGGGCCCCATTCAGTGCTCTTCAGCCGCCGGTCCATGGTGCGATCAACGTGGCATTGTCTTCAGGCCGGCTCCCTCTTCCTGAGTGCTGCAGTGCACAAAGCTGTGGGAAGAGGCTCCTACGTGTGTCCTGCGCCTGAATCTGAAGCCTTCTCTGTGACATTGCAATGTCAGAGGGAAGGCTTTCAGATGAGGCGCGGGACGTGCGTAGAAGCCTCTTCCCACAGCTTTGTGCACTGCAGCACTCAGGAAGAGGGAGCCGGCCTGAAGATAACACCCGGGGGGAGGCAGGCCAGAAGGCAAGGCACAGCATGGAGGGAGGGAACAAAAAACGGTAGGGAAATTATTTTATTTTTTATTTAGTGATTGATTTACATTTGCTGTCTGTTCAGGAAGAAATGCATTAGTTTCTTTTCCTCTGGGGTTGTACTGCTTGCAGAGTCTTGCATCTTAGGGTTTGTTTGTATATATTAGTACTTTTAGTTTTTGGTCCCATATTTGCATAGGGATTATCGGTGTTCTGGTAGGAATGAATATTGAGAAGCATACAGTGTGCTTTGTGTAGTTTAATTTTGTTGTTAACCATTGTGTTAATACGATTATATTGTGTGTGTATGTGTATATGAAAAATGAATGGAAAAAATAGTGTTACATTTAGTACTATTATGGGGCGGGCTCTGGGGCGGAGATTGTGTGGAGATGGGCGGGGTCTGGCCCACGACTTAGCCCAGTGTTCTTCAACTGCCGATCCATGGACTGGTGCCGGTCCACAAAATAATTATTTTATTTCCACCGGTTCATAGGTGTCAAAAGGTTGAAGAACACTGTGCTAAAGCATTCCATGTTAGTTTTGCTACGTGTTCTAACTGGGTGCTAATTTTTTTTTTTTTTTTCCAAGAAAGCTTTTCAAAATCTGGACAAAGTCCTGGGTTTTGAAAAGCTATCCGGCCCCCCGGACATGTCCTCAAAAAAGAGGACATGTCTGGGGTAATCCTAGGCATGGGACTGCTTTCACATACACATACAAAATACTTATGTTATGCAGTCTAGCAATATTTAGGTGTCTACAGTTATGCCAGATTTATGGCCCGTATAACTGTGGCCACCTAAACGATAGGTGCACTGATACCAGTTTTTTTATTAGTATTCCATAATGGAATCTGGGTACCCAGATGCTGATATAAAATAGGATCTCACTCTGCAACATCAAAACGACTTCAAGGAGATACCACTGCGCAAAGCCTGCCTATAACACACCTCCACCATACCCCTCTCGTACTCTGAACATACAGAGGCTGGAACACCTTGCTAGACCACAGAAAGACTGTTTTGATTATTGGCACTTGTACCGAATTAGGTCTGGATGTTTTGATTATGCACCTCTTAGTACCTCCTAAATAGGAGGTAGTAAGTGCGCCTGCCATTATGCTGAGCTATCTAGTTAACATGCAGTAATGTGATTATGCTAGCTGGATAACGCTTCTATGCCCATTCTCTGCCCAGGACATGTCCCCTCCTTAAAAAATTACAATAAATTATAAATAACATGCAATTAGCAAAATTAGTGTTAGCTGATAGGCAAATTATCACAAAATGGTAAGCCTTTAATCCCTCATTAAGCACCCCTAGGTTTTTGAAACCAGTTGCCCTGTTTTTTTACCTACTGCACTAACCATTGTGCGCCTTCACTCTGTGTAGAATATTTTCCCATTAAAGGTGGAACCATTTTAGGTTTTAACAAATAGATGTTGATAATTCACAACCGAAAACAAGAGAATTGACCCAATGATCTCCACAAACCAATCCAAGAAGAAACAAAAAACAATGTGGAGAAATGATGTTCCTGAGATGGACTTTATTAATATTAAAATAACTAGTCTTTAAGCCCGTTACATTAACAGGTGCTAGAATAGATGTGTCTGTCTTTCTTTCTTTCTGACTCTCTCTCTCTCCTTGGCCGCTGTCTGTGTTTTTTTTCTTTGTCTCTCTCTCTCTTTGGCCGCTGTCTGTCTGTATGTCTTTTTTTTTTTTTCTTTCTCTCTCTCTCTCCTTGGACGCTGTCTGTCTCTCTGGCCCCCTGTCTGTCTGTCATTCTTTCTTTCTCTCTGTCTCCTTGGCCGCTGTCTGTCTGTCTGATTTTTTTTTTCTTTGTCTCTTTCTCCTTGGCCGCTGTCTGTCTTTTTTTCTTTGTCTCTCTCTCTCCTTGGCTGCTGGCTGTCTGTCTTTCTTTCTGTCTGTCTCTCTGGCCCCCTGTCTGTATGTCTTTCTTTCTGTCTCTCTGTCTCTCTCCCTGGCCCCCTGCCTGTCTGTATTTCTCTGTTGTGCCATGCCTGCCTGTCTTTTTGTGGTCCCCTTCTGTCTTCCCCCCGCCACCCCGGAGCAAAGCATGATTGCTGTGTGCCCCCCAGCACACCCCTCCCCCCCAAAGCAGCCCCCTTTCCCTCTCCCCCTCTACTTCCTGAGCAGTAGCATAATTTTGAGGCACCTCACAGCCCGCACGACACCCTCCTGTTATTGCTCTAGGCACCAGCTATTAGGAGACAAACCTCCACCACCGCTCAAATCACTGCACTTGCCGCAAGCCAGTGCACGTGCCTCAAGCCACCGCATGCGCCGCAAATAGAATACGGCCGCAGAGGCACACATCACAGGGATCAAGGCATCATAGGTATGCATGCGCGCCTAGGGTTTTATTATAGAGGATATTAAAACTTGGCAAACCACATAAAAAGCTCTAGGACACAGTTTGCTTTTACCCTGGACCCAACATGGTCCGTGTTTCGACAGAATGTCTTCTTCAGAGGTCCCTATGAAGTCCTATGGTAAAGATACGTGGATAAAAATGCCAATCGGAAATAAACTGGTCCGTAAAAGCTGTGTGCAGGACAGGGGGCTCAAAACGCCAAGTGAAAAAAGTCCATCTCAGGAACATCATGAGAGAAACATCATTTCTCAGATTAGGAAAGGATTCCTCTACTCTTCCTTAATTTACACCCTGTGCTGCCAAACAGTGTGAGATAAATGCTGAGCCACCCATTTTATTCCTAAGGGTGACTCGGCATTTAGCTTGCGCACTTTGATAAAAGAAGGGGGGGAACTAAGGCCCTCTTTTACAAAGGTGCGCTAAGCGTTTTAGCACAGATTTAGTGCACGCTAAATCAACGCGTGTGCTAACTGCTAATGCATACATAGGATGACATGCATGCATTAGTTTTTAGCGTGTTTAAAGCACGCTAAAAAGCTTAGCGCACCTTTGTAAAAGAGGGGGTAAGTAGTTCTTTTTCTGGGTTTCTGATTTTCTACTCAGTCTTTCTGTTCAGGTTGATAAACATCATTTCCCTAGTACTCTCTCATCCCTTCCCTGGTTTGTCTAATATCCACCACCCACTTTTTCTGCAAAAATAACTCCTATGCAACCCATCTGATTATATCCCGACAATAGTGCCTTATGCACAGAAACACTGATAAATACATTTGTTTTAATAATAATAATAATAATAATAATAATAACTTTATTTTTCTATACCGCCATAGTCAGGCGACTTCTAGGCGGTTTACATTGTAAGAAGGCTGGACATTCAGCGAATAACAAGTACAGTACAATACTAATACAATACAATAAATCCACATATAATACAGTAGAGTGAGTCCAAATTCAATACCATACAATAAGTTTAAATACAGTACCGAATAAAGAGTCTAGATGCAGTACAATAGTCTAAATGGTAAACTTACATACTAATTGGAGATCTAAGGGTAATGAGTGTCTGAAAGATTTAGAACATCCGTGAGAGGGGTCTTAGTGGGGGAGGGACCGTTTTAGCCAATGAATTTAGCGAATAAGGTGGTTTTGATCGATTTGTGGAAAGTATTATAAGTCATGTTTGGTTCCTTGTCCCCTTAAAGAAACCTTAATTAGCTGGAAAATGGACACCTACATTTACAATATATAGACATTTAAGAATAGCTACTCAGCTTGGAACCCAAATATCAGTATTAGTGACATGTAGTCTATAAAACATTAATGATATATGTACAGTTGATCAGAAGATAACTAATTGGTGAATAAAACACAAACACATTTGTTAAGAGTGTAATGAGATATGTGATCTTTATAGTTGATATATATATTTTTTCCATATTTATTAGACTTAGAGCTCCTGGCAGATTTCTTTTTTTCTCTGCAAAAATCACAGATGGTATTGCATAAAACAGATCATGGAAAATGTCACTTTAATTAAAATAGAGAATGCTTTGTGATTTAATGAACATGAGCTCCATGTCAGTTCTTTTTCTTGAATGTGAGGTAATTAACTTGAATAAAGTACATTAAATTGAAATACTCAAGTATGAATTCAAGAAAAGTTAAAACAGCATTAGAGCTGTTTTGAATAGCATATTTTACTATTCAATATGGATAACAAAAATATTTGACCAAATAAGGATACCAAATGGGAATAGTGGACATTGAACTTTTTTTTAATTTTTTTTGTAACAATATTTTATTGAAATTTTTCAAATACAAAAATGTACAAATAATACAATACAATAAGCTGCATACTCTTAAGTCAAATATAATGGAGTCATATGAGATTAACATTTAAATCCTTACAAAACTCATCTAGAGGAGCCCAAATCTTAGTGAAACTAGTTATATTATGTTGTTTGAATGCTATTATTTCTTCTTATTTCCTGATGATGCAAAGGTGATTCCACCATTCATGAAAATTAAGCTTAGCGTTATCCTTCCAGTTACGTATAATTTGGTGAATAGCTAGTAAAGATGATACAATATAAATTGAGACGTAGGTAGGTTGGGTTCAAGCCAGTGATGTGAACAGGAGCAGGTGAAAAGGAATTCTTTCACAAGAAAACCCGAAGTGGGTAAATAGCTCCACAATCTGAGACTTGTAACCCTTATAGAAGAAACACCTTCAGTGTCATTTCTCTCTTTACCAGTGGTTGTGAATGTTTGATTTAACAATTGGGTAACCACAAGTTTCTTCAGTGTATTGTTGAATAGCTAATGCAATCATAATATCAAAATATTTTTTGAATGATGATGATAATGAGATATCTGGGTTTGAGGAACGCGGTACGGTGGATTTATAAGACATAGGTAACTTATTATTCATTTGTATTATGGAGCAAATTCTGGAACAAATACTCGACCAGTAAATTTGTAGGTTAGGACATGTTTAAAGGAGTTGCAAGAGAGTCCCTGGCTGCTGGTGGGACATTGAGCTTTAATACAAGAATAAAACAAGAAGCAACATGAAATCAGAGATCAAGTATTTATTTCAGTAGGATTTAGCACAGCAGAACCAATAGAGTGATGCACTTGGGGAGCAGAAATCCAAGGGAACTCTGTTTGCTGAGAGGTGAGAGGCTGATATGCACGGATGGGGAGAGGGACCATGGGGTGATGGTGTCTGAGGATTTGAAGGCAACAAAGCAGTGCAACAAAGCAGCGGCTGTAGCCAGAAGGATGCTGGGCTGTATAGAGAGGTATGGCCAGTAGGTGAAAGGAGGTATTGATGCCCTTGCATAAGACTTTGGTGAGACCTCATTTAGAATATTGTGTACAATTCTAGAGGCTGCATCTTCAAAAAGATATAAAAAGAATGGAGTTGGTCTAGAGGAAGGCTATTAAAATGGTGTGTGGTTTTCATCATGAGACGTGTGGAGACAGACTTAAAGATCTCAATCTGTATACTTTGGAGGAAATGCGGGAGAGGGGAGATATGATAGAGACGTTTAAATACTTACATGATATAAATGCACAAGTTGAGTCTTTCATTTGAAAGGAATCTCTGGAATGAGAGAGCATAGGATGAAGTTAAGAGATGAGTAATCTAAGGATGGTAGATGTGTGGAACAGTCTCCCGGTAGAGGTGGTGGAGATAGAGGCTGTGTCTGATTTCAAGAAAGCCTGGGATAGGCACGTGTGATCTCTTAGAGAGAGGAAAAGATAATGGTTACTGTGGATGAGCATACTGGAAGGGCCATTTGACCTTTATCTGCCATCATGTTTCTGTGTTCTATGTAAAGAGGCATAACCAGCAGAAGAAATGAAGTGTTGATGCCCCTGTACAGGTCATTGGTGAGGCCCCATCTGGATGTTCAGTTTTGGATGCCGTATCTGGCTAAGGATGTAAAAAGACTTGAAGCGATCCAGAGAGAAGTGACGAAAATAGTATGGCGCACATGAAGAGATTGGAAGACCTGAATATGTATACTTTAGAGGAAAAGAGGGACAGGGGAGATATGATACAGACATTTACATGCTTAAAAGATATTAATATAGAAACAATTTTTTTTCCAGAGAAAGGAAAATGGTAAAACTAGAGGGCATGAATAGAGGTTGCGAGTGGCTGACTTAGGAGTAATGTTAGGAAAATCTTTTTTCACGGTGGTGGATGCCTGGAACGCCCTCCTGAGGAAGATGGTGGAGATGAAAATGGTGATGGAGTTCAAGAGAGCGTGGGAGCGAATACAGAGGTTCTCTAATTGGAAAATAAATGGTATAAACAAACTAAGGCTGGTGATTTGGTTTAAGATGAGCTGGGGAGAGCTTTGATAGAAGCTCCAGTGACAGGATGGTTAGGATAGACTGGAGTAGGCTTTAATGGCAAATTCAGCAGTGGGAACCTAAGCACAGTGCCGGGCGGACCTCCTATGGTCTTTTGCCCAGAAATATTAAAGAAAAGACAATTTTACCATGAATGTATAATGAGTGTGAATATTGGGTAGACTAGATGGACCAGTCAGGTCTTTATCTACTGCCATTTACTATATTACTATGCATTTGAATTTAAATCACTATTCAGCTGAATGGACTATTATTATTAACCCTCTCTTTTTAGCTTTTTAGCTTGCGCTAAATATTAACGCATACTAAGCACGCTAATACTTGCATGTTATCCTATGGATGCGTTAGCGGTTAGCGCATGCATTGATTTAGCATGTGCTAAATCTGCGCTAAAACACTTTGTAAAAGAGGGCCTAAGTTTCAAGTCTATTAAGCATGTGATATCCCGCCTATCATTGCATCTAGGCAGTTTACAACAGGTTAACACATGGTTAAAAATAAAGGGATAAAAATAAGAAAAAAAAAACCCCATCACACTAGGGTATTTATTTATTTATTCAATTTTATATACCGTTCTCCCACGGGAGCTCAGAACGGTTTACATTAATTTATTTAGGTACTCAAGCAGTTTTCCCTCTCTGTCCCGGCGGGCTCATAATCTATCTAATATACCTGGGGCAACGGGGGGATTAAGTGACTTGCCCAGGATCACAAGGAACAGCATGGGTTTGGAACCCACAGCCCCAGGGTGCTGAGGCTGTAGCTTTAACCACTGCGCCACACACTCCCCAGGAGAACCTATTAACTAGAGACACAAAAGGTGAGGGGGGAGGGGAAAAATACAATATTTAAATAAATAAAAAGTCAAAAGGGCTCATGCATGATTCTGTAAACAGTGCCTAAATCTGTAGGTGCCATTGAAATCAGCACCTACCAAATGTCAATCAAAGGCAGGTACCATTTATACAATCACGCCTACCAGCGCCTGATTCAGATATCGGTAGACGTCATAATGGGGGGGGGGGTCTTTTTCTAAGGCGCACGAGCTGATTTAGCGCATGCTAAATATTAGCACTCGCTAAATGCTAATGCGTCCGTAGAATGTCATAGGTGCGTTAGCTTTTAGTGCGTGCTAAATCGGCTAGGGCACCTTAGTAAAAGACCCCCAATGTTAGGTATTCCTGGCCTAATTTGCCAACGCCTAACCAATGCCTAAATCATTCCATGCCCAAACTCTGACCCTCACCATGCCCACTTTTCAGATAGGTGCCAGTAGGTGCCTTGGTGTAGGCATGGGTATGTGCCACACATAACTTAAATTATTTGTTTTGAATTGGCTTTTAATGGCATTGTCAATTATTATGCCATTTAAGCCAATTAAACAATTTTGAATTTCACATGGAAATCCACTAGGCGCCTACCCGAACCTAATCTAGGCACCATTTATAAACTCAGGACCAATATAGAATTTGAGGCACTCTTAGGGGACAAATTAAATCAAATATGAATGTTCGGTACAACCCTACATAGTTCTGTCTTCCAAAAGAGATGGGACACTTTCATAACGGAGAAATAAAGTTGCAATACTCCTGGTCGATTTCTACAGAAAAAAATTTGAAAATTCCGTGCACAATATTTCAGAATTCTGCCAAGTTTATTTGTAGCGTTTTGCATAGAATTCTTGTATCCTGAGGCCTGAAATTCCTTCCTGTCTTTTCCTTTCTCAGGTTCCGGCCTCCTCAGTTTCCTCTCTCACTCCAACTGCAGTTCTAGCTCTTTCTAAATCCCACCCCTCTCTCAGCTGGGGGTTGATATTCAGTATTGTAAGTGGGCAGGAGAGACTGGCTCAAGTGCTGGTTAGTGCTAGTCCAGAGGTGAAGTCATTGCATTCCAACATTGAATTGATTCAAGCATTTATGGGTAAAATTTGATACCCCGGAAGGAATTTTGCAGTCCAGTGGTTCATTGTATGCAGTAAGACTGTGATCTGTATTTTTAAAGGGAAACCCCCACTGAAAATGAAGGTGATGTTTGTGCTATAAGCACGCAGTACCTACACGCTTTTCACAGGCTTTTCCACAAAGGCGAAGTCCACGTGTGGTCAGCCCACTCTGTCAGATTTTCTGTTAATGGCCATGCCCTGATTGTCCCGTTAGTGCATTTGCTCCTACCATCACCTATTTTGTAGGCAGTAGGGACTCGCAACCTATGCTGTGCAAATCTGTTAGCATATGGCAATGCTGACATGCTAATTTGCATAGACACACCCATTCTCTGCACCCAAACATGCCCCATCCATGAAACAATTGAAAAAAGCATTTTAGTGTACAGTTTGGGCCTGATTCTGTAAAAGGCACCTACAGTTAAGCACCTAGATCGGCCTAGCCAATCTAGACACCTAACTTAGCACCCCCCGCCCCCCTTTTTATTAAGCCGTGTTAGCGTTTTTTATTGCCGTCCACGGCGGTAAAAGTTCCGACACTCATAGAAATTCTATGAGCATCAGAGCTTTTACCGCCGTGGCCAGCGATAAAAAACGCTAATATGGCTTCATAAAAGTGGTGTGTGTTATTTTTTAAAAATTGACCTAATCAGTGCTGATAATTGAAAGCCCCATTATAAAGTGATTCAAAAATTAATTTGCTGGTAGTTGCCTTCTAGGTAGGTGTCTACAGCGAGGTGCCTACTGGCAAGCAGGCGCAGTTAGGGTCAGATTTGAGGCGGAGTTTAGGCATGGATTGACTTGGGTGCTGCCACGTGCCTATCTTATGCACGCTAATTCCAGCCAAGAACACCCCGGCCTAAATTACAGTCCCCTGCCTTTACTAACACGTAGCGTGGGTTTAGCACTGGCAGCGGCGGTAACTGCGCCACAGAATTCCCATGAGCGTCGGAGGAGTTACCGCCGCTGCCGGCGCTAAAACCCGTGCTACGCATTAGTAGAGGAGGAGGAGTGTGCCTAAAGTTTTAATGGCTACTGGCGCCTAAGAATGCTTAGTCGCCACCAGGCACGATTCTATAAATGGCACCTAGTGGATATTGGATGACCGCGCTAAACGGCACCTAGCCACTAAGTGCCATTCATTTAAATCAGGGCCCTTGTGCGCGCACATGCAACAATTACCTTGGGAGGCCTCAGTGCCTTCCGGCGCGCCATTTTAAGCTGCAGTAAGCACATATTAGTGCTTATCACAGTTCTGTAAAAGGCCCGATAATGTTGGTGCATTTTTAAAAAATAGAATTACCCCCATAAATACTCAGCAATATAAACTTCAGATTCATAACGTAATAATATCCAGTCATTCTAATGTTCATGAAAAATTGCTCCAGAGCCATTATCTCAAATGTCAAAAGAAATAATTACATGAAGTATTCTTTAGAACTCTTTCACAACTTAATTTTAAAGGTCATACGATTTTAGTATAATAAAGAGAACTGTACTCATTTCATTCTATTTGTTTTATTTTAAATTAAGAAGAAAAAAATGAAAGGTATGTAGAACAATTTCTAGAAAAAGCAGCTTGTTGTCTTTGACGATTAAAAGTAATTACATATTATGTAAAAAAAAAAAAAAAAAAGAATAAACCCTCACACAACAGCAGCAGCGGCAGCTGCAGTTCAGAGACTGCATATTTTGGTAAAACTGAATAAATCCACTTTGTGTAAGTGTTTGTCCACCTCAGAGGAAAAATTATAATATTTATAAAGGATAATCAAAGCAATCTAGGTGAGGGGAAGATAATAATGAGGGGGAAGGAGGAGAGTTTGATGAGGGAGTAATGGTGGTGAATTGGGTAAGGGGGACTGGTAAAGGAAAGTGTGGTGAGAAAAGCGTGGAGTAGAAAAACATAAGAACACAAGCAGTGCCTCTGCTGGGTCAGACCAGAGGTCCATCATGTCCAGCAGTCCGCTCACGTAACGGCCAATCAGGTCCAGGACCTGTATAGTGATCCTATAGGAAAGAACCATACTAGATGCTTTAAATTTCAGCGTCTATCAGGTGAGACGCCATTTTGGAGTAGCCGAGAGTTTTGATTCTCTCTTCATTTCCCCTGATGATGCATTTTTTTGCGAACAGGGTATACTCCTGTCGCATTTGGGTCTTTTAAAAAAAATTTGATTTGAGAGACTCGAGCTATGTGGATGAAGATGAAGATTTCTCGGCATGCTACATACCGTGTTTAGTCCCTGCTTTGTTTATGTGAGAGAAGAATTGTTCTGCAATTATTGTTTGCAATTTCCCAGAAATGTCTTGAGCACTTTGATATTTAAAACTGAGCCTTGTTCTTGGACATGTTTTTGTGGAGTAGTTGTTTTTTTTTTTTTTTTAATGACCTGTGATTAAGCTGTGCCTGGGTAATTTGGAGCTTATGCTGGCATTATCAGAGCACAGCCTGTACTGAGGTCTTTTTCTCGACTTTTTCATGTTACAACTGTCCTCTTGTGAGTGAATGTTACAGTGTTTAAGGTGATAGATATTTTTCCCACTCTTACCCCATGTAAATTCAAGTTTATTAGGTTTTTATATACCGCTTATGCAGATTATCTAAGCGGTTTTTACAATCAGGTACTCAAGTATTTTCCCTCTCTGTCCCAGTGGCCTCACAATCTATCTAACGTACCTGGGGCTATGGAGGACTGAGTGACTTGCCCGGGTAGCAGCGTGGGGTTTGAACCCTCAAGCCCAGGGTGCTGAGGCTGTAGATCCAACCATTGCGCCACTCACTCCTCATGTTTGATGAGCTCTCTCAGAATGTGCTTCAGGCTTCATCCTTAGAAGAAATAGTGGGACAGGGGGCTGGTCCATGGAAGTGCAGGTGACATGATTTCATTCCTGATTAATAAGGCCCTGATTCTGTAAATGGCACCTAACTTGTAGGCACTGAGGAGTGCTATTATCAATCATCTGCTAGGCACTGTTCATTGACTCGCACCTATAAGCAGTCTTAAGCGCCAGTAGGCATTGAAACCTTAGGTGCACTCCATTTATGCCAGGGCTTTCTTATCAAACCACTCCCCAAATCCACCCTTAACCACACCTACTTTCTGGTAGGCACCTTGGACTAGATGCCTACATCAAAATGGTAGACGCCTACCAAGTTAGGTGCCTATCAGCTAATTAATTGTTTTATAATTGCTTTTTAATGGAGCTTTTCAATTAATGGCACAAATTAAGCCTAACTGAACAATTAACGCTGGCTTTTACAAAGCTGGGAAGAAGTTTCTACTATGAGCCAGCGAGGTAAATGCTCCAACGCTCATAGAATTCCCATGAGTGTTGGAGCATTTAGCTCTCCGGCCCACGGTAAAAACCTCTACCGCAGTTTAGTAAAAAAATAATCCCCCAGTTAGCTACCTAGATCTGCTAGGTGCGCCAATCTAGGCGTCTAACTCCAGACACCGTTTATAGAATCTGGGTCGAAATGCTGGAAGTAACGAATATCTTTGAAAAATTTGTATTTTCCACGGAGTTCCCTTTTCATGTGTTTTTATTTTCACCAGATTACCTGCATAGTTATAGATTAGATCAGTGGTTGCCAAACCTGTCCTAGCGGGAAACCTAACCAGTTTATTGTTTTCTGGATTTCCACACTGAATAGGCGTGAGAGAAATTTGCATGCATGAAAGCAGTGAAGTGAATCTCAGAAAGATTCATTGCAGATATTCTAAAAACCTGACCGGCTGGGTCCCACGTTTTCCACATTTCTCTCATTTACATTCCTCCCCAAAATCTATATTTGGTGCTTTGAATTATGCACTTAAATTTGGACATTTGCCCAATTTGTGTGCACAATTTAATTGAATAACCAGCCAATTGGCACTGATTATTTATTTATTCAATTTTCTATACTGTTCTCCCAGGGGAGCTCAGAACAGTTTACATGGATTTATTCAGGTACTCGAGCATTTTTCCTTGTCTTTCCCAGTGAGCTCACAATCTACCAGGAGCAATGGGGGGATTAAGTGACTTGCCCAGGGCAGTGGCATACCTAGCATACAGTATGTGACACCTGGAGCCTATCATTTTTTGACACCCCCGTCATCTACAGTATATGAAAAACATGATTGTTAATAACAATCCACATATCACACAAGATTGTACCTAAGAAAAGGCTATATCTTACATACTGCAGTGAGCAGTAGAACATCAATGCACCAGACTAGTACAGATTGATCCTGCACAGTCAATGCTAACAGAGAACCATGTCTTTCGCACACACAAAACACAGAAAACACCTTCGCCCAGTATGGAATATGTAATTATAAACTACCCTCCTCCCCAACCACCTTTTACAAAATTGTAGCGTGGTTTTTAGCACTAGTCACAGCATAACAGCTTTGACACTCATAGAAATATGTAGACAAAAGTTAAACTGAACCACCAAGAAGTTCGACTCTGCATACAATGCAACACTACAGAAACAGTGATGCATGTCCCCTAATATTGTGCAAAATATAAAAATGGCAGATGTAAATTTTTTTAAAAAAACAACAACTCAGAGAAATAGCAATCATCACTTTACAAATTAACAACCCTCCCCCCCATTTATGAAGCTGTGTTAGAGTTTGTTTATTGCAGGCCAGGGCAGTAAAAGCTCCGACGTTCATATGGTTCAAGATTCTCTTTATTAACCATATGGTTCTGAAGGAAATTATGAGGAAAACCTTTTTTGGCTCTTATTTGTTTTAAAAAAAGGTCTAACCCCAAACATCTAAATGGTGCCCTGGACATTTTGTTAAATGTTCAATTAGCCCTGCAAAATGTCCCAAGTCCTAAGCCCACCAAAAACATACCTTCATCACGCTTCCTTGGAATTTAGACAAACAGTGGACAGCCAGACTAGAAAGACATCTAAAATATGGGTTTTGAAAATAATGAGTTTAATGCTATAGCAAGAAAAATGTCCAAATACCACTTTATGCCATTTTTGGACGTTTTTCTCTTTTGAAAATGAACCCCAATAATGTCTAGCTTGCATGTAAGCAAAACAGTTCCAAGGTGAAAGATCAAACAGGGTACAAAGTGTATCATAAGATAATATAGAGAACATGTACTATTGAAAAAGTCTCCTACCCATTGCAAACCCTTAACAAGCCATTTCATAAAGGTTCCCCCTCCTAATCCAAGTGTAAAACTCAAGTTATCCACAACAGGCAACAAGGGAATCCACTGTGGGATTATTTCTTATTCTATGGCATAACTTTCTCCAGCAACTTCTGATATAAAACCAGACAATATGAGGAGCAAAACCTCCACCTAAAAAGCCTTTCTATGAAGTGCAAAAGGTCCAGATAAATGAGCCAACAAAGAGACTTCTAGTTCCACAGTGGTATAATAGTTGAAACATTTAAACCAATCCTGCGCACAATGTAAATCGCAAGCAAGATTATATAATTTCAAATCTGTCAACCCCCATCCTCCCTTGTCCCTGGACAATATCAAGATGTGTAATGTGGATTCTAGGTCACTCCCCCCCTAAAAACCAATGAAGAGCACCATGGAACTGCAAATATTCCCTGTAGCAAATATATATTAGTAAAGACTGAAAAATAAAGAGTCAGCGAGGCACTATAAGCATACTGGGACAGACCAATGGTCCATCAAGCCCAGTAGCTTGTTCTCATGGTAGCTAATCCAGATCACTAGTACCTGGCCAAAAACCAAAGAGTAGCAACATTCCAGCATCTCAAAGAATAGCAAGGTTCCAGAACCTCAATGAAAGCAAAATTCCAGAGCTGAGATTGTGATGTCATAATGCCTCATTCCACAGAGCCAACCTCATCAGTGATGTTACAATGGATTAATTGTCCTATACTTGGCACACTTAAGAGCATAAGAATAGCTTACTGGGTCAGACCATGAAGCCCAGTAGCCCGTTCTCACGGTGGCCAATCCAGGTCACTAGTACCTGGCCAAAACCCAAGGAGTAGCAATAGTCCACGCTACCGATCCAGGGCAAGCAGTGGCTTCAAAGAAATATCTTCCCTGCTAAAGTAACTGGTAATATTTTCCAGATCTTCAGCCACTTCACAATGCTCTTCAAGAGAGGTCTAATATTATCTACATATAAGCGCCCTGTACATTGACCCTTGGATACCATATATGGCTCTGTGCTTCTTGTAAAGGGAAAGATGAACATTCCTTAGTAATATGGATATTTCATTGCAGAGCCTCAGACTTGGAGGCATTTAACGGCAATACGGAAATGGTCCCAAAGTCCGTAAAAGTTTGTAAGACCTTTGACAGCTATCTAGTAAGGTTTGTGAACATTATCGTTATGTAATCCACAAATGCTAAACAAAACCAGAAACTAGAAGCTACTAATACTGCATTAAAAAAAAAAATCAGTCAGTAAGCATACGTTTTGTAAGATGCCCTCAGATTAAAAAAAAAAAACTCACCAAAATTTGAGCACACTACCAAACCCTTATCCACACTTATCACCTCTCATCTAGATTTCTGTAACTTGCTTCTCACAAATATCCATGTACAATTTTGACCGCCATATATTGAATTAGGTTGATAATGTGTAAACTGCTTCCATTATCTCAATCTGTATACTTTAGAGTCGTTTAAATACCTACGTAATATAAATGCGCATGAGTCGAGTCTCTTTCATTTGAAAGGAAATTCTGCAATGATAGGGCATAGGATGAAGTTAAGATGTGATAGGTTCTGGAGTAGTCTGAGGACATACTTTTTTACAGAAAGGGTGGTAGATGTGTGGATCAGTCTCCCAGAAGAGGTGGTGGAGACAGAGACTGTGTCTGAATTCAAAAGGGCCTGGGATAGGCACTTGGGTCTCCTGGAGAGAGAAAGAGATAATGGTTACTGTGGATGGGCAGTTCTATGACCTCACAATGCAGGTGCACAGAGCCTTAGCCTATAGGAAGAGGAGATGCAAATGTTAAGAACCTTAGCCAATAGGGAGAGGAGGAGATAATGGTTACTGCAGATGGGCAGATTAGATGGGACATTTGGCCTTTATCTGTCATCATGTTACTATGTTTCTATAGTTCACCACATAAACGTATTCCAAAATATCCTATTGCCTTAGAGGAAAAAAAGAGGTAAGTTCTGGCACAAAATTTTTTTTAAAGAAAAATGAAGAAAAGACCTCAGTTTCTTCCAGGGAAAATTTCACCTGGAGGTCCTCTATGCCAGCCGTATTCAACTTTATAGCTGCATAGGAAAAAACATCCTAGGTCTATGACATCACAATGCAGGTGAAAGCCTTAGCCAATAGGGAGAGGAAGAGACGGGCAGACTAGATGGGCCAGTTGGCCTTTATCTGCCGTCATGTTTCTAATTATAACCACAAAAATTTGGTACATTAAATCCCATCCACCCTCTAAAACTAATCCACATGAAAACAATCCAATTTAAAGTGATTTCTGACATGTGATAGAATCCCTTTAAAATGCCCAAATGAAAATTTAAACTTGTTTAACTTTAGTATTTTCTCTTTATTCTTCTCTTACCCAATGCACATCCTTCTTAAAAGCTGTACTTTGTGAGTCACAAAGATAGCATGGATTGTTTCCTCTGTTAATTTCTAGTTTTCCACCTGAGAAATTTCTCTGTTCACACAGGAGCTTGAAAGCGCTGAACTATGGAAAAAGTAATTATTTCAAGTCTTTGTTTATTCCTCTAATGATGCAACTTTTATTGGCACACGTTTATCAGGTTGGCAAGTGAAGAGCAAGGAAAGCTAATTAGAAAATTGGGGAATCCATACCAAACATAAAAAAAAATACATATATAAAACAAAGCACATACGCAGAAGAGGACTTTACTTTCCTCACTTCTACCCTTTCACTAATTTAAGAATACATATTGTTATTTTTGGCAAATCAATGCTGCTTGCATTCGTGCTCCTAGTCAAACAAATCATTACATCGTTGATTGCCTAGGTGCGATGTCATTACTCACTTTGAAAAGTGCTCATTACTGCTATCAGCAAGTTTAACATTGATTTGACTGGCATTTTCCCGAATAGTGCCTAATGATGAAGGACCATAGGAACGTTCCTTTTTTTTTCTTAATATCATCTTTATTAAGGAGTCAACGGAGAACAGAAACAACAATACAGTAGAAAGCACTTATAGAAAAGGGAAGAAAAATGCAAACACCATAGAACATAATACAAGCATGAAAGATGGTGTCAGGACAAAAGCGCGCCGGGACAAAGGCGCGCGCAGACAATTGAGCGCAGCGCGGAGGAGCGCGCCGCAGAAAATTACTGTTTTTAGGGCTCCGACGGGGGTGGCGTGGGGGGGAACCCCCCCCACTTTACTTAATAGAGATCGCGCCACGTTGTGGAGGCGTTGTGGGGGGTTTGGGGGGTTGTAACCCCCCACATTTTACTGAAAACTTCACTTTTTCCCTGTTTTTAGGGAAAAAGTTAAGTTTACAGTAAAATATGGAGGGTTACAACCCCCCAAACCCCCCACAACGCCGGCGCGATCTCTATTAAGTAAACTGGGGGGGGGGCTCCCCAACAAAACCCCCCATCGGAGCCCCTAAAAACTGTAATTTTCTTCGGCGCGCGCCTCTGTCTTGTGCTCAGTTGTCGGCGCGCGCCTTTGTCTTTCGCGGGGTTGTCTATGAACCATGAAAGATATCCACACACTTCCATATCAACGCATCCAGCTAGCAACAATACACCTACATAAGTAGAATACATAGGAACTTTCTAATGAAGATAAAACTCTTTGCATTGCCGACCCTTCCGATATCATTGCAATTTGGCAGCATTTATTTATTTATATATTTTTGCACTGAGCATGTTTTGTTTGTTAAGAAGATAAAAACCATTTATAATTTATTTGCATGGCTGGCAAGATATAAAACGACATATGTTGGTTGTCTGTGACAGTTGACTGATAAGAACATAAGAATAACCTTACTGGGTCAGACCAATGGTCCATCAAGCCCAGTCGCCCGTTCTCACAGTAACCAATCCAGGTCACTAGTACCTGGCCAAACCCCAAGGAGTAACAACATTCCATACAGAATCTCAAAGAATAGCAAGATTCCGTAATCCCAGAGAGTAATAAGACTCTAGAACCCCATAGAGTAGCAACATTCCATGCTACCGATCCAGGACAAGCAGTGGCTGCCCCTATGTCTTTTTTTTTTTTTTTTTTTTTTTTATTTATAAATTTCAAATTAACAAATCAAGATAAATCTTGTACAGAAAGTGATTACAACAAAAGAACCAGGAAAAAAAAAACCTCATAATTTTACATAGAAACTGAGTATTTTGTAATCTCTCAAGTCCACCATATGATCCATGATGTAGAATAAACGGATTACTAACAAAGAAATATTTATTAAAGATAATTAGTACGTGGTTAACTGATATTCAGGCGTCTAAATTCTTGAAGCCCTCATTCTTTCCCTTTCTCCAGGCGGGACAAGGAGAGAAGGGGCTGCCCCTATGTCTTAATAACAGACTATGGATTTTTCCTTCAGGATTTTGTCCAAACCTTTCTTAAAACCAGCTATGCTATCTGCTCTTACCATAACCTCTGGCAACGCGTTCCAGAGCTTAACTATTCTCTGAGTGAAATTTTTTTCCTCCTATTGGTTTTATGCAATCCGCTAAGAAGATCGATTGTCGGCTCCGGGCGGCTTTCCCGCAGAGGAGAGAATCCTGCATTCACCGTGGGCCTCATCTGGGGCAGCCTCCTTGGAGCGGCTGGGGCACGGGCAGTGTGTCTGGGAGGGAATGCATGGATGGGAGAACATCGCAGGGGAGGAGACATAGGCATCCTGGGACTGTCTGACAAGTCTCTTCCCTGAAGAAGCCCTTTCTGGAAACGTCAATCGCTCCTCCTAAACTTACTTGCTCCACTTCATCACTGACGCTGAAACCGTGGATTGAAGACAAAGTTTTATTTTATTTTCCTTTCCAGCTTATGATTTATCTTTAATCTTATCTATTGTTTTGCCTTTTGTCTTTGTTTTGTTCTATTTCTATCATTTAAATTTCTCCAGAATTCTACTGTTCAATGACTCCCCCTTCTGCTTCTATTCCTTTCTCTCCTCTCTTCTACCTTCCAAAGTATTTAGATCAATGCTGTCTTGTTAAAATGTTTATTTTATTTTTATTTTTCCTCTAACTCTACTTTTCACTTCTCTATTACCCTCCAGGTACTTTAGTTAGATTGTGAGCCTTCGGGACAGTAAGGGAATTTTTCAAGTACCTTTCTTATTTCTAATCTTAATGTATATTTTCTGTAAACCGCTTAGAACCTAACGGATGTAGCGGTATATAAGAAATAAATTACATTACATTACATTACATAAAAGTATTTCTCTGCAGTTTCATCGAGTGTCCCCTAGTCGTTGTAATTTTTGACGGATTGAAAAATCGATCCACTTGTACCCGTTCTACTCCCAGGATTTAGTGGACTTCAATCATATCTCCCCTCAGCCATCTCTTTTCCAAGCTGAAGAGCCCTAACCTTTTCAGTCTTTCGTTATACCAGAGGAGTTCCATCCCCTTTTATCATCTTGGTCGCTCTTCTTTGAAACTTTTCTAGTGCCGCAATATCTTTCTTGAGAAAGTGCTAACTCCCGCATCAACTCTGTGTTATCCGGTTAGCACAAGCTGATCATAATGTGCTACTTCGACTACTACTGCTACTACTAATAATAATTATTTCTAGAGTGCTAGCAGATGTACACAGCACTGTACAGAGTCACCAAGGAGACAGTCCCTGCTTTAGTGAGCTTACAATCTAAACAATCAAACGAGACAAACAGGATGCCAGGGTAGGGGTTGCAGTCAGAGGGGATGGTTAAATCGTTGGCTAGGGTGGTGAGCAGAGGGCAGAGATGCTTCAAAGAGGTGTTTTTTTTTCAGCCTGCTTTTGAATAAGGAGAGTCTTCTGACTTTATACCCATGACTTATCCACTCTGAAAAATACTGTTGGAAAATCTGTAACTTAGCGTGCACAAAACAGGCAAAATACCTCAGAGCGCTGTGTTTGCAGGCACTAACTATGGCCTCCCTTTTACAAAGCTGTGGAGGTGAGTGTCATGCGGCATATGCTGTGACACCCATTCAATTCCTATGGGTGTCGGAACATTTAACGCACTGGTCTGTGCTGTCGGGCTTTGTAAAAGGGGTGGGGGTGAGGGGGTATGTATTAAACGTTTAACATACATTTTATTCTAAAGGTTCCCTAGTTACTAATAACAGGGATTAACATTGAAGTAACATAGCTTAATGCTAATAACTTTTCCCCCATAATCTGCTTAGCTTGCCTAAAAGTAAAAAAAAAATAATAATAATAAAAAGCATACAATAAATATTTAACCTCCCGCAGAATTTCTATAAAGATTCAATGCGGCTTATAATAAGATGTTCCAGAAAATCCAGAGCAATTAAAGTAAGATTCTGGATCTACAATTGGGTGGTAATCAAGAGAATGTCAAATGTTTTCCTGAAGTGGCAGTAGGTTGAGGTCTGTCGTAGATATGGTGGTAGACTGTTCCCGGTTTTGGGGCCCTGAAACTCAAAGGTAGTTTCAAATAGTTTTCTCCGATGGACTTGTTGGAGGCAGGAAATGTCAGTTTAAAGCGTTGAGTTGTTCTGAGAAATTATGGAAGGCTTGCTTGTTTTGTGTTGCTTAAGACTGACTGTTATGCATTTTAATTCCCCTTTTTGTGCACTTTCATGTCATTTATTATTTTTAAACTCTTTTGAATTGATTTTATGTTATTTTTTTGCCATAAATGGCCGTGTAGCCTCAAGGGAAAGTCAGTCTAGAAGCTTGCTAAATAAATAAATAAGTAAATTATTGATCAGATCTGAGCATAAAGTTTCTTTGAAACCAAAACAAGGCAGCTAGATGAAGCTTATGCTCCCTAAATAAATTTGCATCACAAAGGGGGCAGTTCTGTAACGTGGACAGTGGCATTATCCCGTGCATTCTACAGAATTTTTCACAGTTCTTAAGAACTCTAAATCCTTCTTGTCTGTCTCTTGGGTCCTGTGTGTGAAATGGAGAACACTTCTGAAAATGCTACATTGGAGATTCTTCATTTTGCTTCTAGAACGTTCCTTATACTTTCTTATGTTTTTAGTACCCATACAACTGGCTGCATCCCAGCACTGTCAAAAATCTTATCTAATCTATCACTGATGCCGCCAGAGAATCACATAGTATCTTTAGGAAAGAACTAAAAACCACCTTGTTTAAGAAATTTATAACCTAACCAGACTTCTCCCCTAATATCGGAGCCTCCTCCCATCCCAAGGAGTCCGTCTACCCTCTTCTGCCAAAATTTCTATCTTTGATTGTTACCAGTTTTTCCCACTGGTGCCCGTCCTTCATTCAAATGTACCAAGTTAACAACTTACTTCTCGGAGGGGGGCGTGGCTGAGCCCGAGCGAAATGGCAGCCTGATCACAGAGCTCCTGCTCCAGCTTCCTGAATCAAAGCCACCGCGTATCAATCAGCCCGCATACAACTGTCAAATCGATCAAATTTGGCTCACCAACAACCTCCGGTCTCACTTATCGGGTGATCGCACTGCTCAATCCTCATGGCTGAAAAAAAAATTAGTAAACGGCACAAGCCCGACCCGCCATCGCCCTCGAAGGTTCCACTTCCTACATCAGAGGGAGACAACAGCGCGAAAGAAATCCTGGCGGAACTAAAGGTACTCAAAGAAATAGTCACAGATACAAAAACTACTACCGATGAAATCAATGATAAACTTACATCTTTATCAGCGGACTTCTCCGTGTTGCAAACACGTGTCACCACGCTCGAAGAAAAAATGGCCGCGACCTCCGTCTCAGTGGCTGAACTGCATAAACAAACGGCTAGAATCTCGGCACTAGAGAGGGACCTGGAGGACAGCGGGAATCGTTCACGTAGGTGCAACATACGCATTTTAGGTCTGAAGGAAGGTCAGAATGAACGTGACCTAGCTAAATATCTAGAAGATCTGATCCCTAAGCTGCTTGATCTCAAGTTTACACGAGACTTTGAAATTGAAAGGGCCCACCGAGTTCCCTCCTATCGCAACACAAATGATCGCTATCCCAGGCCCGTAGTATTCAAATCGCTCCGGTACCAGCATGTGCTGGAAATCATGCAGCGGGCTAAGACTCGCTCGCCAGTGAAGCATGAGGATGCCACGCTGTTGTTTGTCCCTGATTTGAACAAATCCACTGCTCTTCGCCGCAAGCAACTGCTCTCATACAGACCACAACTTAAACAGCTGTCAGCTAAGTTCGGCATGATGTATCCTGCCCGTATGAGAGTCACACTGCACAATCAAACTAAGGACTTCACCCAGCCTGAGGACCTTGCAGCTTTCATTGAGCAGAAATCACCTACCCCGATACACCAAGTTTGACCAGACACCCACTGCCTTTATACCTCTTCGACTGGGTCATCCTGCTTTTACTTGCTTGGCGGATCCTGATAACCATGCCTTACACTGACTGTGAGCTGCTGTTTGTTCATAGAATTCTGTTATGATAGATTGGTGGCTACCACCTTATCTGGACTACGTCCACTTAGTACTGTTTGTTAAGGGGCTTCTGTTTTCCTCTGCTGCTGTTTTAGCCTCTCTGCTACTCCCACAGGCTTTTTCATGGCTCTCTTGCCTGATTTTTCTGTAATTGTTCATGAGTTTCCAGATGTGTTTTTCTTCATAATAATGTATCCTATGACATGTGTTTACTCTCGTATGAAAATTTCTAGGAATTCACTTTTTTCCTTCTTATACAGGTGGTATCTAAATCTCAGACATGCACTCAATGTAGTCTCTACCTTGCATCTACATGGCACTTAATATCATTTCATTGAATGCAAAGGGACTTAACAATCCGATCAAATTGAAGAAGATCCTGACTCATCTCGACCAGAACAATCCGGATGTCATCATGATACAAGAAACTCATTTAAACCAGTCTTCCTCCAGCAAGGTACGTTTACCTTGGTCATTGCCTGCTTACTTCTCTGCTGCTATAGATAAAAAAGGGGGGGTACTCACCTTGATAAGAAAAAAATCAGGTCTGACGATATCATCTTCCACGTCTGATCTCAATGGTAGGTGGGTAAAGGTCCTGATACAGTATGCTGGTCAATCTATTACCATAATCAACTTATATGGACCTAACTCTGACTGCCCTGACTTCTTTCAATCCCTGGCTGCCTCCATCCTCTCGGATCCCAACACACAGATCATATTGGGTGGGGATTTTAACATGATTCTAGACCCCAAAATTGACAGAAAGTCAAACTGCACCTACAAGAAATCCAGATCTTGGTTCGCATTACATGATCTCATCCGAATATTACATCTATCTGACATCTGGCGCTGTATGCACAACACTGAAGAAGCATTTACTTTTTTCTCCAACCCACACCTTACCTATTCTCGCATCGACTTCTTTTTGCTGAGTGACTCACTCTGCACTCTGGTCACTCATTCCTCCATCTCCCCTATTACGGTCTCAGATCATGCTTCGATAACAATAAAACTCACTTTCCCACATCAACCAGCTCTTCAAAAACACTGGCGTTTTAACTCCACTATGCTGCAAGACTCCAGGTTTAAAGATTCTATCAGAGGAGCTATCAGAGAATATTTTGAACTCAACTCTCCGGAGCATACCTCCTGGCCCATCTGTTGGGATGCATTTAAGGCCTCAATCAGAGGCACAATAATTTCTTACGCTGCCTATCAACACAAACAACGAAGAGAAAAGTTACTTGATTATGAATCCGAAATCAGCTTCATGGAGTCTAAACATCAACAAGACCCATCTAATATTGATAATCTTCTTCAATTGAACAGACTCAGATTTCTTTATAACTTGACTCTACGTAAGCAAGCCGCCCATGAAGTGTTTAAACAATCTACTACATACTTCTCTGAATATAATAAAGGGGGCCACCTTTTGGCTACGTATCTGAAGAAACGGGCTGACAAGTCAAATATTACTAACATCGTACTAGATGATGGTACCTCGCTAACGGACACTGTGGCGATCTCTCAAGCCTTCAGGGATTTTTATGAAACCTTATACACCTCTGACTTGCCTCACGCTGGTTCTTCCCCTTCATTTAAATTTTTAGATACCTTGAACCATCCTTATCTGGGTAAAGATGACAACTCATCGCTTGACTCTCCCTCTGAGATATCTATGATTATCAACTCCATGTCCCCACGGAAGGCTCCAGGTCCTGATGGACTGACCGTAGAATTTTATAAAGAATTTCAAGATGTAATCATACCGCATTATCTTCATTTTATCGAACATCTTATCACTTCAGGAAGTGCCTCAGGTACCTTTACCGAAGCTCACATCATCGTACTCCTCAAACAAGACAAAGATCCCAAACGCATCTCTAATTATAGGCCTTTATCATTGATAAATGTTGACGCAAAAATTTATGCTAAATTACTAGCCAATCGTCTACAATCTGTTATGACTAAATTAATCTCTCCCGATCAATGCGGCTTCATCACAGGCCGCTACTCCAATGATAACACTCGTGTATTCTCACATATCATCAACCAGGCTCAACATGGTAAACAAGATCTTCTGGCTGTGGGCCTAGATGCTGAGAAGGCATTTGATCGTGTGGAGTGGCCTTTTATGTTTTCTGTTTTGAGATGGTTTGGAATATCCCAGTCCTTCATTGATAAAGTTCACATTCTCTACTCCTCCCCTTCGACTAGGACTCTCATCAATGGTCTGCTGTCATCTCCCTTCCACCCATCTAGGGGAACCAGACAGGGATGCCCCCTATCCCCTCTGCTCTTTGACTTAGCCCTTGAACCATTACTTATAGCCATTCGCTCTTCATCTGTAATTGAGGGGTTTAAACATCAAGGCCTGGAGATCAGAACATCAGCATACGCCGATGACATCCTACTATACATGACGCCTCCCTCACTACCCTCTCTTTTTCAACTAATCAGTGACTACTCCTTGGAATCAGGATACAAACTTAATACTGGCAAGACGGAGGTGATGCCGCTGAACTGCCCTTCTATGGAAACTGAGGTGAAATCACTAGGTGTCACCTGGACGAAATCAAAAATGAAATATCTGGGAGTCATGTTTGGCCCCTCTCTGGAGGAGACTGCTCAACTCAACATTGAATATCTCTTCAACATTGTTAAATCCACCACGAGCAAATGGTCACCTCTACACTTATCATGGTGGGGCAGAATGGAGACCATTCGCATGATGATCTCACCTAAGCTTACTTACGTGTTGAGCATGCTTCCATTTCTTCTACCTTCCTCGTTTTACAAAACCATTGAAGCCACTTTATCTAATTTCTTATGGAACAATAAGCAACCACGAATTGCATTGATCAAACTGAAGGCAGATAGATCTTGTGGGGGAGTCAATTTTCCTGATTTTTTCCACTACCACGGTGCTTTTCTGATTCGTCACTGGACTCATCACTATTCAACTCCGCTCTCAACTGAATCTCCATGCTGGTATCTTTTGGAATGTCTAAAATACGGCAAGTCGCGTATGAGGATGCTAATGGGTTCTCAATTATCTCGAACAGACAAATCGGATCGAATCCTTACTTCTTACATGGCTGCCTTACGTAAGGTCGACTCTCAGCTCGAGGTTAGCTGGGACAAATCTAAACTCATCCCCATCTGGAATAATGATAGATTTCGTATACAAGGCTCCCCTGTCTCCTGGCGGCAATGGCAACAATGTGGTATTCATACTATCCTAGACCTGTATCAAGGGGACAAACTGATGTCCTTCCAAGACCTCTCCCGAAAGTGGAACCTGCCTAACAATCAACATTTTCAATGGATCCAACTGACACACTGCATAAGTAAAGCGATACCGGATCCCCATGCACTAATTTCTCGTCCGAGTATGGAATCTCTACTATCCAAATTCTCAGCATGGCAATATAGAGCCTCGCTCTGGTACAAATGGCTGCAAAAATCCTACTTTGGCATCCCCAAATATTCCACCCTTAAATGGAATGAGGATCTAAACCTTCCCTCAGATGCCATCGATTGGGCCACTGTTTGGCTTCATCTATTTAAATCCATTAAATCTGCCTCCCTTCTACAATCAATGTATTTTGTACTTCATAGAGCTCTTTGGACCCCTATATTGGCCAACAAAATCGACTCGACTAAATCTAACAGTTGCTGGTCTTGCCTGACGCATACTGGTTCCCTGAAACACCTCATGTTTACATGCAAACACCTGACACTATACTGGGAGGAAGTATGGCGTGTAATATGTTCAGTGTTGCACATTCATGAACCTCTTACATTCAACATTGTCATCCTGAACTCCTCTGGTGTTTCCTCTCCCCTTGACTCCTTCGAATGCACATTGCTGTCAATAATGATGTCTCTTGCTATTCAAAACGTTCTTTGTTGCTGGAAAGATTTGTCACAGATAGATCATCACACCTGGTGGAATAATCTCTGTTTAACTAGTAGATATGAAAAAGCTCTGGCTGAAAAGAATACCTCTCTTTGCAAGTATAATAGAATCTGGTCTCCCCTAATAGCATATTGCTCGGAGTCCAACATCGCACCATAAGTGCTGGTGTTGGTGAACAGTTTCCTGCCATTCTGTATGTAACGATGTCTTATTCCTATTTCCTGGAATTTGTTCATTAATGTTCATTTACCTGTCATACTTGTAACATATCTATGCCGTTTTATCTCATGAACGAAATGTCATAATGTTATTCTTTCTCTACTACTGTTTTCTTTTCGCTTTAACTTTAATAAAAATATTTGAACACAAAAAAAAAAAAAAAAAAAACTTACTTCTCATCAACATCTTATGTTATCTTTTTCACCTTCGCAGTCTTGCACCTTTGTAACTCAAAGCGCAATCTCCTTTCTCTTCTCCTACTTATGCTCTAAATATCGTCGACTGTATAATGCTACTCATTGTGAAACCGTGTAATACACAGACCCTGTAACTCTCCTGTTACTATCACTAGATGTTCAATGCTATACTCTGTAATTCGCTGTCTGTACAGTTTCTCTTCATTGTAAACCGCCTAGAAGTCGCAAGATTGTTGGCGGTATATAAGAATAAAGTTATTATTATTATTATAATCAATGCGAGGGTGAGTATGAGAAGACTGAAAGATTTATGATAGTGGCAGCAATGTTAAGACTGCTGCTTTCAGAATTGTTATTGTTCCTGTGTGTTAAGAATACAGTCAAACCTCGGTTTGCGAGTAATGCGGTTTGCAAGATGAGCAAAACATTCTCGCAAATCTTGTCTCGCAAATCAAGCGTTGACTCGATTTGCGAGCACCCCACCCCTGAGAAATGGCATCGCCCCCCCCCCCCCCACCCCCTGCAAACCGGCACCCCCCACCTGAACAGCATTGAGCCTTACTCCATCTAGCACCGGCACGCAGCCCCACAGGACGTGCCGGTGCCAGTGAAAGAAGTTCCTGCCTCTTGCCTGGGCCTTGAGCATCTGCGTATGCTCAAGGCCTTCTGGTTCTCACTCTGAGATTCTCAATCTCGAAGAGAGCGAGAACCAGAAAGCCTTGAGCATGCGCAGATGCTCAAGACCCAGGCAAGAGGCAGGAACTTCTTTCACGTTTCCCTTATTTCCTATGGGGAAATTCGCTTCGATATACGAGTAATTTGGTTTACGAGCATGCTTCTGGAACGAATTATGCTCGTAAACCAAGGTTCCACTGTAATTATTTCCAACTTCATTTTGAGAATGGGAAAGATGTCATGATTTTCTTTTCTTTTTTTAAATTTGGTATGTTTCCTTTATTGTAGCTTTTCGATATTGTAGTTTTGTATATTGATATGTTTCTGTAACTTACCTCAAGCGTATTGGAGAGGTATGTTATCGAATCGCAAGGTAGAGTAAAGATGTTAATTGTAGATGTCTTTGCTGTTACAGATGTTGAAGTTGTGTATAAAAGCAGGGATGGACACGTGCTTAAGCTGAACGTAGAAGCAAATGAAACTACAACATTGTTGGAAAATACGACGTTTGTAAGTAATTAAAAGTTGAATTTGCTTTTCTTTACCTAAAAGAAACAAAAAAATGTATAGGGCCCTTTGACTAAAGTGCATTAAAGTGTTTAGGAGGGAATCTATAAATGGTGCCAGTAAGATCCACGCCACATGCCAATTCGAGAAAAGTCACTTAGACCCATAGGGATTGATTCTCTATAGGACGCCGGTCTCTCCTAGAAGGGCGCTGCGTTCCTCCAATCAGTCCTTACTGTCCATCCCATCAATTGCCTTTTCTAGACATTTACAGAGATTCTAGTTTCTCTGTAATGGCCCCAAAGCTCGGGACCTCCCTTCCGCTATATCTGCCCACAGAAAAATCTCAAATCATTTAAATCACGTTTGAAAGCCTATTATTTCAAACTGGCATTTGACCCTAGTTCTAAACACTTCAGTTTAGGTCTTCTTTTGCTTTCTTCTTCTCGCATCCTTCCCCCCCATCCTCCTGATTTTACCTTATTTGTTCTTACCTCTTGATATTGTAAACCTTTCCTGCCCTTGATTGTCATTTTGGCCCGGATTCTGTATATGATGCCCAGGAAGGGTGGGCCTTAAGCGCCTGAGCCAGTCAGGTCCTAGATTCCTGTGGGTTGGGGCAGGGGAGGGGCAGGCCCACCTCATTTGGATGGATGTGGGCCTGCCGGCCAGATGGTATAAGGACCTGTCCGTCCGGCCAACTTACTAGGTGAAGCCCAGTGGGGAGAGTGCCAAGGAGGGGGTGGGGGGTTGTTGGGGGGGTCTGGGCGGGGGGGTTGGGGCATTTCATTGGGGGGGTTGTGGACAGGGGATTCATGGGGGGGTCCTGGGAGGAGGGATTGGGAACCCTCCTGCTGGCAATCTTCTAGAAAGGGCGGACGGTCATAGGGCAGGAGGGGTTGGTCATCCTCTTGCTGCGATCGTTGGGGGGTGGGGGGCTTACCGGCAGGAGAGGATGGGCACCCTCCTACCGGCGATTGTCAGGGGTGGGTGGGGGGTCTTTTGGCAGGAGAGATTGGGCATCCCTCCTGCCTCATTCATTTAGTGGGAGGGGGGGACTGGTGGCCATGGCCGCTATACTAATCGCGGCAGGGAGGCATTTTGCTGGCCTACATTGTAAGCCTCTCCCGCTCTACTAGGGAGACGCTTAGGTGAGCTTCGGCGGGCTTGCTAGGCTTCTGGAGGCACTTTGAAAATAGGCGGCCTGCCTAGGGAGCATTTTTTTTAAAACGTGTATCCCGATTGGCTGATTATACAGTTGTAGGATGCCTACAGCTGCCTACAATCAGGACACGGTTTACAGAATCCGGGCCTTTGTGTCTAGTATTGTTAATTGTACCGTATTCATTTCCCTGTTGTGTTGTTGTTTTTTTTTATTATTTCCCTTTGGTTTTTATCTATTGTTAACCGCTTTGATTTGACTTTTGTTTTTTTGTTAATATTGGCGGTATATCAAATAAAATGTAACTGTCTCAGCAGTCGCCTAAGAAGCGGCTGAGAATCGCACACCGGCATCCTACACAGAATTGCGTCTGTCTTTAAAAATAGATTCCTTACCCCCTGATTCTGTAATTGACATCCATGTCACCGGCGCCAGTTACATGAATGCCTGATCGAGTGATCCCTTGCCATGGTTCATAGACAACCCCGCGAAAGACAAAGGCGCGCGCCAACAACTGAGCGCAAGACGGAGGCGCGCGCCGAAGAAAATTACAGTTTTTAGGGGCTCCGACGGGGGGTTTTGTTGGGGAGTCACCCCAGTTTACTTAATAGAGATCGCGCCGGCGTTGTGGGGGTTTGGGGGGTTGTAACCCTCCACATTTTACTGTAAACTTAACTTTTTCCCTAAAAACAGGGAAAAAGTGAAGTTTTCAGTAAAATGTGGGGGGTTACAACCCCCCACACCCCCCACAACGCCCCCACAATGCGGCGCGATCTCTATTAAGTAAAGTGGGGGGGTTCCCCCATGCCCCCCCCCCGTCGGAGCCGTAAAAACTGTAATTTTCTGCGGCGCGCGCCTTTGTCCCGGCGCGCTTTTGACCTGACACCCTTGCGATCAGTTGATCACGGCAAGGAAATACCCAATCAGCTGAGCCAGCAGGCCTCCCTGAAGCGGGGAGCTTTGCCGGCTCAGTTGATCAGGGGAAATACACCTGCCATGATAAGCTGAACTGGCTGCAGCAAAATCGGCAGGAGGGATACCCACACCCTCCTGCTGCTAACACCTCCCAAACAAAATGTGGCAGTAGGGACGCACACTCCCTCCTGCTGCCGATGCCCCCCATCATGATTGGCAGGAGAGATGCCCATTCCCTCCTGTCGACACCCCCCCCCTCCAAGCGGCAACATCCCTCTGGAGTCCCTGCCCCCTTTCAAGTTCCGAGTAATCCTGCTTTAATGATAGACCTGACACGGGCTGTGCTCTGGCATCTCCGCCTGTATCAGGGGTCTGTACAAAGATCACATATACAAATTTCAAATGAAAATAATAATTATACTCGTACATAAGATGATTAAACAAACAGATTATACATGCATGGTTGATATGCATAAAAATTACAACATGTATAATTGACAGGAATATATAAAGCATGCAACATGACAAAAAATGAAAAAGGCATCTAAAAAATCATTTGTTAAAAAGCATCTAAAAGACATTTATTAAAGAGCTATAATGTGGCAACTATGACAAATGAGTTTGAGCTTATTTAAAAATGCAATTGTTTTGAAAGGTGTTATGTCAAATTTCCTGAAATAAATAAACGTGACGAAAGTGATATATATGAAATTGTGTGCCTTATGCGAGTATAAAAGTGATAGTACTGGAAAATGATAGGAGGCTTGCGCCAGAAGACGTATGAGGAGAGAGTGGAAGCCCTGACTATGTATACCCTAGAGCAGGGGTAGGCAATTCCAGTCCTCGAGAGCCAGAGCCAGGTCAGGTTTTCAGGATAGCCACAATGAATATGTATGAGATGGATTTGCATGCACTGCCTCCTTGAGATGCATATTGATTGTGGATATCCTGAAAACCTGACCTGGCTCGGGCTCTCGAGGACCGGAATTGTCTACCCCTGCCCTAGAGGAAAGGAGGGACAGGGGAGATATAATTCAGACGTTCAAATACTTGAAGGGTATTAACGTAGAACAAAATCTTTTCCAGAGAAAGGAAAATGGTAAAAACCAGAGGACATAATTTGAGGTTGAGGGGTGGTAGATTCAAGGGCAATGTTAGGAAATTCTACTTTACGGAGAGGGTGGTGGATGCCTGGAATGCGCTCCCGAGAGAGGTGGTGGAGAGTAAAACTGTGACTTGAGTTCAAAGAAGCGTGGGATGAACACAGAGGATCTAGAATCAGAAAATAATATTAAATATTGAACTAAGGCCAGTACTGGGCAGACTTGCATGGTCTGTGACTGTATATGGCCATTTGGGGGAGGATGGGCTGGGGATGGCTTCAATGGCTGGGAGGGTGTAGATGGGCTGGAGTCGGTTATGACGGAGATTTCGGCAGTTGGAACCCAAGCACAGTACCGGGTAGAGCTTTGGATTGTTGCCCAGAAATAGCTAAGAAGAAAAAATGTAAAAATTTAAATTGAGTCAAATTGGACAGGCTGGATGGACCATTTGGGTCTTTATCTGCCGTCATCTACTATGTTACTATATAATAAATAAATAAATAAGTCTGCTCACTAGAAGGTCTTGCAATTCAGTATAAAAGATCAAAATACTAGGGGCTCATTTTACTAAGTTGCGCTATGCGTTTTAGCGCGCACTAACCATGCGCTAAACACATGCAATAATAAAAAACTGAACTCAATAGAAAGCTCCCCAATCAATTTTATCATTTAAACCAGGGGTGTCAAAGTCTCCCCTCGAGGGCCGCAATCCAATCGGGTTTTCAGGATTTCCCCAATGAATATGCATGAGATCTATTTGCATGCACTGCTTTCATTGTATGCTAATAGATCTCATGCATATTCATTGGGGAAATTCCTGAAAACCCAATTGGATTGCGGCCCTCGAGGAGGGACTTTGACACCCCTGATTTAAACCTTGCGGATGCAAAGTCTGCAGAGTAAAAATCCCAAAAGATTCTCTTCTTCTCAGGGCAAAGTTCTAATCTCCACCCCGTGGATGTTTCTTAACCACTTCGATTACAATGCTTTTAACTCCTGGAAGTTATGTTTGTAAGAAAGAGGTCCCTTCACATTCTGCCTTTTAATATTTGACTTGTGTTCTATGAGACGGACTTTCAACTCTCTAGAGCAGTGGTTCCCAACCCTGTCCTGGAGGACCACCAGGCCAGTCGGGTTTTCAGGCTAGCCCTAATGAATATGCATGAGAGAGATTTGCATATAATGGAAGTGACAGGCATGCAAATCTGCTTCATGCATATTCATTAGGGCTAGTCTGAAACCCCGATTGGCCTGGTGGTCCTCCAGGACAGGGTTGGGAACCACTGCTCTAGAGGTCATCCCTACGTACATCGCACATGGACATGTAATCACGTAAACAGCGTGATTAGACTTAGGGCTCCTTTTGCAAAGCTGCGTGTGACTTTTCATCAAGCGCTAACCCCCGCGCTGGCCAAAAAACTACCGCCTGCGTTAAACTGCTACCTTCGTAAAAGGAGCCCTTAGTTGCTGAACTATTTCAGCAAAAACATTCGCTTGGTAATGGGATGAATGAAATCCTTTGTTTGAACATTCACTGCACAGGTAGAACAAGAACCACATTTGTAATGTCCTGCAGGCAAAACATTCATGGGAGATTTTAGGCGGTAACGTGGAAGGACATAAAAACTCCTTCAGATTTTTTTTTCCTCTAGAAAAAGCAAACCTGAGACTAACCAGAGATTGAACAATGTCCCAGTGCTGTCTGATCAGGTCCGCAATTGCAGCGCTTTTGGTTGAATGTTTAGGGACACCTGATCAGATTCTTGATCAACATCCTGAGACTTGTCAACTAATAGTTGTTCCCTATCATTGAATTTTGCTCTGGTATAAGCCTGTCTCAAAGTAATTTTCGGATATTCCCTTCTCTGCAGTTTCTTTTTCATTTGATTTGTCTGGGATTTAAAGTCTCCCAATCAGTGCAATTTCTACGCAATCTTAACATCTGTGAAAAGGGCAGACTTTTCTTTAAATGTTGAGGATGACAATTTGAAAATTCTAAAAAATTGTTTTTCGTTGTGGGTTTTTCAAATTATTTTGTAATGAATCCATGGTTGTTATTAATAATCAAAATATCCAGAAAATTCACTGATTGTGCAGAGAAATTAGCTGTAAACTGTTTGCGGGGGTCACATGTGTTGAGCCAACAGACAAAACTGTTTAGCTGAGTTTGCGAACCCATCCAGAGCACAAAGACGTCATCAACGTGTACATTTTTTAAAAAACATGGAGAATGATACACCCAAGTCATCTCAAATTGGGTCATGAAAAGATTTGCAACCGAGGGGGCAAATGTTGCACCCATTGCAACCCCAGTCACTTGCTTAAACAAATTCCCATCAAATGTAAAAAAAAGTTTTCACACACTGCCAAACGCGATAACTGTACCAAAAAAATCTGATGGAACAGCATAAGGTTTAGGATGTGCTTCAAGTACAGTGAAAATGACATCTACTGTTTCAGATTGCAGTATAGATGTATAGAACGCTGACACATCTAGCGTTGTTACAATGAAAGGACCCGAGCTGCTGTCAATCATGTTTAATTTAGTCAGTAAGGCCCTCTTTTACTAACGGGTCCTTTTACTAAGGTACGGTAGCCGATTTAGCGTGTGCTAATCAATTTAGCGCACGCTAAATGCTAACGCGTCCATAGACTATAATGGGCGTGTTAGCATTTAGCGTGCGCTAAATCAGTTAGTACGCGCAAAAACGCTTAGTGCACCTTTGTAAAAGAGGGGGGTAAGGTGCGCTAAATCGATTAGCGTGCGCTAAACATTAACGCATGCATGTTAGTCTATGGACAAGTTAGCGTTTAGCGCACGCTTAACATTAACGCATGCATGTTAGTCTATGGACACGTTAACATTTAGTGCGCGCTAATCAGTTAGCGCACCTTAGTAAAAGAGGGGTAAGGTGCGCTAAATTGATTAGCGCGTGCTAAACATTAACGCATGCATGTTAGTCTGTGGACATGTTAGCGTTTAGCGCGCACTTAACATTAACGCCTGCATGTTAGTCTATGGACACGTTAACATTTAGCGTGCGCTAAATCAATTAGTGCGTGCTAATCGGTTAGCGCACTTTAGTAAAAGAGGGGGGTAAATGTTTAGAACCTTTAATGTACAAACTACATTTAGGAACTTCCACCTTTTCAAAAACATCCACGAAGGTTGACAGTGGTTCTAACATTGCGCCCCTGGTGGTAATAATAGGACACACAGGTGAATTTCTCAAATCTTTATGGATTTTTGGTAAGAAATACATGTTAGGAATAGTATGATGTGCTCTATTTAGAAATTCTATGAGCATTGGAGCTTTTATCACAGCGGACGGCGTTAAAAAAACCTCTAACACAGCTTAATAAAAGGAGGCCAGAGTTTCCTGCACTACACAATCCTTCATAAAACTGAACAAAGCTTCCTTCTTCCCCATAATGATGGCACTTTTCATTTTTCATGTCACAATATATGAACCCATTATGGAAAGGCATAAGCTAATATTTCTACAGTTACTGTAAGGCAAAAATTCTACAAGAGACAAATTCCTCTACGCTGATATTATTGAACTCCATATGGCATACAGCTCTGTAAGAAAATCCTTTGGAGGATTTAATAATATCTTTCCTTCTAGTAGATTTGTCTGTAGAGGCTGTTGAACATGAGTTACTGTTTGTATGCCTGCGAATGTCAACTGACTCGCGCGTTGTAGGCTTCAGTATGTAGAGAATCCTATATAAATTGTTTTTATACGTTCCCTTATATTTTGAATCCTCGGTCATCCTTTACATTACAGATGCTTGTGTGATGCATCATATAGGGCTCCTTTTACTAAGCTGCGATAGAGTTTTTAGGACGTGCTGAATTGCCGCGTGCACTAAACCCATGCTACGCGGCTAGAACTAACGCCAGTTCATTGCTGGCGTTAGTATCTAGCGCAGGGCAACAAAACAAAGGAGAAAGTCCAACTTTGTCTGCAGAAAAAACCAAGCAGGAGAAACAAACAAAACTGCAGACTGTGTACAAGATGCAGGCAAAAATATATTGTACCGAAATTAAAATGCAAATAAGTAAAATAAAACCCTTTTACCAATCAAGGGACCCGACAGGGTCCGTGTTTCGGACAAACCTTCGTCAGGGGTCCATGGTGAAAAAGGTTGGGACATACCAGCCTCTTTTTACTGCTTCCTTGAGACGCTTTACTTTCTGCAGCAATCCTCGGCGAACAAAATATACAGGCACTTTGTTACTTATCTTCATTTTTTATGGTATGTCCCAACCTTTTTCACCATGGACCCCTGACGAAGGTTTGTCCGAAACACGGACCGTGTCGGGTCCCTTGATTGGTAAAAGGGTTTTATTTTACTTATTTACATTTTAATTTTGGTACAATAAATTTTTGCCTGCAGTCTGCAGTTTTGTTTGTTTCTCCTGGTTAGTATCTAGCGCGCACGGCAATTCAGCGCGCGCTAAAACCACTATCGCAGCTCAGTAAAAGGAGCCCATAGTGCATAACATTTTGCTTTCTGACGGTCTCTCCGATGAGATTAGGTGCCTCTTGTGTAGGAGTTTAAAAAAAAAAAAAGAGAGAGAGTTTTGATTTTGGCACATTTCACTGAAGGTAACTAAACTTGCCTATAATGGAAGTATTTTTGTCGCACTTATTCAAATGAACCAAATACAAAACAATATGCCTAGCTTCTTGCTGTATTAATGTGGTAATCAAATCATCGACTGCTGTGCAACGAGCCTAATTGCATGTCTAGCAGTACCTCAATTAAGCTCTTCAGAATCAATTAAAATTAGTAAGAGTCCTTATCCTAGCCAGACTAATGAAAAAAATACAAGTATGCCATGTGATCTTGACAACTTATTCCAGTATATATATATATATATATATATATATATATATATAGGTTAACAGCATAGCTATAGACTCATGGAGTTTTAACTAATAACAAACAGCTGGATTATTATGATGGGAACAGGAAAGTGAATTACTTTCTTTTAATAGATATAGATTTGATTAGCACTTTTATTATCATATTCTTTGTTGACGTTGCTGCATTCAGCCACATGTGAAGATATTTCTGCCTGGCTTTCTTTGTAATCATGTGAAACTTGCACGCAAAGTAAGGGCAGATAGAAAAAAAAAAAAGAGAAAAACTCAATACTAGGACATGGATGGTAAAATTCAAATTAATAAATAAATACATATGTGTATATAAAGATTTCTTTGGATGAATTTAAGTTAGTTTATGTCTATACTGTTTTTTTATATAGTATAAATCAATACCTTTCAAATATTTCAAGGTCTGTATCATGTCATCCCTGTTTCTCCTTTCCTCCAGAGTGGACATCAGGTCATCAAGACTCTCTTCATACCTTTTTTAACGCTTTTCTCCGAGTTGGCCCAGGGGGCATTATAGTGGAAGGCCTCTGGACCAGCTCCATCCTGAGAATGACACAGGGACAGAATTTGTCCCCGTTCCTGCAGTTAACCGCGGGAAACCATCCCCATGTCATTCTTTAAGGGAGAGAGGGAAGAATCAGAGTATGAATGGGCACATATACTAACCCTCAAGCCTTGCATTAAAGAATGCTGGTGTAGAAGGACTGAGGCTGAGATAGACACTAAAAAATGACAGTCTCTGGTATCCAGAGCAGATATTGTGATGTCATATTGCCTCATTCCACCAATGGCTAAGAGCCAGCCTCATCAGTGATATCACAATGGCTTCATTATCCTATACTTGGCTCACATAAGAATCAGAGAATGAATGGGCTCAGCCACTGACCCTCAAGCCTTGCATTGAAGAACGCTGGTGTAGAAGGACTGAGGTTGAGATAGAGACTAAAGAATGACACGGGATGGTTTCCCATGATTATCCGAGGGGACAAATTCTGACCCTGTGTCATTCTCTAGTCTAGATTGTATATAGTACTCTAAATGAAAGCTCACCATATACTTAAAAGCATGTACTGGATGAGTTAAGGGACCACCATTTTGCAAGATGGTGACACGTAGACGTGAGCGAGTGGGTATCGCTCTTCCTTCCCACCTTCAAGGTGCATGAGGGGATTCAAGAGGGCTGGGGTGGGGAGGTTGGAGTCCACTAGACCACCAAGGATTTTTGTTTAGGATGTCAGGGGTGTGGCAAACGAGGGGAGGTCATCTTTGTTTTGGGGTTGGAGAGATGGGAGTTCCAGGGGAGTCTGAGGATCTTGTGGGAATGGGGGCCACATTTCATCTCAGATCGCCCTCTTCTTTGAAGTGTATCTTGAAGACTTCCTTTGACCTGATGTTAAAGTTCTGGTGTTGGCTCAGCTATTAACTTTTTGGTGCATTTCTCTGCACTGAATAGCCTTATTACTATTATTTGAAATATGCTATGCACTGGTACCACCTACCCAAGGCTTTGCACAGGAGTAGCTTGTGCACAAAACATTTTTTTTAAAACATCAAGCACCCACAAAATTGTGCACTAAATCTGAGCTAACCCTGTGCAATTGGATTGGATCTCATGGCTTCTTTTTGTGATCTTGTGCAAGTCACTTATTTTCACATAGGGCTAGATTCACAAAGCTTTGTGAGCCTTCTCCGACCAGTTTGCGACCCTGACCCAATTCACTAACCTCCTGGCTGATCAACCTCCCACCCGATCCGATCCACACATGCAAATGAGGGGAAATGGCATGCAAAGTAGGAAGGCATCGATTCACTAAACAGAAGAAGGAACACCGATTGGGCTGGCTGATCCAAAAATAAGCGAGTGCTGAGAACCTGTCGCTCACGTCCTTGACGACTATCCTGTTCTTTGCCGCCCTGAAATCCCAGCCCTGCCGCTCCGAAATCCTAGTATCAAAACAAAAATAAAACATTTTAAACACATCTCCCTTGTGCAAAAAGCACAAGAAAGCAAGCTCTGCTGACTCTCCTGCTCTCTGCCGCCTTGTCCCTGCCGACTCTCTTGCTCTCTGCCGCCTTTCCCTGCAGTGCAAGCCTGTAGTTTTAACCCACAGTTTTAACCTGCAGGTTAACAGTGTGTTCTGTTCCATCTGGCTGCAGCGTGTTCTGGCCACTCAAAACTGCAGCCACCTCCCCTCCCCTTTGTTTTGACCTCGCTTGTGCGGTCTGCGCATGTGTCTGGATTGCTCTGCAGCGATCCGTGCGGTCGGTGTGCGGTGTGCCTCTGATCAAATAATTTGCATGAGGACTGTTTAGTGAATCGGTCACCTGGCAAGACTTGGCTACAGATCACCCACGGATCGAATCGGAAAGGTGAGTTTAGTGAATCTAGGCCATAGTCTCAGGTACTCATTTTGATTGTGAACCTGAATGTAACTCACCTTGAGCTACTTCTGAAAAGGTGTGAGCTGAATCCAAATAAATAAATATAAACAGAGCATAGCACCAGAATCTGAGCCCAACTGAAACCTAGTGTAACTCTTTGCACCTAAATTAGACGCAGATCTACCTAATTCTGTAACATTGAGTGTAAGTTCCAGAAATGCCCCTGACCTGCCTGTGCTCCTCCCATGACCATATTCCTCTTTTTGGATCCACATATAAAACTTTACATAAATATCTATATAAAATAGCGACCAAAGGATGTGTGTGCAAATTCAAATTCTTTCTAATAATTATTGGCGCTAATAATTAGCGTGCTCTGAATGTGAAAACACCCATGGGAATTGAATGGGATTCTTCACATCTTCTGCCGGGGGGAGGGGGGGGCACAGAGGGCAGGCACAACATTTCCAGTTCTGGCCAAAACCAAGCCGCAGATTTCAGCCATAAATTTGGTTTTACCGGTTTTAATTGGCTTCTAGGTTCCTGTATATCAGGTGTCCATAAACAGCTCACTCCAGTGGACCCTGGACTCCTGTTTTAGTGTTGAATTAAGCTGTTTTGATCCAAGATGGCCACACGTAAGGTTGTCTGAGCTACACTCTCCCTGAAACTCCTTCGAATTTATTTAGTTCACTACATTTTTTACCTGCTCTGAGCAATGCCGAAGAGGAGAGGACGAAGCGCTACTGGAGCCTTGCAGCGCTCCAGAACGGCCGTCTTCGGCAACATCAAGGAGCTGGTGAGGAGAATGCAGGGTACGCCGATATCATCGGGGAGTCCCCTTCAGGAGACGCACGGTGGAGGCGCATCTGTGCCGTTCTCCATAGGGTTGGAGACATCGCTGAGCCCCGATGTGAGAGCACCTCCCACACGCCCTCAGTCCACCAGTTCCCCGCGAGCTGAGGTACTTCCGGAGGTCGGAATTCACCTCCTCCTGGAGGCTAAGGAGTACGAGAGGGGGACTGTGTTGCCGGATTCCTTGCTGGAGCAGAGGAATCTGAGTGTGGAGACTGAGGAGGAAACGGTGGGGGATGAATGAGCCCAACAGACTGTTGGACAAGACATGTTGCCAGAGGGTGAGCTAATCAAATTAAATTTACATTCTTTTCAAATTGAGAAGCCCCGGGAGGTAACATTGGATTCTCTGTGGGATCTTGTGGCCAATTTGGCAAGATCTATAAATCCGCAATTACAACAACTGGAAAGGAAACTTAATGATCATGAAACTGAGATTAAAAATTTAAAGACTGGAATTAAGGACTCTAAGACTTTAGTACAGAATGTCCACCAGGAATTAAAAGTCTCCAAGCAAATTACTGAGACATTAATTAAAGACAATACCAACTTAAGAAGGAAGATGGAGGCAATGGAAAATTTTTCTCGTAATAACCTTAGATTGATTAATTTCCCCAGGGTTTCTATGATAGCCCCTAGGGAAATGTTGAAACGCTATATGATGGAAGTATTGGAGCTTTCTGAAGAGTCATTACCACCATTTACACAGGTCTATTATCTTCCAAACAAGACCCAGGATCAACAACAGCAAGGGAAATTGGGACATGATTTAATGAATATATCTAATATTTTGGAAATATCTGATAAAGAATTAGTGACCCCAGCAACTTTACTTTTGACAGAAGCTCTCGCACCAGATAAAAACTGGTTGTTGAGACTTTTCTTTAAAAATAAACAAAAATAATTTTTAGGTTGTAGAATTCAGATGTTCCCAGATTTGGCTAGGGATACGCAGAGAAGGAGAAATGAATTCTTGCTAAGAAAACCTGGTGTTATAGCCCTGGGGGTGACCTTTTACTTGCGACATCCATGTAAATGTGTAATTAATTATTGTTCACATAAATTTGTTTTCTTCGAGCCATCTCAACTGACAACCTTTCTCTCAACTTCATGTCTGGAGAAAGATGGAATATGAGTGCTCAGCTTAAGAAAGGGTGCACTAACCTCATTCAACTAGTTACTACTTTTGTAAATGTAATTTTCTTTAATCGCCTATTATCCACCTTGGATCCCTTTTGAGGACTTGAGTTGAAATTTATGCTTATATTTGATATCTTTTTATATTGTTTACTTTTATATTAATTTGTTGCTGAATTTCCTTTCTGTACAAGTTTATGCTTGATTATATTGAAAAATTCAATAAATCTATAATTAAAAAAAAAAGAAATAGGCTGTTTTTGGACACCAACTAGTTTTTATCTTTGGGAGAAGCTATTTTTAACTTCAGCTTGTTACATTACATGCCCCTGAAGCAGCCTTTCAGGCAGAACGTATTGGACACTGTTCCTGGGAGCACCTTGACAAAATCTTGCTTTTATCTCCATATGGTCGGTTTGGCCCTCTTTTACAAAGGTGCGCTAAGCGTTTTAGCGCGCGATTAGCGTGCACTAAATGCTAACACGTCCATAGGATGACATGCACGCGTTAGCGTTTAGCGTGCGCTGAAAAGCATAGCGCACCTTTGTAAAAGAGGGGGGGGGTTTGCTGTTTTCTGTCCCCCTGTGGATTCTATAGTGGACCGTATCAGCAGAAATGTGACTAATGATGGAGACTATCAGGCTCATAATCGAAAAACAGACATCCAAAAAGCATCCTAGTCGCTAGGATATCCAAGTGCCAATAATCAAAGCCGTCTTTCTGTACGTCTAGCAAGATAGGTGTGGTGGAGGCATGTTATGGGCGGGCTTTGGGTGGTTTCAAGGGCAGGGTTAGACATGGACGTCTTGCAGCGATAAACATTTTGCAAGACATCCTGGACGGAACTAATACGTTTAGAACTAGACCTGTTTTAGAAGGATCTAAGTGCCACAAAGGTGCCAAAACTAAACAGATGACCACTGCATGCATCAAGGTAAGACACCTCCAAACTCTTTTAGTACTCACTGACCCCCCTTCCACCACACAAAAATGAGAACAAAAATGTACATACCTATCTCTAAAACAGCAGCATTTGGAATGTGGAGGCCTAGTAGAGCTGCACACAGGTGTCTCAAGTAGCCTGGTGGGTGGGTTAGTGAACCATAGAAAGGAAGACCCAGGTCCATAAGCCACTCTGACTACTACATTTATGGTAGAATGTGTGAGCCCACCCAAACCCTACTATACTGCTCTCTAAGGTGCCACATGCAGCTATAAGTGCTATTGGAGTGGTACACAGGAGGGTATAGAAGGGCTTTTTTGGGGGGAGGGGGGCTCATCCTAAATTATAAGGGGGTTATGTTGAGATATACATCTGGCACCCTTTATATGATGTTAACAGCAGTGCCTTCTAAGGTGTCCATTCTCTGTCAGGATGTCTGTATGACCAGTCCATTGCTATTCTGACTTCACCCATGTACAAATAGGATTAGGATGCTTATATATATATTGTGTTCTCCCCCCCCCCCAAATAATACAGTGTCTTATACAGTGCTCCCCTGCAAATTTGCGGTTCGCAGTCCCGGTCATTCGCGGTATTTTCTGATTGTGAATGACCAGGCAGGGGAGGCAGGACAGGGAGTGAAGGAAATCACTGGGAGCCCCAGTGAGTGAAGGAAATCACTTGCTGTATGCTCCGACCACCTATTCTTGTACCAAAGTCGGGCCTTACCAATCAGGAGCTGCGTGTCAAAGCAGCTCCTGATTGGTGAGGCCTGACTTTAGTACAGGAAGAGGCAGTCGGAGCATACACCGAGTGATTTCCTTCACTCGCCAGCGCTCTGGCTGCCCTCTCCTGCCTCTCCAGCTGCCCTCTCCTGTCTCCCCTGCCTAAAAACCGTATTTGCGGTTTTTCAAAATTTGCGGGGGTTCCTAGAACGGAACCCCTATGAATTTCGGGGGAGTACTGTATTAATTTTGGGTCCACAAAATATACTAGGGCTTATTTTCAGGGATGTCTTATTTTTTTCATGTGCAACAATCATCTCTCCCTTCCTCTCCTCTACCCCAATTCTTCTTCTTTCCTTCCCCCACCCCCCATGTGCAGCATCATTCCTCCCCTCTCATCCATCCCCTTGTGCAGCAGAACCCTACCGACCCTCCCACTGTGAGACTGACATACTTCTGCTCTGAGAACTCCTAAAGCAGCAGGGGTGGGGGTTGCTGAATTGATGAGTCTGATTTTTTTCAGCAAATTGGGCAGCACTAGTGTCAGGGATGGAGTTGGGGATATTCGGGTGGGGCTTCAGGGGTGGGGCCTATTTTCGGGATAGGGCTTATTTTGGGGGAAAAATGGGTATATATTTGGACGTCCAGCAGTTTGCCATTTGAAAATGGCCACTTTTGTACCAACAACTTTGGGTGTTCAGCTGAAAACATTCAAGTTGGACTTAGATTTTTTTTTTTTAAATGCCCCTCCACATCAATAAATGTGATAAAAGCCAGCTTCAAGAATTTTCATATTTAAGAAGTTTTGCTATTTGATGTAAAAACAAGTTTTTGTTAAATGATAGTGCATTAATCTTACATTATCTACATTAATGTGTGGTGCTCTTCACAAAGTATTAATACAACAGCTGTAATCAAATTAAAAGTCACTTAGCAAACATTATAAACAATAATAAATTGATTTACTCACATTTTTGTTCAGATTTGTTACATTTTCTAATTAAACTATTGGCTTCTCTAACTAATTTCCACATATTAAGCCTCTAACACTAAAAAAAGTCCCAAAGTTCCAACTTTTCGGCCATCTGTTATATGCACATGTCTTCTTAAAACATTGTACACTATTATCTTTTTCATGCTGTTTACCACATTCATTCTAGCCCATTACAATGATATTGAAAGGGCTTCTCTATCTAATTTGCAGTTATATATTTCTTCCCAACTGGTGTCATGCAACCAAACATTCATCAAATTGGCCTGGAAAATCTATAGCTATTATAAATAATGTTTGCAGTTCAGGGTCCAACACGCATGGTTTGCCTAGGATCCTGCTCATTGGATTATTAACCTCATTCTAGGAAGTTGTCCTTGTGGAGCTTGTTCAGAAATGTTGGCAAGTGTACACCCCCATCAAATACAAACGTGTCAGAAAAAGAATGTTCTCGGTGGTGGCTCCAATATGGTGGAACTTCCTACCAAAGTAATTAAAACTGAGCTGAGAAAAATTTAAGACTTAATATAGCTTGCTCTATCCAGCTCGTATGCAAATTACTCTCAATAATGTCACCAAAACTTTTTATTGCCCGGATGAGCTGTTGGAATATCTTCACCAGAAAGGATACATATCAGTGGACACAGGAATCCTTGAATACTTGATCTTTGACCCATGAGAACTGAATGGGAATCATACATCTTGTTATATAGGTCAGATTCTTCTCTATTTTTGTCACAAGTTTTTAAAGATTTAATGCTGTCGTTATCCACTTTGGGAAGCACTGAGTGAGGTAGGAATGCCAGCGCACCTGGTCAGGTTAGTCAGATCATTCTACTACAATTAAGAAGCTACAGTGTGAACCAGGTATGGAGTTACAGAATGGTTCAAGATCAAAAAGGGTATAAGACAACATTTTCAACCTCTATGCAGAAGTAATCATGAGGAGGCTGGTCTTAGATTATTTGAGATACGCAATCTGAGCTATGCAGATGATAGTACCATGCTGGCAGAGAGTGAGAAGGACTTCAAGAAGTTGATCCTGAAGATTAAAGAAAGTGAGAAGATGGGACTTCACCTGAACATCAAGAAGACCAAAGTCATGACTATCACCAATGGGGAAGTCTATATAAAGATCAACAATGAAGAAATAGAAGTGGTTGTCAGCTTTGTATTCCTTGGTCCCTCATTGATCACAGTGGCGGTTTGACAGCATAGATCGGGGGTGGGCAATTTCGGTCCTCGGGGCTGGAATCCAGTCGGGTTTTCAGGATTTCCTCAATGAATATGCATGAGATGTATTTGCATGTACTGTTTTCAATGCATATTCATTGGGGAAATCCTGAAAACCCGACTGGATTCTGGCCCTTGAGGACTGGAGTTGCCCACCCCTGGCATAGATCAAGCATCGATTAGCACTGGGGCATGAAGCTATTGTGAGCATGGACCAAATATGGAAGTACAAGGATGTCTCAGTCACCATCAAACAAAGACTGATCACTGCCATTATGTTTCCAATCGCAACATATGGCTCACGAGAGCAGATAGCAGAAAAATTGACACCTTCAAGTGTGGTGGTGGAGAAGACTTCTATGAATCCAATGGACAGCTAGAATACCATGGATAGCTAGGATCACCAACAAAGATGTTCTTGATCATAGAAGGCAAGATTACCAGTCAGAAACTGACCTATTTTGGACCTGTGATGAGGACAAATTCACTAGAAAAGGAGGTGCTACTCAAAATGGTCAGTGGTAAAAGGAAGCAGGGGAGACCAAAGGCCCATTGATTGGATACCATTAAGAATGGCACAGGAATAAACATCAAGCAATTGAAAGAAACTGGAAAACAGAGAAGCATGGAGAGGACTGGCCTACAGAGTATCCAAAGGTTGGCCATGACTGAATGGATAGGAAACATGGAAAAATGATGGCAGATAAAGGCTAAATGGCCCATCTAGTCTGCCCATCTATAGTAACCATTATCTCATTCTCTCTCCAAGAAATCCCGTGTGCCTATCCCAGGCCCTTTTGAATTCAGACACAATCTCTGTCTCCACCACCTCTTCTGGTAGTAGCGTTATCAACTTCTGTGTCTCCTATATTTGTTTTTCAATAGTATCAATGTGTAGTCCATATTACAAAGGAGCAGGATAGCTCCGAAATTTCACTGTGTTTCTCTAAATGTCAACAGACTAAATAATGTGACTAAAAGGAAGAAGATACTGTTTATTTAGGTTCACTGAAGCCCACTTTTGTCAGTATATATTTACCCCTGCCTCGGGTAAGCATAATGGTGTGGTAATCCTAATACAGTGCCTCCACGGTCATTCGTGGTCCCGGTCATTTGCAGTATATGCTGACCACGAATGACCAGAACTGCAAGAGTCTGCGACCGCGAATGACCGGGCAGGAGAGGGCAGCCAGAGAGGCAGGAGAGAGCAGCCTGAGCACCTGTGAGTGAAGGAAATCACTTGCAGTATGCTCTGACTGCCTCACCAATCAGGAGCTGCTTTGACACGCAGCTCCTGATTGGTGAGGCCCGACTTTAGTGCAGGAAGAGGCGATCAGAGCATATCCCGAGTGTTTTCCTTCACTCGCAGGTGCTCTGGCTGCTCTCTCCTGCCTCTCCGGCTGCCCTCTCCTGTCTCCCCCACTAAAAACACCTACAGAAGTGACTTCAACCACACACAGCTGGTCCGAGATTCCTCGCCGGAGCACATGCCTCCTGTGAGGTGCCCAAATCGCGTGCTTTTTTGTTCAGCGTATTTGCGTTTTTTCTGTTCAGTGTTCTTCAGACTCGCTGATGGGCCGAGCAGTGGCTGCCGCTGCTATGTTACTGCCTATCCCCGCGTCTCCCCCATGAAAAACTGTATTCGCAATTTTTCAAGATTCGCGGGGTTCCTGGAACGGAACCCCCGCGAATATCAGGGGAGTACTCTACATAAACAATCAAATATGTCTTTATTATGCCACAAATCTGACCCAAATGGAAAATGGGTTCTAGTGTAGTTGCTATATAATGGTAATAAGTTAAACATACTATCGATATATGCACTGATTAGGGGATCCATGGAGACTGATGAATCCTACTGGACATGACTATACTTGTTTTTGCTCTCCATTCTTCCTACTCACGCATTGATTATTTTCTACTTTCCAAATAAAATAACTTCTAAATTATTATCTATTAAACTCCATAGTATATTGGGTTGAGATCAGGAAGCCATTAGTATTGTACTTGAGGGCGATTTATCTCATAATCTACAATCCAGATGGAGATTTAATACCTCATTACTCACAGATCCAACATTTATTACTGCTGCTGAGCATTTTACATCAGAATATTTTCATTTTAATGATCACATTTCTACTTCTACGAAAATATACAATGGGATGCAATGAAAGCTTCTCTTAGAGGTTTCATCATTAATTAAGTTGCTAGAAAACGTAAATCTGATTTGAAGGTCAAATCTCAACTAGATTTGCAAATGAAAGCTCTAGAATTACAGCATGCCAGGACGAACCACCTGATTTATTGTGATTTAAATATCAGTATATAATACTATTTGTATTGAAGAATTTAAAAAGATCTGCAAAGTACGAGAGGGCATAAAGCAGGTCACCTCTTAGAAGATTTTTTAAAAACTAGAAAGCAAAACAAAGGCTATCAGGTATAAGATCATAATATGGAGAAGTTATTACTGATACTTCTTGTATATGTGAAATGTTTGCTGATTTCTTTCATTATTTATATACTTCTCAAACTGCTTATTCTGAGGCTAAGATTGATGACTTTCTCTAGGATTTACCTCATCCCACTTATCATCTAATGATTTTAAACTCATCACCAGTGAGGGGATTGACTCTGTGCTTAAAACCATGAAATCACAGAAATCCCCTGGAAATGATGGATTTCTAGTTGAATTGTAATGCACATTTCATACCCGATTGAAACCTAGATTACTTCAACTTTTCCAAGCTATTTCTAACAATCCTAATATTCCTTGTACATTCGTTGAAGCTATGATTGTGATTCCAAAGCCAGATTAAGATCCTTTAGAAACCAAAACTTATCATCCTATCTCCCTAATCAATGTGGAAGCAAAGATTTATGCTAAAATGTTAGCTACTAGATTAACCAAAGTCTTTTTACATTCTTTAATCCACCCTAATCAAAGAGGGATCAGTCCCAGTTGCTGTTGTACCCCAACACCTGTTTGTTATGCCATATGCTGCTTGCTGACAAGACTAGATTTGAACCTATGGCAGTTATTTTTTTTCTACACAGAAAAGATCTTTGATAGGGTTGAGTGGTTCTCGTATCTTTTTCACATTTTATGTTGGTTTGGCTTTGATACACATTTCATTAATATGATTTTTGTTCTATATGCTCAACCTACAGCCTAGTTATGGATTATCTCTCACCTTTCTACACCCTTTGGTTTATCCAGAGTAACTAGACAAATATATCCTCTGTCCCTTCTCCTTTTCAAGCTGGCTTTGGATCCCCTAGCAATAGCAATTTGTTCTTTTTCTATTATTCAGTAAATGCAGTAAATCTACAAACAAATAAGAAGAGCCACACCAGAAAATTATTTGTTATGGTGAAACAAGTGAAAAATCCTCACTCAGCATACTAATCAACCATCAAAGACTGTGATGAGAATGAAATTAGCAACCAGTAGGACATCAAGCAGAGATGGAAAGAATACACAGAGGAATTATACATCAGCATCAGTACTGACTACCCTGAAGAACTTTGGGGTCAACAGGAAGCAGAACCAGACCTATTGGAAAGTGAAGTGGATTGGGCACTAAGGCAGCTGCCAAACAACAAACATAGAAATATAGAAAAAGCGGCAGAAAAGGGCTATAGCCCACCAAGTCTGCCCATTCCAATATCCCCCCCCTGAATTTACTCCCTTAGAGATCCCACAAGAGTATCCCATTTTTTCTTAAAATCCGTCACGCTGCTGGCCTTTATCACCTGGAGTGGGAGTCTGTTCCAATGATCCACCACTCTTTCGGTGAAGAAGTACTTCCTGGAGTCGCCATGAAACTTCCCTCCTCTGATTTTCAGCGGATGCCCTCTGGTGGTCGAGGGTCCCATGAGCCAGAAGATATCATCTTCTGACTCGATGTGTCCCGTGATGTATTTATACATTTCAATCATATCTCCCCGTTCTCTTCTTTCCTCGAGTGAGTACAGTCGCAACTTCTTTAGTCTTTCTTCATACGGGAGATCCTTGAGCCCCATGACCATCCTGGTGGCCGTTCGCTGAACCGACTCGATCCTCAGCACGTCCTTTCGGTAGTGTGGTCTCCAAAACTGAACACAGTACTCCAAGTGTGGCCTCACCATGGCTCTGTACAACGGCATCATAACTTCAGGTCTCCTGCTGACAAAACTTCTGCGGATACACCCCAATATTTGTCTTGCCCTGGAGGAAGCCTTCTCCACTTGATTGGCAACTTTCATGTCTTCGCTAATGATCACTCCTAGATTGCATTCCTCCGTGGTCCTAACCAAGGTCTCACCATTTAGTACATAAGTTCTACGCGGGTTTCTCTTGCCCAACAAAGCACCTGGCATTGATGGAATCCCTGTAGAGCTGCTCAAACCAGTTCCAAGAGCCACACTGACAGCACTATGCCAGAAGATGTGACAGACCTACACATGGCCAAAGGACTGGAAAAGATCAGTTTTTATCCCACTGCTGAAGAAGAGCGATCCCAGGGACTGTACCAACTATAGAACAATCGCCCTGATTCCCAGCGCCTGCAAGGTGCTTCTAAAGATCATTTTTCTGTTGTACAAGGTATTAAAATCACAGGAAGTTAACATTTCCTTGTACGCTGATGACATGGTTGTGTATCTTAATGATCTCTCTCATTTGATCCCCTCATTAAAGGAATTAATACATTTTCTAAGATCTCTGGATACAAGTTGAACTGAGAAAAGTCTGATATCTTCTCTCTAAATGTTTACTCTTTAAAGCAGGACGTTTTACAATTTCCTTTTCAGTGGGCCCCATTCAGAGTTAACTATATTGGGATTCAGTTTTGTACAGATTCTGAGGATACTCTCTATTAATTATGCTTGAGTGATTACTACTGTCAATGACATGTTAAAAAAATGGTCACCTTTATTTCTTTCCTGATAGGGTCGCCTCAAGACAATTAGAATGCTGGTGAATCCACTCATGAATTATACCTCCACGATAATACCATGCTTATTTGATTATTCTTATTACAAATTGTTGGACTCTAAACTTCTTAAATTTCTCTGGATGAACAAAGCTGCTAAGATTTCTCAACAGATCTGTAGCATATTAAATTACATGGTGGAGTAAACTATCCTAATTTTTCTATCCTAATATCACTTTACTTTAACAAGAACGGCATTCGTTCTAACATTAATTCTTCTTTTGTGACATGATGGGTCAAAGTAGAATGACTTCTTGTTTCTTAGAGAATGACACGGGAATAAATTTTTTCCCCGTCCCCGCAAGAACTCATTTTCCCGTCCCAGAGAGTTCTTTTCCTGTCCCTGCCCCATTCCTGCAAGCTCTGTCCTCATCTGCATAAGCCTCAAACACTTTAAAATCACAATTGTTCAAGGCTTGTGCCGTTAAAAGCATAGCCTACGGAAACGGGGCAGGGACAGCGACAAAACTCGTGGGGACGGGGAAATTGAGTTCCTGCGGGGATGGGGAAAAATTTATCCCTGGGTCATTCTCTAGTTCAGCTGTAAGACTCCTTTACATTTCAAACAATATCCTATTTGGCTGGAACTCTTAGGGCATTATTGCTTTTAGATTCCGTATTTCAAATTAAAGTGAGATGCATATCATCAATTGATTTAGGCTAATCCACATATACAAATTGGACACGATTGCTTTATTGGTCCTCTTGGCTGCATAATGTTATCTACACTTTGGATCAGATTTGTGGTAAATCATTTAGGGCCAGATTCTACAAAAATGGCTGCCGATTGTGTGTCAATCATGTAACAGTGCTGTTTGTAGAATTGTGATTTTGTGAAAGGTAGGCACCAGAAATGTGGGCCAGGGGTTTAAAGGCCTGTGTTTCTGTTGCCTAATTTTCACTTGAATTGCGGCTATGGAGGTACTTTACGATGCCTAATGCCACTTCCGACGTTAGCCACACCTACAGTAGTGTTAGGCATTGTAAAGCACCTCCGTAGCCACTGGTAGGCACCTACTGCACATTTTTTTAAACACTTTTGTTATTATTTTTTTTTTAATGGTGTTTTGCACTCCGTTTATAGAATATGGGCCTTAGTCTCTTTTGTGGATATTCAAACACATTATCATCTCCTCTTGAATTTTGTTGTTGGTTATAACTTCAACAATATCTGACCAAACTTAAGCTTCAGTTTTCCAAAACTCTCCCAAGTCTTTATCGATATGTGAGTATTTTGGTAGAGGAGAATCGTATGTCCACCAAAATTTATAAAGGTCTTAAAAAGTTTGATGATTTTCCCCTCTACTAATTTCAATGAGATATGGGAGCAAGATATTGGTGTTCACTTAACATGTGATCAATGGAGAGATTTTTGGATCAAGACATCAAAACTTACTAGGTTTGCTTCTCTTATTCCAACTTTATTTTTTGTTCATCATTGTGCTGCTGGACTCTGTGTAAGCTCTTTTGACTCAGACATCTACCCTCAAATCATTGTTGGCATTGTCATACAGAACAAGGGATACTCATTCAAATGCTCTGTCTTTGCGATTTACTTTGTCCATTTTAGACTTCAGTCTGGAATCTTATTTTTTTTTTAAATTCTCCATCTCAACAGACGGTTCTTTGGCAATTGCCATTTGGAGAAGCACTGTTCTGGATGTTCTTCTGTCTATGGATCGGTCAAATCTACTAGATATATTGTTGGCCTTAGCTATCAAGGTGATCCTTAAAAATGGGAAAATTTGCCATCCTATACATTTATCTGTTTGGTATATTTCAATCTGTCTTACACATAAATTTGAAATGGAAAGTGCATCTCGTTCCTCTTTGTTTTCAAACTATTGTGCCTACCTGGTCTAGCTGTAGATAATATTTACAACTGGGAAACATGATTTTTGATATATTACAAAGACTAGGAGACACTCAATAAAGTTACATGGAAATACTTTTAAAACCAATAGGAGGAAAAATTTTTTCACTCAGAGAATAGTTAAGCTCTGGACTGCATTGCCAGAGGTTGTGGTAAGAGCGGATAGTATAGCTGGTTTTAAGAAAAATTTGGACAAGTTCGTGGAGGAAAAGTCCATAGTCTGTTATTGAGAAAGACATGGGGGAAGCCACTTCTTTCCCTGGATCGGTAGCATGGAATATTGCTACACCTTGGGTTTTGGCCAGGTACTAGTGACCTGGATTGGACACCGTGAGAACAGGCTACTGGGCTTGATGGACCATTGATCTGTCCCAGTAAGGCTATTCTTATGTTCTTCTCCTTTCTAGGTACTACAGTTTGTTTGTTTTTTTCTTTAATAATTTTTATTACAGTTTTCATGAACAAAATACAGAAAAACTAAACAAACAGTGAATAACATGAATAGCATTTTACAGTCTTGTAGGACTGTACAATAAATTCTTGAAGGTATATATAAGATATACAGAAAAGGTATATGATTAAAAAAGAGTGAGATTAGCGGTAACCTGGCAGAGAGTATTGGATTATTGTACCCGCACTTCCAACTCGATTCTTCCCCTTACATATGGTACTACAGTTTTTATTGTATTCTTGCTTTTCTTCCATTACGTACTAAAATATTTTCAATAAAGAATGTTTGAACAAAACAAAATGTTCTCTTCCCATATTACAATCCTTATTAACATTTGTAATATATAGTACAGATCTAAGATATGTGAATCAAACATAAATTAATATTCAATCAGTGGCGTACCAAAGAGGGATGGGGGGGGGGAGATCCGCCCCAGGTGCACGCCTTAGGGGGGTGCACAGCTGGCCAGGTCTGGGTCATCCGGTGCCGGTCCGCAGAAAATTCCTGCCGGTCCGCGCAAGGCCGGTAACATCGGATTGGGACCATCAGCAGCGTCTGGGCTGCATCGGCGCCCCCTCCCCTTGACACAATTTAAGATCGGCAACGGGCCCCCCGGCACTCAAGATCGGCAACGGGCCTCCTTATCCCCCCCCCCCCGCATCAACAGTACTTCAGATCAGCAACCGTGGTGCTCAGCCCAAAGCTTCCCTCAGACTCAGCTTCCTGTTTCTGCCCAGGCAGTTCGAGTCAGAGGGGAGCTTTGGCCTGAGCACCGCAGTTGCCAATCTGAAATACTGTTGATGCGGGGGGGGGGGGGGGGAAGAAGGAGGCCCGTTGCCGAACTTGAGTGTCATCACAAGGGGGGGACGTTGCCGATCTTGTTGCCAAAATCGGACAGAAAGGTGAGAGGAAGGGAGAGAGATGGGCCTGTGGTGGATGGAGAGTTTGAGAGAAGGGGGCAGATGATGCAAGTGGAGGGAAAGAGAGAGAAGGGGCAGATGATGGAAGTGGGGGGAAAGTGAGAGAAGGGGAAGATGATGGAAGTGGGGAGAAGGGGGAGAGAGAAGAGGGCAGATGATGGAAGTGGGGAGAGAGAAGAGAGCAGATGATGGAAGTGGGGAGAAGGGAGAGTAAATGTTGAATGGAAATGGAGAAAGAGAACACATATTGGATGGAAGGAGGGATAAAGAAAAAGGACATATGCTGGATGGGGGAAGAAGATAAAGTTAGTGAGATAGTAGAGGGGTGAAGGAAAGGGGTGGCATACTGTGGGTAGACACAGCGAAAAGAGGGAAACTGAGGACTGCAAAGTAAGAAAGAATTTAATTTAAACGGAGGCAGAAATAAAGAAGGAAGACCAGAGAAGGAAAGGGAAGAGAAAGAGGAGAGAGATATGCCAAAGAATGGGGAAGGAGACAGAGAAATCAGATCTGAACAGAGGAAATGAAAAGAGAGAGATGCTAAAAACCACAGGGGGAGGGAAAGAGAGATGAAAGGAGAAAGATGCCAGACCAGGAGGGAACAGAGGGAAGATGATGGATGCCAGACCAAAGGGGGGGGGTCTAGAGGAGAGATGGCAGGGGGAGACAGACAGTTTCTGGTAGGGGCAGACAGTAGATGGAACGGGCAAATGCTGGATTGAAGAGATAGGCAGACGCTGGAAGGAAAAGAATGAAAAGAAGATAAAAGCAGAAACCAGAGACAACAAAAGGTAGAAAAAAATCATTTTATTTCTATTTTGTCATTAGAATATATCAGATTTGAAATATATATCCTGCTAAAGACATAACTGGGGACTGCAAAGCCCAGGCAGTGCTTCTTTAGCTTCCAGTTGGCTTAGGGCTCTCTCGGACCAAGGGGCATTCCCCTAACACTATTCTTGTCATGTGTGACTGAACTAGTCTGTTAGCATGATATTTCTGTGTAGCATTCTGTAATAATTTGGCTTGTTCAGTTTTCTTGATAGTAGAGGGAATTTATGTGAAGGGGAGGGGAGACAGGGGTTTTGTTGGTCCTTGCTCTGTATATTTATATTTATGAAATGACAATTGTACAGAATATTGTTTCTTTTTATACTTTAATAAAATACGTTCAATATAAAATCATAACTGAGGCTTGTGCGGATGGGATCAGATGGTTTGCGGGGACCAAGCTTGTGGAGACGGGGTGGAAATGTGTTTTTTTAATTTCAGTCTTAGTAGTTTGCTGATCTACAAAATAATTATTTTATTTCTGCTGGTCCAAGAGTGTAAAAAGGTTGAAAAACACTCTAGAGCAGAGTCGGCAGCTGCGCTGAGGTACAGGAAGGTCCCTCGATGACTCGTCTGCCAGCTTTGCTCAGGAAGAAGTAAGTTACGTTGGAGGGGGTGGACCCGGCAGAGGAGTCATCGTGGGACCTTCACACGTGGCTGCCGACTCTGCTCCAGAGCTAGTAAGTCGGAGTGAGGTGGACCGGCAGCTACAGTCATCGCAGGAAAGTAGCAGGACTGCTGGAATGAAAGAGTGGTCCAGGGAGAGAAAAGGGGCAGGGTGGTATGGAAGGATGGTGCTGATGGAATTGATGTATAGGGAAAGGGGAGAGAGACATAAGGAGGAAGGATACTGGATGGAATTGGATTGGAGGGAAAGAAAGGGGGCAGATGCTGATTGAAGAGGTGTGGATGGAGAGAGAAAGGGCAGACATTGGATGGTAGTGTGGCAGGTAGAGGGGGAGCTTATGCTGGATGGAAGTGTGGATGAGAGAGATAAGGGAGCAAATGCAGGAAGGAAATGGGAGAAGAGGGGAGCAGACGATGGAAGTGGACAGAGAGAGGAGAAAGTACTAGATGGAAGGGGTAGAGAAAGAGGGCACATGATGGAAGGAGGGGATAAATAAAAGGAGGGCACATGATGGGGGTAAAAAGATTGAGTTAGGGAAATACTGGAGGGGGTGAGGGAAAGAGGTGGCGAGCTGTAGGTAGACAGTAAAAAAGGAAATTGATGAGAGGGTAGTAAGAACGTAATCTAGATGGATGCAGAAAATAAATTGAAAAGAAAAATGAGGGAAGAAAGGGATTGCAGAAGAGAGGTGTGGGAGAGGGAAGGAGAGGAGAGAGATGCCAGACCAATGGGTGTGAAAGGAGAGATGGAAGGGGGAGGCATATAGTTTCTGGAAGGGGCATAAAAGGACAGAAGATGCCATATAGGGGCAGAGAGACGGCAGACAGTGGATGGAAGGAAGAGAGTAACAAGAAGATGAGGAAAGCAGAAACCAGAGAAGACAAAGGTCGAACAAAAATTTTCTATTTATTTATTGCTTTAGGAGACATGTGGCACTGTTTCTGTGATGTTGCATTGTATGCAGAGTCCAGCTTCTTGCTGGTTCAATATAACCTTATGTATTTCTATTTTATCTCCCCTTTTACAAAACTGTGGAGCGTTTTTTAGTGCCAGCCATGGTGGTAGCAGCTCTGATGCTCAGAATTCTATGAGTGTCAGAGCTGTTACCACCGTGGCTAAAATCCACACTACAGTTTTGTAAAAGGGGTAGGGGTTAGTTTGTGATGACATATTCCATACTAGGCGAAGGTGTTTTCTGTGTGTTCGAAAGACATGGTTTTCTGTTAGGATTGACAGTGTAGGATTGATCTGTACTAGTCTGACTTGTTTAGTTTTACAATGGGTGTATTGATGTTGTACTGCTCACTGTATTATGTAAGATGCTGCCTTTTCCTAGGTACTCATGTGTGATGTGTGGATTGTTACTAAAAATCATGTTTTTCGTACAGATGGGGGGGGTATCAAAAAATGATGGGCCCCGGGTATCACATATGATAGTTACATGAGACGATGCATGAGACGACTATCGGCGTCCCGTTTGAAAGAAGACTGATCGGTTGGGATACACCCTGAGGCAGCAATTTTGTGGAATGCTGGCCACCATTGGTGTACCGATCAGCTGAAGATAAGTTGAAATATTTTTCTTCTATCTTTTGATTTTTCATGAAGCAAAGTATAGCATAAGGCTATAATTACATTGAAGATTTTTTGCCAATGAGGTTACTGCTCAACCACCTTTAACAAACCACTTCGGTGGAGGTGGGAGGGCCCTTTTCTGAGGCTTTTTCCTTCATTTTGAGTTATTTAATAACCTATATCATACTATAGGACATTACAGCATCAACCATTACTGAAAGTGTTTACCATTTTACATATGCTAGGTACGCCACTGATTGCTATCTCACTCATGCAGACTGTTATAAAGATTGGAGCAGAAACACGTATGGTTAAACATGGAAGACATGCGAAGAATGCTCTACTGTACATTAGAGACAGTCCCTGCTCTGTGGCATTTACAGTCTAGTAGGAATGTCCTATTTTTCCCCAAAGGCATTTTAAGAAGAAAAGGAGATTAAAAGAATAATTCATATGAAGAGAATTCAGTTTCCCCTTTTGATCAATTAAATATGAACTATACTCTGCTAGTCAAATTTTTTTTTCTATGAATATCCTGACAAATGTGAAAGAAGACACAGGCTATATTTAACTATCTCTGGAATGTCAAGTGCAAATGAAGGAACAACAGTGAACATGGAAAGAAGTGGTCACAAAGGTAGTAATTTTACAACTACACGTAGGGGTAAAAGCTATGCTTGGCGGGGAGGGGGTTGTGCAAATTTACTGGATTTTTAAAGCAAATGTGCACAGGGTTTCCTAAGCTACAGTAGGCACTAGTGCAGACATGGGCAGCTCTGGTCCTCGAGGGCCGGAATCCAATCGGGTTTTCAGAATGTCCCCAATGAATATGCATTGAAAGCAGTACATGCAAATAGATCTCATGCATATTCATTGGGGAAATCCTGAAAATCCAATTTCATTCCGGCCCCTGAGGACCAGAGTTGCCCATGTCTGCACTAGTGTGTGCTTAAAAATGACTCACCGCAGAATGCATTCAGGCATCTAGTGGAAGATCCCAATTTTTGCAAGTGAACCATGTGCTAAAAATATTTTTTAGTTTTTGGGAAAAGGGCATATCAGGGGGAGGGGCGGGGGCGGAAAGAGAGTGAATGCTCCTAGTGGCGTAGTAAGGGGGAGGGGCAGTCCGCCCCGGGTGCCATGTTCTCGGGGCTCTGGCATCCCTTCTCCTATCCGCCCCCGCCTCTATCCCCTCACCACATGCATGCCCCCCCTTCCCTTCCCCATAACTCTAGTTGTTCACCGCCACAGTGCTCTTCGCGACTGAGTCGGCTCTCTTGTTGATGTCATTTCCGGGTTCCATGCATAGGAAGTTATATGGAGAGTTAACAGGGTCATAAGTAGCATGTGGCAGTGGACAACTATAGGTATGGAAAATAGGAAGGGGGCACACGCGTGGCAGGGGGAGAGCGGGTGGCAGAGACAAGGGCAGGGGATGCCTCTCACCCTTGCTATGCCACTGGGTATTCCTGCATTAATCAATGTATCTAGATTACCATCTGCTTACTGATTAGTACAGTATTATCACGTAAGCTCTTAGGGTCTGGTTCACAAAATGGTGTCCTGATTGTAGGTGGCAGCAGGTATCCTACTGTCTTCTAATGGACCAGTCAGGATGCACGTTTAAAAAAAAAAAAAATAAATGTGGCGAATGACGCCTACAATGTAGGCATCTGATTCGCACCTACAGAAGCGCCTGGGCACTCCTACAGACGCAAAAGGTTGGTGTAGACATGGCTTATGCCGGAAGTGGCCTTAAGCGTCTATAGGCGTGCTTACGTGATTATGTAGTTGCGAGTCAAACACCTTAAATGTAGGCCTGTAAATCGCTGCACAAAAAACAGATGTGATTCTGGATGTGGCGTCTACCGGTGATTGACACGGGATGGGTGCTTGTTTTTCCGGTGCCTATCGCGGCAGGTGCCGTTTCCAGCATCAGGCCCTTACTACCTACAAAATAAATAGCAGTAAATCCTCATGCACTAATTTATTTATTTATTTTTTAAATAGTTGCACACTAATGACAAAATTAGCACATGGTCAACTAGTTCATATAATGGAAAGTTGGCCGTTTTGCTGCTGTGCTATATGACCTTAGCATGAGGAAAGACAGTGTTGGGGCACACTAAGGCTTTTTTTTTTACCACAGCTGTTCAAGATATTGTAAAGGTGAAGGTCTGTGCACGAATATTTAGTGTTACAGGTCCACGATTGTGGAATGCACGTCCTGAGCAGATTCGTCAAATTCCTGTGCTGTTATCTTTTCAGAAGTGCTTGAAGGCTTATTATTTGGTAGTGGATAGGAGAGATATTACAGTTTTACAGTTATTATTCTTTTAGAGGAGTCATAAGAGAATGTTTTGGTTTTTTTTTGTTAATGTGTTATATGCTTGGTTGCTTTTTATTTATGCTTATGCAATCTACTTCTAACTGGTCTCCCGCAGTGTCGCCTCTCCCCCTGGCCATCTGTGCAAAACTATGCTGAGCGGCTCAAATCTTCTACCAACCTCGCTACACTCATGTCACCCCTCTCCTTAAGCAAGAGCAAAAGTGGAAATGTCCAGTCAGAATGGTGCACAAAAAGTGTCTTTCAACTCATCTGATAAATCCAAATGTCTTTATTCATCCAAAATAACTCATTCATCCAAAGTAACTCAATGACTCGACATGATCATGTTTCGGCCACCCGGCCTGCATCAGGAGTCTTAGGAGTCTTTGGGTATCAATTGGATAAATATGATCTAAAGCACAACGATCAAACCGTTGCTCCGAATCTTGTGACGCTACAAACCAACACGGCCTTTTTTTTCACTGCAAGGCCATGTTGGTTTGTAGCGTCACAAGATTCGGAGCAACGCTTTTTGTGCACCATTTGACACTTTTTGTGCACCATTCTGACTGGACATTTCCACTTTTGCTCTTGCTTGTTTGATATCTGTGGATTTGTTTCACCTGTTTTAGTGACCCCTCTCCTTAAGTCACTTCACTGGCTCCCTATCTGCCATCGCATACAGTTCAAGATCGTACTACTGCCCTTCAATATCTCTCCTCACTTCTCTCTCCTTATACACCTCCCAGAGAACTCCGCTCCTCAGATAAGTCGCTTTTAGCGTTACCCTTCTCCTGCGCTGCCAGTTTCAGACTTTGTTCCTTCGATTTATAACTTAACTTAAGGACGCCTTTAATCAATTTTTATGCAAGAAAAGCTTTAAAATTTTACCCTACCTTTCGTTCTTTCCTGGTTTTTTGTTTTTTTTCTTCTTCCCCATTGTAACTTTACCCTCCTTCCCTATCTTTCATGTGAGTCATAATTGATTTTATTGTAATTAGGTTAAAGTTTCTATATTATATTATTATGTACATCGCCTAGAATTTCGAAATAGGCGATTCATCAAATGCGAAATAAAACTTGAACTTGAAACTTTCATCTAGCCATGCCCTATGCCGAAAATGTAGGCCAGACTTTTCTAGGCTTACATTTACGGTGCCTACCTTTGATGTGAATCGTGCCTCTGTAGACACTTTAGGGCACCTAAAGCCACTTCTGGCATTAGCCACGCCTCCAGTGGCATTGGGCGCCGTAAAGCGCCTGCAGAGGCGCAAATCTGGCGCCGATGTTTTAGGCACGGTAGGTGCCTTGAAAATAAGTGGGAAAAACGTCATTTAAACGGTATTTTGAACTGCAGCACCTAAAAAGACACCGCTGTTTAAAGAATACAGATCTTATTCAAAAACTGTATGTGTAAATTGTAAGAATTCCCCTGACCCGCCCATGGCCATGCCCTTTTTTGGGAACTGTGCATACATTTTACATGCAGATTCTGGGACTAAAAGTAGGCCTATACATTTTGATCCCAATTAGCACCAATTATTGCTTAAGATCCCAATTATCAGCTCTAATTGACTCATTATGCAATTAAATTGCATGCACAAATTGGGAGCGCACTCAGATTTGTGCATGCAGTTTATAGCGCTTTTTATAGAATTCAATTATAAGCCTTTTTAAAAAAAAAAAAAAAATTTCACCTTATGCGTGCATGCATCCGATACCTGTAAGTAAGACTTGTAACTCTTCTAAAATAATCTCCTATATATTTATGGAGAGAGAAAGAGAGAGAGAATCTCTGTTTAGAGTGGGTTGGTGGACATAAAAGTGACATTTTTACAAATTGGCCAATATGGTTACCATATCTATTTTACAGCATTGTGTCATTTTTTTTACAGGTGACTTTCAAAGCATCAAGACATTCAGTCTCACCAGATTTAAAATTTGTTCTTCTTGCATATGATGTCAAACAGGTAAACATTTTTCATTTTGGAAGATTGTTTCTCGCTTGAAAAAAAAGAAAATAAAATGCATGGTGTATTGATGCCAACAACCCAGTTTACTTCAAGACTTTGAGACCAGAAGCACAAAGATATAGCAATGTATGTTCCAGTATGTCTAAATGATTGAAGGAATATAGAAGGAATAAGCTGAGTCTGCCAATATGAGGGAAACAGAAAACAGATGAACACAGTAGAATTGAACTGCTGAATAATTCCTCCCTGTTATAACATATTTCACTGGGCTTCTCATTTCTTAGGGGCTGCAAATGTTTGAGTTCCAGGGTAGCCAAGGTATGCAAATGAGCCATGATCACTGTCCCTGCATATGCAAATACATCAATGAATATTCATTGAAAATATCCTAAAAACCAAGCTTGTTTGTGTATAGGTTCATAATATTACCTTAATGTCTGAAAATAGAAATCAGACATGAAAAATGTTGCTGTGACATATTTCTTGCAACCCATACCCCCATATGATGGCACTGCTATCTATGTTGATGCGTGATACATATGTAATGCTCCCTTCAGGATGGCTCTGGATCTGGGGCCTGACTTGGCAGAAGTACTCCGAAGGCCATCTCTGTCAGTCCCTCACTCGGTTAGTCTCTGTCAGTCCCTCACTGCGATCAAGGTTGGCTAATAAATTAAACAAGTCTATTTGAACTATGTACATAGGCCTAATCACAAAGCCATTTATCATAAACAACTTTCACCAGTTTCAATACACACACACTTAAACCATTACTTGTGTAGTTAACCAGTAGCTTTAGTCCAGGGATCTCAAAGTCCCTCTTTGAGGGCCGCAATCCAGTCGGGTTTTCTGGATTTCCACAATGAATATGCATGAGATCTATGTGCATGCACTGCTTTCAATGCATATTCATTGGGGGAATCCTGAAAACCCGACTGGATTGCGGCCCTCAAGGAGGGACTTTGAGATCCCTGCTTTAGTCTTTGCTTCAGATATTCAAATCTTCTAAATTAGAACATATCTTTCTTACTCTCGGGAATTGACTTATAGGAATAATAAATTTGAAATAATATGAATGATAGCTCAAAAAAGTAATAAATTATTCTTTTCCACTGATTTTATATATAAGGTTGTATATAATTTCTTCCCTGATTTCATAATCATTAGATCCAAAAACTCTGTCTTATAGTTATGATAAATCATAGCAAAATTTTACTCTGATTCAGTTCTTCTCAGTTTATATCCCTACATTCATGTTGGTTCACAAGCTTTATTCACATTCGTGAAATAATCTCTTAAAAGGTATAACATTCTTCCTAAATGTCTGTTCAGTTCATCCCTCTGTGCATGATTTGCATAAGGTGTTATCCAACCCCCCTCTGCTATGTAATCTAAGTGAACTTGATGTAATTCTCCTGCATCACAAACAGATGGCAGTCACAACTGTTCCCATTCAGTTTCAATGCAAACAGATAAATGCCCGATTTTAAACCAACTATACAGTATACAAAAATTGTCTTCTTTTCAAGCTCTGTCAGAAACCCACCCCCATGAGGAATTTCACATATAAACTAAATAGTATTTCCCCAATCTTGTCTCAGTGGCATTCCTGACCAGTCTAGTTTTAAATTGTCAGTAATCACTATGCACAAGATGGGTATGCATACACTATAGTTACAATCTACTATAATAAAACGCTAAAGCGCACATGCGCACTCCTATCTGCATGTTCCGTGATCCGTATGTCCGTGGCAGGCAGGAGAGCGCATGCGCGCTTAGGGTTCTATTAGCTTGGAAGGAAAAACGGCACATAGAAGTTATTTGTTCATCGGACCCAAAGGTAATGTTCTGTCCAAAGTTATTTTTAAGTTCAAAGCCGCTGCCGCGGCTCCTCTCACGAGTGTCACCTGCGTCGGAGAAGGCTTCCGACTCAGGCGGGGATCGTGAGATGAGCTGCCGAGGCGGCTTTGAACATAAAAATAACTTCCGCCACAACTAAGGGAGTCATGTCTCCAGAGGCCCCAATTGTAACAGTTGGAGACAGAAATCGGCAATTCCTTGCGATCCAGGCTGCTCCTCACACCCACTAGCTCGCTAAACAGCTTCCCGATTACCTTCTAATTAAATGGACAGTCGAGCAGAATCTAGTTAATATTTTCTTGGAGAAGGTAGAAGTTAAAAAAAAAAAAGGATTACTTTGAAGACCATGTGAACGCTGCCCTAGTAAATTGCATTTGATTAATGTAAGGTTTTTAATTTTCCTGCTGTGCTTCTAATTTTAACCACACCATGAGCAAATATCATCTGCAAACAATGATAAAGCACCTTTTTTTACACAATGAAATGTTAGCTGTTTGCGAGAAGCAAACCAGTGTGTAAACAGCCCAGACCAAACTGTACCTGATGCCAACTGAAATGCTTCAGCTATTGGTCAGTTGCAGGTCATTGGGGGAGGGGGAGGCAAATCTACCAAGGGGCACCTAATTTAGATGACTTGAAGCTGCCTATTTGGAGTAAGTTTTATAAAGGAAAGTAGGCACTTACTTCTGGATTATGGTTTTCCAAAAAAAAGGGGGGGGGGATGTTTTATAAAAGGGGGGGATGTTTAATTTGTCAAGCCACTTAGGCCTAAATTCTGTAACCAGCGCCTAAAGTTGGACACCTATTTCGGAGGCGCCCAACTAGATAGGCGCCTATCTAAATCGAAGAACAAGCTCAATTAAGCTTTTTAATTAGCATTGATTGAAACGTAGGCGCCTATCAAGAAAGCGAGATTCTGTAACGAGGCGCCTCTAAAAATTTAGGCAGCCTTCAAAAAAATAGGTGCTATGCATGCTAGGCGTGGGCGTGGCTACGTGTTAGGCGCCTTCTTACAAAATCACTGCTCTTAAGCGCGCTTAAGCGCTCGCCATGGGCGCCTAACTTTTAGTTGTGCCTAGAGCTGGCCTATTTAATGGGCGCCTCCAAAATAGGTGCTGCTCAGCGCGGTTCACCAAACAGCACCCAATTTTACTTGAATTGCGCTGAATGGTGCCTATATCGGTGCCCAACGTTTTGGACGCTTCTTATAGAATTTGCCCTTTAAGGCTCTCTCGTGGCCAGTATCGATATGTTTTCCCCTAAATTTCCATTTCATCCTCTTCATAGAAGCTTATTTCACACAGGTCTTTAGGCTTGTGCAGTTCCTTCCCGACAGTGAAATGTTTTTTTTTTACTTTAAACAGTGTTGTCTGAACAGAGTTACCACTGCGACAAGTGCAGCCAATCACCCGCATGCATTTTTCTCAACATTCTTACCCTGCATATTAGCCTTTGCACTTGGCTTAACACGGTCACAACTTTAAATACTGTTTTTAAAGATAACACTTCATCTCTTTTTGCTACTTTCTATCTACGTACCTGGTCTCTGAGCCCCATCCCAATTTGCTTTATTTTCCAACCTGACAAGATAAAAACTGTAATAATATTTTAACCTTAGGTTACATATAAATAGCACATGAAAAGACCTGCAGAGAGAGAGTAAGAAATAGACACACACATGTACAACAGAGCACAGAATGAAATCTACATAGAAATATTCAGCAGATCAACCACAGCTGATTCTCCTGGCTCATGTCCTCTTAAGCGTTCTCCCTAAGTCATCAGGACACCCCCTTCACTTATACCAGCTTGTTTCACGCTTGCCTTGAACCAGCAGCAGTCACAGGGTCTGGGTACATTGAGAAAACATTCAAAAAAGACAATCATTAGATCATAGGCAGCAACAACGCTGCTTTGTTTGGGGGGGGGGACCCAGGAGCTCCGCCCTAGGGCATGACCTCTCAGCAGCTGCCGAGTCCCACACCCACCTCCTCCCAGCGCTATAGTTTTAAATTTTTCAGCAGCCGCCAGGCAGCATCCACGAGCAGGCCTGGCCCTGGAAGCAGAATGAAGGGTTCCGGGGCAGCCCTGGTGTTTGACGCTGCATGGCGGCTGGCCAAAGATTTGAAACCATAACACCAGGAGACGACTGAAAATTTTGGGGGGAGGCAATGGCCCCTGTGATCTCCCCCATTCTGAATACTACGCATTAACCAATAGTAACTAACTGTTAAATAAAATATTATCAAGAAAAAAAAACCTCATTTGTAAGAGTTTGATCCATTAGCAATGTAATGTAATGTAATGTAATTTATTTCTTATATACCGCTACATCCGTTAGGTTCTAAGCGGTTTACAGAAAATATACATTAAGATTAGAAATAAGAAAGGTACTTGAAAAATTCCCTTACTGTCCCGAAGGCTCACAATCTAACTAAAGTACCTGGAGGGTAATAGAGAAGTGAAAAGTAGAGTTAGAGGAAAAATAAAAATAAAATAAACATTTTAACAAGACAGCATTGATCTAAATACTTTGGAAGGTAGAAGAGAGGAGAGAAAGGAATAGAAGCAGAAGGGGGAGTCATTGAACAGTAGAATTCTGGAGAAATTTAAATGATAGAAATAGAACAAAACAAAGACAAAAGGCAAAACAATAGATAAGATTAAAGATAAATCATAAGCTGGAAAGGAAAATAAAATAAAACTTTGTCTTCAATCCACGGTTTCAGCGTCAGTGATGAAGTGGAGCAAGTAAGTTTAGGAGGAGCAATGTGTGTGAACTCTTTCTTTTTTGATATAACAAAAGAATAGGCGACAAGTCAACAGTGGTTCAGTCAGAAAAGCTGAAGAAATGTGGCCGGGCACCAACTGGGGACTGCAGAAGTGCTAAGTAGTGTTACATCCATTCTTATTCTGTCAGCAGGCAATGAATAGGGTCTTATAGAGAACAATTTTGTAATAGTCACCTAGACTGGGAGGACAACTCCATGCACATTATAAGCAATATTTTTATTTTTCAATTGGCTTTCTCAAATTGAATAATTGAGTTTGGGATTGTAATCTGTATTCATAAAGTGATTAATTTTTAACATGGAAAAAAAAACAGCAGCCATAAAATGATATTTAGCCGGTGGCAGTTAGTGTTTTTTAAAACACTTGGGGGCTCCTTTTACTAAGGTGCGCTAGCGTTTTTAGCGCAGGCAGATTAGCGCACGCTAACCCCGCGCTACGCGTCTAGAACTAATGCCAGCTCAATGCTGGCGTTAGTGTCTAGCGCGCGGGGCATTGCAGCGCGCGCTATTCCGCGCGTGAATGCCCTAACACAGCTTAGTAAAAGGAGCCCTTATTGTCCCTGGTTAGATGAGACCCCCAGACACCATTACTGAATATTCAGTGCTAACAAAGACCCCTGGCCCCCGGAGGTTGTATTGGTCCTGACTGATACTCAGACACTTGTGCAGACCCAGGCTGAATAACAGCCAGGACCCGTATAACATTTTTTTTCAGAGCAGCGATCCCTCTCCCAATCCCTAGAAAGCCCTAGTCCTTCCCTCCCCCAGCCCATACCTTTATAAAAGGCCCCCAAGAACTTTGCCCCCTGACTCTCCCTGCAGTCTAGGTAGATCCCCCAGGCCTACCTTGTGGGAGTATGTGGCGCAGGGGTTAGAGCTACAAAAACCCAGAATGGAACCTATTTCTCAAGCTATACTCAAAATATTCCAAATCCAACTGCCTACTAGATAACTGCCCTCCACCCATCATGAAAACTGCCCCCTCCCCTTCAAAGCCGAACTCTTCAACTGGGTCACCCTCTGCTTGTCTACCGGCTACTGCCCGCTGGAACTCGGCCACATCCTTGTGTCTCCAATAATCAAAAACCCCAAAGAACCACCCTCAGCAGCCGCCAACTACAGACCTATTGCCAATATCCCTCTCTGCCTCAAAATCATGGAAGGTCTAGTCAACCATAACCTCATGTCTTACCTAGAGAAATTCAACATCCTTCACGACTCACAGTCAGGATTCCGCACCAACTACCACCTCCACCAACTTTTCTCACTAGGAAACAGCGCACTGCTACTCCAGTTTGACCTCAGCAGTGCATTCGACCTAGTAGACCATGACATACTCTTTAGTTGCCTCGACTCCATTGACATTTCCGGACAGGTACTAACCTGGCTCACAGGCTTCCTAAAAAACCGCTCCTACCAAGTCCACAACGACGGAACCTTCTCTCATACCTGGTGCAACCCCTGTGGAGTTTCCCAAGACTCCCCCCTATCTCCTTCCCTGTTCAATATCTATCTAGCTTCACTGGGACACATGTTATCAAACCGAAACCTGAAATCCTACATTTACGCAGATGACATTACTATCATCATCCCTATTACCTCACTGTCACAAGAGACAGAACTATACATCTCAACTGTCCTCACCATGGTTGAACACTGGACCACATGCTTCAAACTGAAACTAAACCCAGAAAAAACCAAATTTTTCCTTGCAAGTCCCAACCACAAACTAACAACCACCACCCTGCAATTTAACGGGCTAACATATCCAATCAATCCCACCATTAAAATTCTCGGAGTCATCCTGGACCGCTGCCTCACCTTTGAAGACCATACCAATGCCCAGGTCAAAAAATGCTTTTCCACCCTTTGGAAACTCCGTTCTATCAAACACTATTTTGATTTCCCCACCTTCAGATTGCTGGTCCAATCCCTAATCTTAAGCAGCCTGGATTACTGTAACATCATTTACTTGAGTTCCTTCAAGAAAACCATTAAACGTCTTAGATTCATTCAGAACACCGCCATCCACCTCATCTATGGCCTCAAAAAGTCAGACCATATTAGCCCTTTCTACAGAAAACTTCATTGGCTTCCCATTGAAGCAAGGGTCATCTTCAAATTCGCCTGCCTCTGCTTCAAAACCTTAACCGGCTCATCCCCGATATACCTGTCACGCCACTTTGTGTTCCCAGGCTCCAACCATACATGCAATGCCCACCTGTTTGCCTACCCCTCCCCAAAAGGATGTATCTACAAAAGATTCCTGGACAAAACCCTCTCTTTCCAAGCTGGCAAATGGACTGACTGCCTGACCACCCTCATCTTTCTTGCCCCATCTTACCTATCCTTCAGGAAATCTCTCAAATCATACCTCTTTGATAAATTTCTCTAACTCCCTCCCCCCCCCCAATTCACTAATCTCTACCCCACCTCCCTTCCTTCCCTTCCTCTCCCTTCTAATTGCCCTACCTCTTCTCCCCCGGTTTTTTCTCTCCTCTTTCTGCTCTCTCTTGCAACTGTTATCGGATTATTTTGTAATTACTACTGGTTATATTATACACCTGAAATCTAACTTGCTGTATCTTGCTGCATATGTACAGTCTCTTCTCCTGTAAACTGCTAGGAACTGTCTTGTATTACTCTGTATCTTCGCTGCATATGTACAGTCTCTTCTCCTGTAAACCGCTCAGAACTGTTTTATGGTATTGCGGTATACAAAAATAAAGTTATTATTATTATTATTATAGCCTCAGCACCTTGAGGCTGTGGATTCAAATCCCTCGCTGCTCCTTGTGACCCTGAGCAAGTCACTTAATCCCCTCATTGCCCCAGGTACACTAGATAGAGTTTGAGCCTGCTGGGACAGATAGGAAAATATGATAAAGTACCTGAATGTAAACCACTTAGGATATAAGTGGTATATAAACAATTAAATAAATACTTCTGTTCCCTGGAACTCCAGTGGAAAACTGGGGACATGAGCAAAGCCCCCTCAACCTACCCCTTGTGTCAGGCTAGAGAAAATGGCTGCCAGGACCTCTCACAATCATTTGTTAATGTTGCTGTTTAAAATATAAGAATGTGAACAATGCAAATATCAACAGAATGTAATATAAAGACAAAGTATTAAAAAAAAAAAAGCCAAACTTTGCAGAATGTATTTAAAGAAGATCAATGTTGCCTTAAATATTACTGTATTTAAATGTATGCTCAGATATTCAGTGCCAGGATATACCAAAAGTAAGGGCTCTTTTTACTAAGCTGCGTTAGGGCATTAACGCTCGGAATAGCGCGCGCTGAATTGCTGCGCGCGCTAGACCTTAACGCCAGCATTGAGCTGGCGTTAGTTCTAGCCGCGTAGTGCGCGGTAATATCCTGCGTGCGCTAAAAACGCTAGTGCACCTTAGTAAAAGGAGCCCTAAATATCTAAATGAGGTGGGCTGCCAGAATTATCAGAGTACCCTGATAATTATCAGGATCAGGTAGGACAACACAATAGCTGCCTTAACCTGGGTACACAAATAAGATCTAACTCTACCAAGGGCTCTGCCCATGGACTACCTTGATACTATCAAGGTGATACCAGGGTGGTCAACATTATTCTAGTCTACTTTTTCTTGTCAAGTTTATGTATTATGTATTACATTACTGTTAACCGAGTCGAGCTCCTTTAGGTTGATGACTCGGTCTATAAAACTAAGCTTTAGTTAGTTAGTTAGTAATGGTGCTGAAAATCAGTGGCTGGCTATAGTAAGTGTTATGTTATGTTGATCAGGTTTTCTATTCTGCCTTTACCTAATCAGTTCAATGTCAGATTACATTACAAGAAATTGGCTCAATTACCCAGGAAGTTACAATGGACAGTTTGACAAGGACCTTCAATATGGTTGCTGGTTGAGGTAGATCAGTACAACTATTAATACAATTAGGTTGTAGTTATAAATATATAGTTACAAGTACTTCATCGTTGGCTTTTCGTGTTGACCCAAGACTTGCATTAGACAATTTAGAAATGGGCTTTTACAATTGGCCATTCGATTACTTCAGGATTGAGAAATGCTTTTAAATGTTATCTGTACCTGAGATAGTAGTCACAAGATTAAGAGGTAGTTGTTGCAAGAGGTAGTTGTTGCCAGCATTTTGCTAATTGATATTGGATGGATAAGGTAATTTGCCTGGTTGACTTTATATTGTTGCATGCTGGGAATTTTAAGTGGAAAAGATTTCTGGTGGAATATCTGTTGGAAGCATCCTTGAGTAGGTTGGCCAACTCTGTTAGTGGGCATTCCCTCTTAGGATCTTAAAGGCAGTGATGCCTAATATAAACGTGATCCTTGCAGTTATGGGCAACCAATGTAGTTTCATATAATAGGGCTGTAGGTATTCCAGTTTCCATAATCCATATATGAGTCTTACTGCTGAATTTTGAGCTAGTTGAAGACGTGATAGTAATGTTTTACAGCAGATAACTAGCGTTACATTACAGTAGTCTAGTTGAGGTAGGATTAGGGGTTGCACTAAGATTTAGAAGACCTCCATTTCAAAGTATTTTCTGATGGATCTTAGTTTTCTCATCACAAGGAAAAATGGTTTTATTATTGATTGTATGAGGCTTTTCATGAATACATGGTTATCAATTTCTACTCCTAAGATTCTAGTGAAAAGTCTTTGTTGTCTATTGTAATTCGTGGAGTATAGCGTGGGTCATTCGAGGGTCCTTGCCAAAGTGCTACTTATTCTGGTAGAAGTCACTCTTAAATGGTAAGTTGCCACTGAATATTGACCATTATGGGGCTCCTTTTACAAAGGTGCGCTAGCGGTTTTAGCGCTCGCTAGCACGCTCTACAATGCCAAGCGTGCTAGACGCTAACACCTCCATAGAGCTAGCGTTAGTATCTTCCATGTAGTGCGAGGTTAGCGCATGTGGCATTGTAGCGCACGCTAAAAACGCTACCGCACCTTTGCAAAAAGAGCCCTATATTTTCTAGTGTTGTATTTAGAGAATTTGGACACTGCAGATCAACAATATTCTTAGGGGCCCTTTTACTACAGCCACAGCAAAAGTGGCCTCAGTACACTTTTATCATGGGTCTTTCACACATGCCGAGGCAACTTGTGCTGCAGTCAGAAACAGGCCGGCTTTCCTATTTCTGGAATTAATGGCCATGCATTACTGTATTTTCACGCATATAACGCGCATACGTGTATAATGCGCACATGCATATAGCGCGCGGGAACAATGCATTTATGTAAAAAAATTTCCTTATAGTGCGCCCACGCGTATACCGCGCATGCTCCATGCCAGCGTTTAAGTCCTATTTATCTAACTGTTGCTTCGTATGTAAAATGACTTCATAAGAAATATTAGCTGAGCTATTTTAACTATCAGCAAATGCCGCCAGCAGGGAAATTACCAATGAAGTAATTTTGTTTCCCAGGTTTTCTATTGTAATGCCTTATTTTCAGTTTCAGCTCACAGCTTCATTGCTTTTCATTTGAAGCTCTAAAGCTGGCGCCCTCCTCCATCTTCCTGCATCGTTCGCTGAAAGCCGCGGGCAGCGGATCCTATGTGCCTCTTGCGGCTGACCCAGAAGTGTTCCTCTGATGTCACGACGTCAGAGGGAACGCTTCCCAGCCGCAGGAGGCGCATGGAAGCCGCTGCCGTGGCTTTCAGCAAACGCTGCAGGAAGATGGAGGAGGGCGCCAGCAAGACAGAAAACAATTGTATAACGCGCTCACGGGTATTACGCGCATGGTTATTGCGCGGTTTGTAAAATCTTGTATAACACGCGCGTTATATGCGTAAAAATACGGTAATTGTGCAATTAGTGTGTAGCCATTAAAAATGTTGCAGCATGAGCCCTTATCTAATATAATAAAATGATAGGCCGCGCATGCGCACTAAAAAAAACGTGTTCCCTGATCCCGTCGTGGAAACACGACTGCGCATGCGCGGGTTTTACATCACCACTTGCTCGCGGCGGCTTTCAAATAAAAAAAAAATTACACAGCTGCGGCGGCCTTCCTCAACTCCGCCTCTCACTGTGAATGGTACCGGCTCCTCTCTCGAACTGCACCAGGATCGAGAGAGGAGCTGCAGTGCTGGCTTTCAACTTAAAACAAACAAACAAAAAAAAACCAACTGGAGATCGCCGCTCTCACCCGGCTCCCACTGTGCAAACCTCCCCCCCCCCCAACTGGAGCTCGCCGCTCTCACCCGGCTCCCACTGTGCAAACCCCCCCCAACTGGAGATCGCCGCTCTCACCCGGCTCCCACTGTGCAAACCCCCCCCCAACTGGAGATCGCCGCTCTCACCCGGCTCCCACTGTGCAAACCCCCCCCCCATGGGAGGATGTGCCGCAGCAAAGTGCTGCTCAGGTACTGGAGGGGGAGAGACATATCGCTTCTGCACCGGTACAAACATCCCTCCAGCGTTGGCATTCGCTGCACGTTAAACGGCTGCTTCGTGCTTTCTCCTGCAGTTGAGTCCCTCTGCCGCGTCACCGATGATGTCATCAATGACGCAACAGATAGACTCAACGGCAGATGAAAGCCAAAGCAACCTGTTTAGCGTGCTGCGGTTGCCAACGCTGGAGGGAGGTTTGATCTTAAAGTCATCTTGCTGGGAGGGTCGCAGAGAGAAGCGTCTGCCTCGGGTGCTTCAGGTAGCAGCAGCGTTTACAATTCACTGCTGTTGCCGGCTTCAGGCCTTCCTCTCTGGCCGGTCCTGCCTAATTCCTGTTTTCATGAAGACAGGACCCGCCAAAGAGGAAGACCTGAAGCCAGCAACAGCAATAAATTGTGAATGCTGCTGCTGACCAATTAAGTAGTTAAATGAGGAAAGGGAGCAGAGTTGGGAGAGAATGGCTTGGAGGGAAGGAGGAAGGTATGCCAGACCAAGGCAAAAGGAAGGAGGAGATGGAGAGAGGCCATATGGGAGAGAGAGAGAGAGATGGAAAGAGAAGAGAGGGCGGTGAATGGAAGGGGCAACATAGAGGGTGAACAGTATTCTAGCACCCGTTAATGTAACGGGCTTAAAGACTAGTAATAATAATAATAACTTTATTCTTCTATACTGCCACAATCTTGCGACTTCTAGGCGGTTTACAATCAAGAGAGCTGGACATTCAGCGAAACACAATATGCAGATATACATATGAAGTACAGATAGCATAGACTGTAAGAAATCAAGAATATTGAAATACAATTTGCTTAGCAAGAGTATAAGATGTACATTTTGGTAGGTAATGTCTGAGCGGACCTGTTTGGAATAGGCCGCATGTTTTAGAAAATAACAACGAAAAATAATGATATTATAAGGATAATAGATTACAGTGTATGTAGATGGTAAGGGCTTATGTGCTAACCCCATGCTAATCATTTGGCATGCAGCAATGCCCCTTGTGCTGATTTGTGCTGCCACTCCCACTCTCAACACCAGACATGCCCCCATCCCAGAAAAAAAATATATTTAAGCAGTGGTGAACATGCGTTTGCACTTACAGTAGCTAGTAAAAGGACCCCTAATTGTTTTTTTGTTCAATAAGTCATTATAGAAGGTGGAATAATGGCAACAAATTTTTTGAAGATAGATCAGGAAAATCTAATTATGGTTTAGGTCATATGAATGCTTGCATTATTAACAAATGTTGAAGTAAATGGGATGAGTTAACGTTTATTGTATTACTGTCAGCATTTACTTAATCTTTTTGTGTTCCATAATTGTAAGGTTTAATTAAATTTGCTTGTTTTCTCTCAACACAATTACGTTTGCATTTTGGGCATAGATGGGCATAAATTTGTCTGAAAGTAAGATGTCTTGTACGCTGGACTGCCTAATTAGTTAAATGTTCTTTTTAGAAAGTTCAATACCTAACATAATATCAGCGTGCATTTTTTGTGGATTTAAATCCATTAATGGAGTTTTTACCTTTCAAAAAAGATATGATGGAATTAAACAAGGTATAAAAAAGAGTACCGTATTTTCGCGGATATAACGCGCGCGTTATACGCGATTTTACCTACCGCGCATACCCCTCGCGCGTTATATGCCTGAGCGCGGTATAGAAAAGTTTTTAAACATAGTTCCCACCCCGCCCGACGCCCGATTCACCCCCCAGCAGGACCGCTCGCACCCCCACCCCGAACGACCGCTCGCACGCGCTCCCACCCGCACCCGCATCCACGATCGGAGCAAGAGGGAGCCCAAGCCCTCTTGCCCGGCCGACTCCCCGACGTCCGATACATCCCCCCCCCCCGAAGGACCGCCGACTTCCCGACAATATCGGGCCAGGAGGGAGCCCAAACCCTCCTGGCCACGGCGACCCCCTACCCCCACCCCGCACTACATTACGGGCAGGAGGGATCCCAGGCCCTCCTGCCCTCGACGCAAACCCCCCTCCCTCCAACGCCCGCCCCCCCCCCAGAACCTCCGACCGCCCCCCCAGCCGACCCGCGACCCCCCTGGCCGACCCCCACGACCCCCCCACCCCCCTTCCCCGTACCTTTGGAAGTTGGCGGGACAGACGGGAGCCAAACCCGCCTGTCCGGCAGGCAGCCAACGAAGGAATGAGGCCGGATTGGCCCATCCGTCCTAAAGCTCCGCCTACTGGTGGGGCCTAAGGCGCGTGGGCCAATCAGAATAGGCCCTGGAGCCTTAGGTCCCACCTGGGGGCGCGGCCTGAGACACATGGTCGGGTTTGGCCCATGTGCCTCAGGCCGCGCCCCCAGGTGGGACCTAAGGCTCCAGGGCCTATTCTGATTGGCCCACGCGCCTTAGGCCCCACCAGTAGGCGGAGCTTTAGGACGGATGGGCCAATCCGGCCTCATTCCTTCGTTGGCTGCCTGCCGGACAGGCGGGTTTGGCTCCCGTCTGTCCGGCCAACTTCCAAAGGTACGGGGAAGGGGGGTGGGGGGGTCGTGGGGGTCGGCCAGGGGGGTCGCGGGTCGGCTGGGGGGCGGGCGGGGGTTCTTGGGGGGGGGCGGTCGTTGGGGGGGGGGGGGGGGTTTGCGTCGAGGGCAGGAGGGCCTGGGATCCCTCCTGCCCGTAATGTAGTGCGGGGTGGGGTTAGGGGGTCGCCGTGGCCAGGAGGGTTTGGGCTCCCTCCTGGCCCGATATTGTTGGGGAGTCGGCGGTCCTTCGGGGTGAGGGTGCGAGTGGTCCTGCCGGGGGGGGGGGGATGTATCGGACGTCGGGGGGGGGCATCAGGCTTTCAGGATGGGGACAGACCTTCAAGGGGGGACAGGACTTCAAGGGGGGACAGTGCACGGAAGTCAGGGGGGGTGAACGGAGAGTCGGGACAGCGCACGGAAAGTCAGGGCGGGCGAAAGGAGCGTCGGGCATCATGCGCGTTATATGCCTGAGCGCGGTATAGAAAAGTTTTGGTACATATCATCGTGATTTCTGCGCGCTATACCCCTGTGCGCGTTTTACACAGGTGCGCGTTATATCCGCGAAAATACGGTAATCATGGGACTCCTTTTATTAAACTGCTTAAGAGCTTCTTACTGCGGGCCAGCGAAGTAAATACTCTGACACTCATTCAATTCCTATGAGTGTCGGAGCATTTACCTCGCCAGCCTTCGGTAAGAAGCTCTTCCACAGTTTAGTAAAACCCAGCAATAATCTTCAGCTTGGAGAAGAGACAGCTGAGGGGAGACATGACAGAGGTCTTCGAAATTCTGGATGAAGTGGAATTTGTAAAGATAAATTATTTATTTACTTTTTCAAAAAGTATAGATTAGGAACACTCCATTAAGTTAAAGTGTAGCTATACATTTGAAATAAATAGAAGAAAATATTTGTTCACTCATTGTACTGTATACTTGAACTCTGAAATTTGTTGCCAGAGATTGTGGTATAAGCAATTAATGCAGATATGTTTATATATATAAAAAATAAATAAATAAAAGTTTGTACAAAATTTCTGGAGGTGAAATGAATAAAGATGAGCGTTAAAAACTGTCTAAGTCAAAAAAAACCTACCCTGTTCATAATGTCCAAAAAATCCCGCTCATCTCACAGCTATAATCAAATAGGTAAAATGTCTAAATTTCCTGTTCAATTATGACTATGAGATGGAAGATTTTGCACTGAAAATGTCCAAAATGAATAGCCATTTTCCAAAGTTAAACATCTGTCTTTTGAATGACATAAAACCAGGAACATGAACTCGGGCATAATTTTCAAAAATAGGACCAGGCACGTTTCCTTAAAAAATAGAAAAATAGCCTATTGGCTAGTGCAGAGGAAATAATTGAGTACCTGATTATAAAAACCGCTTAGATAACCTTGATAAGCGGTATATTAAAAAAACTAATAAACTTAGGGTCCCTTTTACTAAGCTGCTTTAAAGCATTAACGCGCAGAATAGCATGCAGTACAATGCCGCGCGTGCTAGACGCTAACGCCAGCATTGAGCTGGCATTAGTTCTAGCCGCGTAGTGCGGGTTTAGCGCACGCTAAAATCCCGCATGCGCTAAAAATGCTAGCGTAGCTTAGTAAAAGGAGCCCTTAAACTCCCGTATGAGGAACGGCTGGGTAAGTTACAGATTTACTCACTCGAGGAACGCAGAGAAAGGGGAGACATGATCGAGACGTTCAAATATATTACGGGCCGTATCGAGGTGGAAGAAGACATCTTCTTTCTTAAAGGACCCACGGCAACACGAGGGCATCCACTGAAAATCAGGGGTGGGAAATTTCATGGCGACACCAGAAAATATTTCTTCACCGAAAGGGTGGTTGACCGCTGGAATAATCTTCCACTACAGGTAATCGAGGCCAGCAGCGTGCCAGATTTTAAGAAAAGATGGGATTGGCATGTGGGATCTCTTCATGGAGGAAGTTAGGGGGTGGGTCACAAGTGTGGGCAGACTAGATGGGCCGTGGCCCTTTTCTGCCGTCATTTTCTATGTTTCTATGTAACAAGGGACACAGGTTCTATCCCCACTATAACTCTTTTTGTGGTAAATATGATCCTTCCAGGACCTGAAAAATACCTACTGTATCAGAATGTACTTCAATAGCCTTCACGTTTGCACATGTCAAATATATTTTCATACAGTAATTTTGTTCTGATTCTGAAAGGCTGAATACCTTAGGAAGAAAGGCAACTCTCAGGCTCCCCTACAAGTTCAAATTTAAAGTTTTTATTTATTTGCTAACCTGCCCATCAGGGATCCTTCTAGGCGGCTTACAATCTTAATTAAACACAAAAAGGACGGGGTTAAACAGACATGATTGTTTAGGGGAAGGAGGGTGGAACTACAGTAAAATATAGGGAATTGAGGGGCGGGGGGTGTAAAACAACAGGGAGTGCTGCTTTGTCAGATCTTGATTTTATCTCATAAGGTCTGACAGGATGGAGATTCTAGGAATGAGAAATGTTTTATTTAGGAGTATGCATCATAGAAAAGTTTTTAGGTCTGGAACACATTGCCAGAGGTTGTGATAAGAGTGGATAGCGTAGCTGGTTTTAAGAAGGGTTTGGACAATTTCCTGGAGGAAAAGTCCATAGTCTGTTATTGAGAAAGACATGGAGGAAGCCACTGCTTGCTCTGAATTGGTAGCATGGGATGTTGTTACTCTTTGGGTTCTAGAATCTTGTTACTCTCTGGGATTCCGGAATCTTGTTATTCTTTGAGAATCTGCATATAATGTTGCTACTGATTGGGTTTTGGCCAGGTACTAGAGACCTGGATTGGCCACTGTGAGGGCTACTGGGCTTGATGGACCTTTGGTCTGACCCAGTTAGGCCATTCTTATGTTCCTAACTTTGAATGATTCTAAGCAGGTGTGAAGGCATATATGAATGGGAAGTGAGTTCCAATGTGTAGGTCCATTTACAGAAAAAAAATAAATTGACGAACCTGCTCATGGACAATTTCTCCTGCATGCTGACCAAATTACAAAAGGGCAAGATTATGCTTTTCATAAGGGCTATCTTTACTTAGTTTATGGGATTGACTGTTGATATTTGCAAGGGGCTGCTGAAAAGTTCTCAGTCCAACCAAGAAGAGAATGATGTAGAACCATGAAACTTACACGTTATTCCACACTGCTCTTGTCACTTTTCATTTCATTTCATATCATTGACACTTGAAACAAAGTGTCGAGAACAGTGTGGAATAACATGTAAGTTTCATGGTTCTACATCATTCTCTTCTTGGTTTGGCTGAGAACTTTTCAGCGGCCCCTCGTACGACTCCGATTCTCTGCTATCTTCAGCCTTCAACAAGTAAATTCCCTTTTGGTTTGCTTTCATGGATTTTGGATCGACACTAGAGAATGACACGGGGAAAAAATCTGTCCCCGTCACCGCCCCGTCACCGTCCCACCATCCTCTGCACCGCCCCGTCACCGCCGTTCCCTTCACCGCCCCGTCACCGTCACCGCCATCCCTTTCACCGCCCCGTCACCGCCACTGCCATCCCATTCACCGCCCCGTCACCGTCCCCGCTGCATCCATATAAGCCTTAGTACTGTAATATTTAGCTTATTCCTTTCTTATAAATCAAAGTTCCTGCTGCTGAACTAGAGAAAGAGATGTTCAGCTGGCAGGGCTTTGTTTATAAATTTTTATCAACACAACTAATATACTATTTTATCCTAAAGCAAAAAATAAATAAATAAATATAATTTTTTTTTCTACCTTTGTTGTCTGGTTTCTGCTTTCCACATCTTCTCATTGAATTCCTTCCATCCACTGTGTGTCTTCTCTCTGCGTCTTCCATTTGCTGTTACTGTGCCTCTCCCTTAAACCCCCCCCCCCCAATTGGTCTAGCACCCATCTTCTTCCCTCCGCTCCCGCATAGTCTGGCATCTGTCTTCTTCCCACTCTGTCTTCCACATTTCCCTTGGGGGTCTGTTCCTCTCCACCCTCCTTCAATGTCTGTTCTATTCCTTTCCACCACCACCCTTCCCTCCCTCCTTTACCATCTGTTCCTTTCTACTACCCTTCAGCTCCTCTCGCGTGGCCTATCTACCTTCCTTCCTCTTATTTTCATGGCACGTTACAATGTAATTTGTGCAAGCCACTGGAGCCTGCAAGCTCGGTCCCTGTCCCATCCCCACAAACCATCTCGCTTCTGTGCTCCTATTTTCTCCATTTCTAATGTCTCTCCTATGTATCTGTCATTGCCCCCCTGTGTCCATATACCATCCCCATGGCATGTCCCCTTTATGTCTCTGTCCCTATGCCCCATGCACATAATTTCCCCTCTTTCTGTTACCTTCCTGTGTCCAGATTTCCCCTATCTTCCTCTTCCATACCAGTGTGTCTCTTCTTTTCAACCCCATCTAGCTTTTTTCCCTCTTTCTTCCCCCCCCCCCCCTGCTTCTAGCATCTGGCTCACCTGCCAGTCCTTCCCTTTCTTTCCTGCTGTGGGTTTTTCTTTCCGACTTCATCCCCTTGGCCCAGAATCCTTTTCCCTTTCACTCCCTCCTTCCAATTTGAGCCGGGAACACTAGCGATTGCACGGTCCCCGCAGCCACTATCTGCCTGCCCAATCGATCCTAGTGTTTAGCCAGCTCTCTCCCTTCTCCTCACCTTAGTTTATAGGTTTTCTTTTTCGGCGACCTGCACGCTTTCCCAAAGAGTCGCGCACACGCGGCTGCTCAGTGTTCAATCTTCTGCTCTGCTGCAACTTCCTGTTTCCGGTTGCGTCAGAGCAGAAGATCGAAACTGAGCAGCAGCGGGTGCGCGGCTCTCTGATAGCGTGCGGGTCGCCGAAAAAGAAAATCTACAAACTAAGGTGAGGAGAAGGGAGAGAGCTGGCTAAACACTAGAATCGATTGGGCAGGCCGGTGTGAGCTGCGGGGACCGCACGATCCTTCATGCCTCACTGCGGGGACAAGACCATTCAATGGCCTTGTCCCCGTCGCTGCAGCGACTGCTAGCTTTCTTCCCCGTTTTCGGCGGGTGACCCGCGGCTAAAATGTGGTGGCCGCGGGTAAACCGCCACCGTGTCATTCTCTAATCGACACACTTTTTATAATTTGCCTGTGTTCTGACCTACAAGTGGCTTCATAAGTCAATACACTAATATTTTTGTCATATGCAATTTTTTTTTTTAGAACCGTTCCATAACGAACAATGCAGCTAATTTTACTGCTTCATTAATTTCACTTCAAAAACACCTCAGAGCCCACCTTAGATGCCAAATTTTTGTAACTCCCAAATTGAAGCAAATATAACAGTAGATGATGGCAGATAGTGGCCTGAATGATCCATCCAGTCTGCCCAACAATCATAATCGTGATCAATTCATGATTAGACCAACAAGGAATGTGCTATAAAATGTTTATACTCAATCCTGATTTTCATTACCACTTTTCCTGGTGAGACGATTCTAATACCATCCATGCTTATTGGGTTCTTTTAATGCAATTAAGTAGACAGTGGACAGAGATACCCTTCACTCTGAAGTTGTTGCAAAATTTCACCTACCCGCAAATTAATTGATTGTCCTGACAGCTGCTACCTCACATTGATTGGCTACCTCACATCAGTTGAACCCAACCCTAGGGTAGAAAATTTAGCCTAAATAAGGGAATGGTGGTTCCGTAAATGCGAAATTAATCTAACAGAAAACTTGGAGTGCTTCCAACAAATGCAGTCACTGCAGGATTCCAGAGTTCAGGCCAACAGTAATTTATAGCAGCAGAGACACTCTTTGACGTAAATGGATGAGTTCTGGCAATACCCAGCTCAGTTCTGTCACTTACACAGTTTAGAAGCTAGATTACTGATTAAATTTCCTAAAGGAAAAAGGAGTGTTCTTTTCTCCAACTTTATAATTTCTGCTAGTGGCATATCCTTCTTTCTGAAGAAAAAGGCCTCTGGGCTAGGAATAACATCTTCTGTCACTCCTTCCACAAGAACTATGCATAAAAGGTAGTTTCTGTTTCTGCTTCAGGAAGTGGTAGGTCTACAAAATCAAAACAAAACAAAAAACGGGAACAAAAAGACAACCTGTGAGTCTTAAATTTTATATCCGCTAGATGTCACTGCTGACATTGTCCAGTCTTAAAATTCCAACCCTTTTTAATTACACATGTGTTTAAACACAGCTCAAACGGTTCAGCATACATAGAGGTTGAGGTTATATAGAAGTTTATGACGTGACCTTAGACAAGGGCCATTGGTACATCCTCTCTGCCCATTTTATTCTATCAGGAATAATCCTCGCTGCCAGCCAGATTGCATTACCACCAGCAGAAATTCACTTCTTAATCCAAATCAGTTTTTGTTACCTTTCTTCGTTTTAAACACATCCAACTGGTTAGTAGATCTTGAAAGTTCCACCTTATCAGTTCCCATCCATTTCATAACACAAATTCATTCAATAATGAAATTTTTTTTTTTGTAAATCTTTATTAATTTTAAAATATAAATAGTGCAATACAATGAATTTAAACATAAACAAATCAAGAGACGCACTTTAAATATGCAAATAATTCTAAAAACACTCATTTTCTCCCCCATCTCCCCCTTAACTAGTAAAAGTAGATTTTCAGGATATCTAGAATGAATAGTGTGGCATGATTCTCCTGTTCAGTTGTGCTTGAGTATTCCAGAAGACTCCAGAGGCATCACAACTCCAAATCAGCAAAAGTCATTTTTGGCTTTCAGTAGTTCACTTAAGGTGAAATTTCTAAATAATGGCTGAATTAAAGTCTTTTCCAAAACCAGCACAGCAGCAGATTCTCCAAGATACATAAGTGTTTTAAAATGCGTATCCTCACTTTTAGTTCAAGAAGAAAATCTCCAATATGCAAATTTCTTTATGGAACAGACTTCACAGAAGTCCCTCAATGGTTTCTCTTTAATTTCTTTGACCAAGCTACTCATGTCCCAACTTATTTCCCCAAATGTTTTTCAATATCAATAGTTCTATCTAGGCAATAGTCAGAATGGATCACGTAATATATCAGTTTTGGAATATTGAAGCTCAACACAGACAAAACTAAATTTTTCCTTGCAAGCCCTAATGACAAAATCAAAGACTCATCGATTTCCTTGAATGGTCGGGACTTCCCTATTGACCACTCTATTAAAATTCTGGGAGTGACCCTGGACCGCCACCTCACTCTAAATGCTCACACAGATTTATTGGTTAAAAAATGTTTCTCAGTACTATGGAAACTCGGAACCATCAGAAAATACTTTGATGCAGCATCCTTCCGCTTACTGGTTCAATCTTCCATCTTAAACTTGCTCGATTATTGCAACATCATTTACTTGAGATCCTTCAAAAAAAACATTCTAAGACTCAGAGTCATTCAAAATTCGGCAGTTCGACTGTTTTTTGGGCTGAAGAAATGGGAACACATAAGCCCCTACTATCAAAAACTCCATTGGCTGCCCCAGGAGGTGCGAATCCTGTTTAAGTTCTCTTGTCTGTGTTATAAATCAATATTTGGTCTGTCCCCCACTTACTTAGTTTCCCAATTTAATCTGGCAAGTCCTATTAGGCCCACACGAAGAATACATCTGTTCACCTATCCGACAATAAAGGCCTGTCACGACAAAAGATTCTTGGGCAGAACTCTTGCCTTCCAGGCAGGCAAATGGAACGATTGGCTTAGTAACGTTATCATGCTCTCCTCATCCTACTTAAGTTTTAGAAAATTGGTAAAAACGAGTTTGTTCAATCATTTTGTAAACTAAGAATCTTTACAGCTCTGCTAATTCAACCAGTAACCTTAAGAACTATATAGCTTTCCACTTCTTTCATTATGTAAGATTGTATTGATGACCTGATTGTGACCTCTTCGCTGATTGTCCAGCGCTTCTTGTTGTAAACCGCCTAGAACTTCCATGGCTTTGGCAGTATATAAGAATAAAATTATTATTATTTCTCCTCATTTTTTCCAGTCCCTGGTTTTCAGACTGGCTCGTTTAAACCAGCAGTTTCCCCTCTTCACTAGCTCAGTCTGTCACAACCCCATCTACAGGATAGCTTCTTATTCAGAATAATTTAGGTATCTATTACCTGGGCTACTTACAGTATCATTTCAGGCTCTATGCAGCAGTCTGCCCATGCTCCAGCTGCTCCATTTCCTCCTCTACTAAGGTATTTTCAATGGGCTCCAACTTCATAGCTTCCGGTTCAGCCTTCTCAGCAGCCACAATCACAATAGGTTTTGGTGGTGGAACATCTCCACCCCACCTAGTGCTGAGAGGCAGTCTTATATGGCTCCAAGAAAGCTGAAGTTCCTCCTCTTCCCCCTTTAAGGTGATTGGATCCCTTTTCATTGAAGGGAGTGTTCTAGGTCACTCAGATGCCTGTTGCATATTTTTGGATCTTTCACTTCCTTGGTTTTACCAGAATCCTTTTACTTCACATTGCCCCTCTCCCCCCCCTTCCTTTTTTTTGTGCCTGTTGGGGAGGGTTTTTTTTTTTTTTTTTTTCCTACTTCTACTCTTGCCTCTTCACCACAATCTGCACAAGAAAAAGCTTGTATGCCTCCGTCCTATGCAAATCCTTCTCATGCATATTCTCCTGAGGATTGGGAAAGAAAACCAAGTTGCTAGGCCTCTAGTTCTAGTTATTGACGTAGTAGAAGTCTGCCAGTCAGATATACCAATTAGCTCCTTCACGTTGGGCTCCTTTTACAAAGGTGTACCAGCGTTATTAGCGCGCGCTACAATGCCCCGCGCGCTAACCCCATGCTACACAGAAATTACGCCAGCTCTAGGGAGGCGTTAGCGTCTAGCATGCGCTAAAGCCTCTAGCGCACCTTCGTAAAAGGAGCCCTTTATCTACACCTTTTTTTTTTTTTTTTTTGCAACTAAAGAATAACTGAACTTATTCCATGGCTTCTTATACTCTATCAATAGCTACTATGTAGTTCTGCATGAAATAAACCTAACCGGTTCTGTTATACTTACACTTGGATTATATACCCTCCCAGCCATGAATGCCATTGTGTGATGATGGATTATGCAATTATTTGCACCTCTTATTTCAAAACTGTCATGGAAACTGAATGATATTTTCAGAAGTGTGACTGTTTATAAGTAATGGGTCTGATATTCAAAGGCACTTAGAGCAGGAGAGACTTCTATCCAGATAAGAGCTGGTGAAAGGGACATTCAGTGATACTAACTGGACAGTGCTAACTAAGAATTTCTTCTGTCTACTTTGTCGTTATCTGGATAGTGTGGAGTGGTCTACGGGTGGAGCTTGGATGAAGCTGGAGGTTATCTGATTCACGATAATTTAAACTGCTACCCGTATAGCTATCCAGATAATGTAAGGACACTTTATCTAGATAGCTATCCATTTCATGGTTTGAATATCACCATCTGAAAGTGCATTCAGTCAGTGCTAGCTCCAGATTGGCAGTCACAACCCAGATATTACCATTTTATATATCTAATATAATAAACGCCTAAGCCGCGCATGTGCACTCTTACCTGCGTGCTCCCGTTTTCCGTGCGCTGTAGGTCCCCGCAGGTAGGAGTGCGTATGCGCGTTTCCACGCATCTCTCTCTCCCAAGGCGGATGTCGGCTTCGAGTGGCGCGGAGGCTGTCTGCTGCGGCGGCTGTCGGCGCCTGCAGGCCGCCGCGGCTGCAGGCTGCGGCGGCTTGAGGCGGCTGTCGGCGGAGGGCAGACGCAAGGTAAGGGGTGCTGCTGGACAGGGGAAGAGATGGGGGGGTAGAAAAAGAGAGGCCTACTGCTGGATGGGGGAGCAGGAAAGAAGTGCTGGGGGGAAGAAAAAGGAAGGGAGGCCTACTGCTGGAAAGGGGAGCAGGAAAAAGGTGCTGATGGACAGGGGAAGAGACGGGGGGGGGAGAAAAAGGAAGGGAGACCTACTTCTGGACAGGGGGACAGGAAAGAGGTGCTGCTGGACAGGGGAGAGATTAAAAAAAGGTGAGAAGGGCTGCTGCTGGATAAGGGGAGCAGTGAAGGGGTGGTTGTGGACACAGGGAAGGTAAAAGGAAGGGAGAATGGGTGAACAGCTGAGGAAAAAGAAAGACAGAAATACAGAAGGAGAGGAGAAGAAGGAGAGAGAGAGAGAGAAAGAAATAAAGACAGACACACACACATATATTCTAGCACCCATTAATGTAATGGGCTATAAGACTAGTATATATATACACATACATTCATGAGGTCTGATAAGTTCATGAACTTGCCACTGTGCACTTACGTTGGCGGCACTGTACAAACAGTTTGGTAAAGTTTCATAACCTTGGTATATCAGTGTCTCACAGCTGCATTCGTGTTTACGTGTAGCAGTGTCTTGCTGCGTGGCATTCATTATTATTGTTGTTGCATGATTTTGTGTTATGTTGCGAGAATATCGGAGCTTGAATTAGAGCAATGAACAAACATTAAGTTTCTTGTCAAACTTGGCAAGAGTGGAAGTGAAATCAAGGACTTGTTAGTCCAAATTTATGAGAATAATGCCATGAAGAAAACAGCAGTGTACAAATGGATTTAACGTTTTTCTGAGAGGAGAGAAAGCGTCATTGACGAAGAGAGGTCAGGGCCGCCAGTAATGAGCAGAACTGATGAAAACATTGCAAAAATTTGTCGAATTGTGCATCAAAATCATTGGCTGACTATGGTAGAAAAATCAAACCAAACAAAAAATGTGGAAACCAACAGTGTTAAAAACCTTCTTTATATTTCTTCTGAAAGGCCTTTAAAACACTATCCACAGTTTGTGTTCCACGGACCCAACACGGGCCTTGTTTCGGTGAAACACCTTCTTCAGGGGTCCAAGAAGATAAGATGTAATGCAGGGCTGCCCAAGTCCGGTCCTCGAGATCTACTGACAAGCCAGGTTTTCAGGATATCCACAATGAATATGCACGAGAGAGATTTGCCTGCACTGCCTTCTTGGTATGCAAAATTCTCTCATGCATGTTCATTGTGGATATCCTGAAAACCTGGCCTGCCAGTAGATCTTGAGGACCGGACTTGAGCAGCCTTGATGTAATGGAATAGCCTTGCTAACCAAATGTGGAATGGAGTAATTGCTGCACCATTAAAACCTTGCTGAAACACAAGTAGTACTAATACGAGCAAGTTTAATCTCATTATACAATAAATGTAATTTTGTGTGCATTTTGGGGAGATGTTCCGTGACAGAGAGAGAATGGGTTAGGCAGCAACATATGTAATTTCTACAGAGAAAGAATTTCCAGAATATCCTGTGGGGGTATTTCTGGGAAGAATAATCAAAGCAAAACTTGATTATCATGGATGATAGAGGCAAACCACATGCAAGTAAACACCAAACCGAGGCAGTTTGATTATTTTATCTCCTTTCAATGTTGCAGCTCCTAGTAACTTAACAGTGAGGCTTTTGTGTAGGCATGCATCTTTAATAGAGAAGGTTTGGATCATGGAGGAGCAAGATGTGTAACTTGCAATCAGATGGCAGTAAGTTTTTGGTCAAATTGAGAAATGTCACCTGTTTCACATTATGGTGCGGTGACAGCGTGATTTACTGGATTAATTTAGAATTACTGCTTTTGGCAATTGTACATTTTATCTTCAAAAATTTATAGTCACTTCTTTTTTAGTGATTTATCACAAGATAATGTCCTAGCTGTAATCTAAGTGTCATTGAACATAAATCCATAAGATTTAATTCGGTCTCCGTTCTGCTTTTCCAGATTCTTTCTTCACAGAGTTTATTGTCTTAAGTGTAGATACTAATAAGGAGGGTGATATGAAGACACCCTCCTAACTTACACGATAGGTTGCAAAAATCGTGTGTTCGTATTACATTTTTCTAAGCTGTGTGGGAGTCTGCTGAGTACTTTCTTACCATTACTACTACTATTTATTATTTCTATGGTGCCATCAGATGCACATGGCAGTGTACACGATACCATAAGAACATAAGAACATAAGAACATAAGAAATGCCTCTACTGGGTCAGACCATGAGGTCCATCGTGCCCAGCAGTCCGCTCACGCGGCGGCCCAACAGGTCCAGGACCTGTGCAGTAATCCTCTATCTATACCCCTCTATTCCCTTTTCCAGCAGAAAGTTGTCCAATTCCCTCTTGAACCCCAGTACCGTACTCTGCCCTATCACGCCCTCTGGAAGCGCATTCCAGGTGTCCACCACACGCTGGGTAAAGAAGAACTTCCTAGCATTCGTTCTGAATCTGTCCCCTTTCAACTTTTCCGAATGCCCTCTTGTTCTTTTATTTTTTGAAAGTGTGAAGAATCTGTCCCTCTCTACTCTCTCTATGCCCTTCATGATCTTGTAAGTCTCTATCATATCTCCTCTAAGTCTTCTCTTCTCCAGGGAAAAAAGTCCCAGCTTTTCCAATCTCTCAGCGTATGAAAGGTTTTCCATCCCTTTTATCAGACGTGTCGCTCTCCTCTGAACCCTCTCGAGTATCGCCATATCCTTCTTAAGGTACGGCGACCAATATTGGATGCAGTACTCCAGATGCGGACGCACCATTGCTCGATACAATGGCAAGATAACTTCTTTCGTTCTGGTTGTAATACCCTTTTTGATGATGCCTAGCATTCTATTTGCCTTCTTAGCAGCCGCTGCACACTGTGCCGACGGCTTCATTGTCAAGTCCACCATCACCCCCAGGTCTCTTTCTTGGGTACTCTCATTTAAAAACATCCCTCCCATCGTATAGTTGTACCTCGGGTTTCTGTTTCCCACATGTAATACTTTACATTTCTCAACATTGAACTTCATCTGCCATCTCGTTGCCCATTCCCCTAGTTTGTTCAAGTCCCTTTGCAGTTTTTCACAGTCTTCTTTAGTCCGAGCTCTACTAAATAGTTTAGTGTCATCTGCAAATTTTATTATCTCACACTTCGTCCCTGTTTCCAGATCATTTATGAATACATTAAATACATTAATTGGCAGACCCTTCAAATACACTCAGAGGACCAACACTGAGGGATAACTAATTAAAGCTTAAATAAAGAGACACATCAGTATGGGCCAAAGTATTGAATTATGAAACTATATTTATAATACAGTGGTACCTTGGATTACGAGCATAATCCGTTCCAGGAGCATGCTCGTAATCCAAAATGCTCGTTAATCAAAGCAAAGTTCCCCATAGACAATAGTGGCAACAGCAACGATTGGTTTCATAAGCCGGGGTATGTACCTGTCGGGGCCGGGTGCTGCAGCGTCGTCTCCTCCGTCCGTCATGAAGATCAACCCCACAGTGCTGCTTCGGGGGGGGGGGGGAAGGGGGGATGCTTTTAATGTGCCAGCTGCTGGAGAACCTGCAGTGCCACTTCAGAGGGATGCCTCCTTCATCCGCCAGCCAGCCCTCCACGTCGGATGCCCCTTGCATGCTGGAGAGCCCCCACCCGAGTCCACGCAGCCGAGCGCTGCCCCACCCGAACGCCGCGCGCGACATGCACAACACCGATGATTGACGCTGTGCGCGTCACACGCAATGCGTAGGGGGGACAGCACCTGGCCGCGCAGGCCCAGACTGAGGTCCTCCAACCTGCAGAAGGCACCCGACGTGGAAGGCTGGCCGGAAGACGGAAGAGGAATCCCCCGAAGCGGCGCTTCCTGGACTGTAAGTGCTCGTTTATCGTGGCAGTGCTCGGTTTGCGAGTCAAAAGTTTGCTGAGGGTTTTGCTCGTCTTGCAAAACACTCAGCAAACCGGGTTACTCGCAAACCGAGGTTCCACTGTAATTGAATAATTTAAGCCCCCGGCAGGAAATGTATAGGTGACCAGCATCAGGTTATCAAAATTTAATAAGTCCTGCCCCGTACATCATGTGGTCCTTTAATCCAATATCAATAAAGGGATAAGTAAACACTCAAGACTCCTTTAAGAAGCCACATTAGCGGTTTAACGCACATAATAGCGCGCTCTATTTTGCCGGCTGCACTAGCCACTACCGCCTCCTCTTGAGCAGGCGATAGTTTTTCAGCTAGCGCGGGGGTTAGCGCACCCTAAAAAGGGTGCGTGTGATAAAGCTGCTAATGCGGCTTCGTAAAAGGAGCCCTCCGTGAAAGTACTTGAAGGGACCAAAGACGTTTCGCAAAACCCATCCCCTTGCAGTGAATGCAAAACTGTTTGAAACATTTTTTTTCTTTTTTGGAAAATGTAATAATCAAAAAGTCATTTAAAGATTTATCTAGATCACAGCAGGTATGTTGTCATAGAAACATAGAATACGACAGCAGAAAAGGGCCGGCGGCCCAACAAGTCTGCCCAATCATGATCCCTTCCACCCTCGAGAAATTATCCCCTATCATACCTCTGTAACGACCCCACATGTTTGTCCCATCGTCTCTTGAAGTCGAGCGTGCTTCTAGCCTCGACTACATGACGTGGAAGACCATTCCATCTATCGATTACCCTCTCGGTAAAGAAGTATTTCCTGGTGTTCCCATGAAATCTTCCTCCCCTAAGTTTTAGCGGATGTCCTCTTGTCACCGTGGGACATAGCGCGCCACAGCTCGACAGAACGCCATTTCGGATCTTCCTCACGAGCTGAGATGGTTAATTAAAGTCCCAATTGGAAAACATACAAAATAAGACTTTTCAAGCTGGAGTCCAATAAACCCCTCAAGCAAGAGTAAGAACTCGTGCTGCAAACAAAGTTGAATCAGCCTCGCTGTGATCCAGATAAGCCTTTAAGTGGCTTTTTGATTGTTACATTTTCAAAAAAAGAAAAAATGGCCTCAGAAAGCATTTCCAGTGTGATTTCTGGCTTTGAATCAGGCTTCCCAGCCTTGTCTAAGTTCTTCCCCGCTAGTACTTCTCCTCAGATGAAAGTCCGGCCGACTCATGCTCCGGGGTTCCTTCCACCTCACATCCGGGGCTCGACTCCACACTCCTCGACCCTGAAGGGCAAGGAGGCGTGGCCAACATCGGGGGCGAGGGTGACATCTGATCTGGTGAGTCGTTCGCTCCCACGCTCGACTCTGCCGCGGATCCTGCCTGCCAATTTTTGAGCCGAGGTCCAACGGCAGACTGCTGTTCCAATAACTGAGGCAAAGTAAGTTGAATTGGGGTGGATGAGAGTGCCGGCGACATCGCGGCTTCCTTTTAGAATGTGGCATCCCAAAAAATGCTGTAGGAGAAAACAAATTAGAAGAAACTTGTAGGTAAAATCACAGAGCACTCAGAAACGCTGTCAGCGTCCGTCCGCCATCTTTTTTCTTTCTCTCAAGGGGAGAACTAGTCTCATGTCACATCATTTTAATCTCTATTCCATGTGGTTATTTTCCCAGAGAAATGTGAACAAATTTTCCCTTTGAAGACTGGTGTAAGTTATGCACTTACCTGCTGCAGAAGTTGGATATCCTGTTATATAATTATCTTCTTGTACTACAGTTTTATAAAGGTAAAGAAAAAAAAAAGGTGAAGATAGTCTCCTTTATGCAAGAAGCAACTTATGAGCAACTTACAGGGGTCACCACTTGCAGTATGTGACAGTTTCTAACAGACTTTGTTTCTAACAGACTTTGTTTCTAACAGACTTTGTTCCTGAGCGCTATACCGTTCAAGCACCAAAGTTGTATTTCATTGGACCTCATTGTATTTCACTGGAAATTGTCAGATGCCAAACTGGAAACTGTTAGATGCTAAACTGTACTGTATTTTACTGGAAATTGTTAGATGCCAAACTGTACTATATTTTATTGGAAACTGTTAGATGCTAAACTGTACTCCTGTCGTGATCAGTACCTGAACCCCCTCCCTGTTCACCCTTCCTCCCACTAGCTCATTTAAGTCCCCTCCCGGTCCTGGCTTCCCGACAGTATAGCCTCTCCTTGCTAAATCCCTCCGATTAAGCCACCTCTGCATACGATTCCGCGTGGAACACCCTATTGCTCAGGTTCCAAAAGATAAATAGTTTCAGAGGTAAATCCGCTCCCACTGCTGGGATTCTGGTTCAACCACTCTTTCCCTCCTGTGTTGTCCAAAAAAAAAAAAAAAAAAAAATCCCTCCACTTAGCAAATTGTTTCACACACGATCCAAACAAGCCCTGCCTCCCAGCTTAAAAGGCTCCCCAAGTCAAACATGAAGCCTCCCTTTTGGCTCTTATTTCTCCTTCTCTGCTCTTCTCTTAAAATCACCCTCTGCTTAAAACCCTCTTCCCCCAATCTACCAGACTCCCCAAATGTCACTAATACCTGCCCCAGCCTCAAAATCCCCACGCTGTTACGCACTAGAAGTCACTCTCACAAACATAAATCCCGCAAAGCCAACCTCGTCTATTTAAAGCCTGTGCCCCCTGCCAACCTTCCCAACCATGCCCCTGACTCTCTAACCCCAGTCCCGATACTTTACTGCAACGCCAGATCCGTATGCAACAAGACCCAAATTATGAAAGACCTCCTCACAGATTTTGATCCTGGACTCTTCTGTATCACAGAGTCCTGGATCAAAAAAGATGATTATTATACTCAAAACGAGATTTGCCCCCAGGGCTACCAAGGCCTCTTTTCTCCTAGATTAAACCGTAAAGGAGGCGGACTGGCACTCCTCTACAAATCTTTCTTTAATGTTGAACTCCTCGAAAAAGGCAGCCACCATTCACTAGAATATATGTTAGCCTCTATCAATGATGAGCTCCATCTTCACCCACTAGGTATCTTATTACTTTATCGCCCGCCCACCCCCTGGAGCAATTCCTCCGAACTTGTTTATGAGACCATATCTAACGCATTCCTTAAATTCCAAAGACTACTGATCATCGGAGATATCAATCTCCACCTTGATGACACCTCTAGCAAAGATGCATCCGATTTCAATAATTTCCTCATCTCTCTCGGCTTCTCCCCCCCCCCCGCCTCCTCTCCAACCCATGAAAAAGGCCACTCACTAGATCTCATAAGCTTACTCGATCTCACGGATTACAAAACCTCAACCGATGACATCCGCTGGGACCACGTTCCCTGGTCCGACCACTTCCTAGGAACCTTCTGTCTCCCCATCTTCATGTCTCCCCTTGGAACCTCTCCGCAGTCCTCTAAGTCCATTACTTTCCGCAAGAAAATTTCAAGTGACCAGTTCTGGTCCAAATTTCTTGACAATCTCCCATCCAAGCCTAAGCCATCAGATTCTGCAACCAACTGGCACACTTGGACCACTCTCTCAGAATCCACCTACCAATCTCTCGCCCCGCTTTCCACCAAAACCATCTCCTACTCCCGTAAAGCCCCCTGGTTCCTCCCACAACACAGGGCGCTAAAACAAAAATGTCGATCCCTGGAACGCATCTGGAAAAAATCGAAATCCCCCGCAGATAAACAAATCTGGAGAGTCAACATTAAATCTTACAACAATACACTCAAAAGAGCTAGGAAAGACTTCTATGGTGACAAGATCTCCAGATCGAAAAACCAGAATAGTATGCTGTTCAATATCTGGCGCTCCTTAACCCCCAACACCAACCCTTCTATTCTTCCCTCCTCCCCATCAGTGGATCAACTAGCAAACTTCTTCAACGGAAAGGTCACCGCCTTGAGAAGCTCCTTCCCTCCTGCAGTCTCCTACAATCCTCTGGTGCCCGCCTCCCCCGATCCTACTACAAAGGTCCCCACCCCCATCCCAGTCAATAGATCCTGGACCACCTTTGAGCAAGTATCCGATTCTCAGGTCCTCAAACTCTGCCTGAAACTGAAATCCTGCAACTGCACCTTGGACCCATTCCCATCCTATCTATTTGAGAAAATACCCGCACAGGCCATCTCTTCTCTCACTATACTCATAAATTCTGCCCTATTATCGGGCCTCTTCTCCCCTGAAATGGGACGCATTGCACTGACCCCCCTACTGAAGAAAGCTGACCTAGACCCCTCCTCCCCATCCAATTATCGCCCAATAGCAAACATTCCGCTCCTAACCAAATTGCTAGAGTCCATCGTCTCCTCCCAACTTTCAGCCTACCTGGAAAGATTCTCTATCCTCCTACCCTATCAATACGGCTTCAGACCCAACTTCAGTACCGAAACCCTCCTGGCCTCCCTTATCTCGAAGATCCAACAATTTCACTCTCATAAAAAATTTGCCGTTCTCCTTCAATTCGACCTCTCTGCTGCCTTTGACGTTGTCCACCATGACATTCTAATCTTCCTACTCTCTGAGATAGGCATCAGTTCTACAGTCCTCGACTGGTTTTCGAACTTCTTACGTTCTCGCTCTTACACCGTCACCAAACATGGTTCCTCCTCCTCCCCATGGAAACCGACTTGTGGAGTCCCACAAGGCTCCCCCCTATCTCCCATCCTCTTCAACATTTATATGTCCTCCCTGAACCTTCTCCACCTATCCCCCCTAGAAACACTCTACACCTATGCCGACGATATCCTGGTCCTCATCGAGACCGACGCAAACCTCACCAATCTCGCAGCTAACATTTCTTCTTGCATAACCAACCTTCAATCCTGGGCTCACACTGTACAAATGAAATTGAATGAGTCCAAAACCAAACTACTATGGCTCGGCCCCAAACTTGATCAATTACCCACTTCAATCCCACTGCCCACAGGTTCCTCTCTACAGCTGGAGTTCTCTAGCAAAGTTCTGGGCATCACCATAGATTCATCATTATCCTTCAATGACCACCTCAACTCCCTGATAAAAAAATGCTTTTGCAGCCTTCACATGCTGAGGAAAGTGAGGTCCTGCTTCCACCAAAAACACTTTGCCGTCCTCGTACAATCCATTATCCTTTCCAGATTGGACTATTGCAATTCCATTTACCTAAGCGTAACAAAGAAAAGCCTTCACAGACTCCAACTAATACAGAACACCGCGGCCAAACTTATCTTCTCAAAAAGTAAGTTTGATCATGTCTCACCGCTCCTATCCAAACTCCACTGGCTTCCCGTTATTTCCAGGGTCCACTTTAAATGTGCCTGTCAAACCTTCAAGATCCTCCATGGTATCCTCCCTCCTTTTATCCCTCTATCCTGGAACTCCTCAAATCCAACCTCCACTAGATCCACGCAAAAATTAAAACTATCCTACCCCTCCTTAAAAGGCATCTCCCTTGTTGGTAAACTTGGCTCTTCCCTCCCTTTCAGAATCGCTCAGCTCTGGAACAGTCTCCCTTCCCCTCTCCGCAATTTGAGCCCACTTCTACCATTCCGTAAGCATCTGAAGACCTGGCTCTTCTCCAAAACGTAACCCCGTCCCGTTCCTGGCACTCTTACACCTAACCTCTCTCCTCCCTTACTTATATAATTCCACTGGAGTTCCGTTCCTTCCCTAACCTTGTAAACCGTGTCGAGCTCCATCTGCGGAGATGATGCGGTATATAAATCCAAGATTTAGTTTAGTTTAGTTTAGTTTAGTTTAGGGTAGTTTGCCATTATCTTCTTCATAATATAACATAACCTTATTTTTGTTTACCGCCACAATCAAAAGAATTCTAGGCAGTTTTCACAAGAGAGAAAAACTGGACAATCAGCGAAGTACAATATTAAGATGAGAATACAGCATATTAACTAAAAAGACAATAAAAATTTAAGTAAAAGCGGTAAAATTAATATATTAGGAATAAAAACATCGAATTAAGAGATAAATTTATCAAATAATACTGTCTTAATTTCTTATCGGAAGGCGCCATAAGATAACATAGCTCCGCTAATATAGTTACCAAACCAGGACTGTTGTTTCCTTGGTGACGGGGCTAAATCGTGCGAGACAACGGCGCGCCGACAACTGAGCGCAGACAACTGAGTGCAAGGTTGACAGCACGCCAAAGAAAAGCACTATTTTAAAGGGCTCCGACGGGGGTGTGTGGGGGGGAACACCCCCACTTTACTTAACAGACATTGCGATGGCGTTGTGGGAGGTTTGGGGGGTTGTAACCCCCCACATTATACTTAAAACTGAACTTTTTCCCTAAAAAACAGGCAAAAAGTTTGGTTTCAAGTATAATGAGGGGGTTACAACCCCCCACAACGCCAGCGCGATGTCTTAAGTAAAATAGGGGGGTTTCCCACCAACACCCCCCGTTGGAACCCTTTAAAATAGTGCTTTTCTTCGGTGCGCCGTCAACCTTGCGCTCAGTTGTCTGCGCTCAGTTGTCGGCGCGCCGTTGTCTCGCGCGATTTAGTCTATGAACCGTTTCCTTACTTGAAATGCAAGCATCCTGTCTAAAAAAGACCTAACCTTACAGCCTAAAATCTTTGGGTATGCAAATAAGTTACAATTCCTGGTTACCCACACGGGATTATATAGCACAAAATGAAATAACAGGTAGGTAGGGGCCAATCCCCAAACCAACTTAAAACAAAGACATGCAAATTTGAACATTACTCGTGCTTCCACTGGCAACCAGTGTAATAATCGATAATAGGGGCTGATATGTTTGCTTTTCTTCAGCCCAAATATCAGGCGAACAGCTGTATTCTACACTATTCTCAATTTTCTCACAACTTTCTTTGGTGTGCCCAAGTAAACAATATTACAGTAGTTCAATATAGACAGTACCAATGCCTGTACCAGCAATGCAGCTGCTGCCCTCAATATCTCTCCTCGCTTCTCTCTCCTTATACACCTCCCAGAGAACTCCATTCCTCAGATAAGTCACTCTTAGCATTACCCTTCTCCTCCATTGCCAATTCCAGACTTCGCTCCTTTCATCTACCTGCCCCCTATACCTGGAATAAATTACCCAAGTTTGTCCATCAAGCCCCTTCCCTTGTTTAAAAGCTGACTGAAAACCCACCTTTCTGATATAGCTTTCAATCCTTAACCCTACTCCTCTGCCCTCCAACCCAGCCCACTGATTAACCGTTCCACTTAACTGTATCCATGACATCCTGTTTGTCTTTGGGAAGCAGAGCTGAGCTTGTGATGTCATAATGCCTCATTCCACCAATAAGAACCTACCTCATCAGTGATGTCGCAATGGCTTGATTGTCCTGTACAAGCCAGCAGATTAACCGTTCCCCTTAACTGTATTCATGACACCCTGTTTGTCTGTCTTGCCTGTTTAGATTGTAAGCTCTTTTGAGCAGGGACTATTTTCTTACTCTTTGTGACTTTGTGCAGCGCTGCGTGCGTCTGGTAGCGCTATAGAAATAATTAATACTAGTAGTAACTAAGGCCCGGTACTGAGGGTGACATTAGAACCCGGTTAGTGAGTACTGTAGGCAAGCGAGAAAACCGATTTCACGACGAGACCTCTCAATTTTTATACATGTGCTAAAACTGTTAGTCTTGCACATCTATTTTTATTTTGTTTCCATGGTTATTACTTCTCTTTACGCTTTCTGTTCTCAGCAGCTGTCTCTTTCTATTACTTCTAAATTCACTGAGACATTTTATATAACATCGGTTATTCTGAACCCTGCTATTTCTGAGTTATTTAGTTGTAGAGCAAATGCCAGATAAATCAAAACAAGAAGCAACCCTACAGCAGTATGTAGAGCAACTTGAAATGCAGTGAATGTTCAAGCACTTTGAAAGAGGAAAGCAATAACATGTTCGGATATGGGATAAACAGGGTTAAATCTAAGACAAACCAGAGAATCACTCGTTTTACAGTCCTGGCATCCTTCCACTTCCCCATACAATATCTCACCAATACCTCATACTGACACATGCTTTGTATTTTTTTTTTTTTTTTCTGAATAGTCCTCATCTTCTGTTTTAGATACAGAAGTATACCTCCTGGAAGGATGCCGAGCCAGTTGGGCTTTCAAGATCACTACAATTAAAATTCACAAGTTAAATTTGCATAGATGGGAAGAGGGGCCACCTCTCTTCGTTCTGCCATCTCGGAGCGGGCTGTTGGAGCTGCAGCGTTTGATTCCAGCCTTTCTTTCTTTTTAATCTTTATTCATTTTAAAATTTTCAATAAGTTTGATACAATATGCAATCAAATTCATTTAATATAACTTAAACTCTTACAAAATTATTTCAAAAAACAATTACCCTCCCTCCCCTACCATCATTTCCTCATTCAAAGACCTTAAATATCCCACCCTCCCCCTGGATGTGTACAATCAGCATAGGAAAAGTATTTTTCTAATGGTCCCCAAACCAACCTAATTTTCTTTAAATGCCCCTGCCGTATGGCCAAAATACGTTCCATTTTGTAAATGTGACATAAAGAATTCCACCAAAAGGTATTCATTTAAACGATCACAATTTTTTGTAATATGTTGAATGGCAACCCCTGTCATGATGAGTAAGAGTTTATTATCATTAGATGATATTTGACTCTTAACTCTCATTGACATCCCAAATAAAATAGTTTCATTTGACAATGCCACTGGATTTTCTAATAGATTATTAACTTAGTTCCATATAGATTTCCAAATATTGGGTATTAAAGGACAAAAGAATAAAAGATGATTTAATGTCCCAGCATCTATTAGACTTGGAACTATCCAACTTTTGTAAACGAACTGGGGTCCAAATTGCTCTATGTAACAAGAAAAAACATGATTTTGGCCTTTCAGGAGCAGGGAAATTAAAGTGAGGGAGTCGCATTTGTGGTACCGGCACAGGCTGGCCTGGATTAACTGGGCACTGGCGACATCACAACCAACATGTGGACTCAAGTCTTTATTGAAATAAAATCATAAAATATGTTAAATCCCAATCGTAAAATATGCAAAATCCCAACTAGGACTCAGTTTTGGTGACTATGTCGCCTTCCTCGTGGCATAGTCGCCGAAACTGGGTCCTAGTTGGAATTCTGCATATTATACGATTGGGATTTTACATATTTTTTTATTTGATTTCAATAAAGACTTGAGTCTCCACGTTGGTTGAGACGTCTCCAGTGCCTCTTCTTGCTACTGTTCCATAGTATTTTGAGGCCTTGTCTCTTCTTTATTTTTTTTTTTGGCTCTCTGGATCAACATCAACTAGGGACATGGAATTAGAAGCTACTAAGACTGAGGGAAATGAGAATGACTGGGGCTTTATTTTTGTTGGATTTGTTTAATTTTGCTATTTTCCCTTGCTTTTATTTTTAGAGGTTTTTTTGAGGGGGGTCTTTGATATTGAGGTTTTCCCTTCTGTTGTGCCTTTTACACACCTTTAGTATTGAATTTATTGTATTATCTATTCCTTCTCTTTATATAGGTAAAAGTAATTAATTACTTCTTTCATAGTTACTATAGTTAGATTGTGAGCCCATTGGGACAGAGAGGGAAATTCAAAGTATCTGATTAGATTTTTGGTCATTACTTAAGTCAGTTTAATTGTTTTACATAGAATAGAAACATGATGGCAGATAAAGGCCAAATGGCCCATCTAGTCTGCCCATCCGCAGTAACCATTATCTCTATCTCTCTCTAAGAGATCCAACATGCCTATCCCAGGCCCTCCTGAATTCAGACACAGTCTCTGACTCCACCACCTCTTCCGGGAGACTGTTCCACGCATCTACCACCCTTTCTGTACAAAAGTATTTCCTTAGAATATTCCTGAGCCTATCACCTCTTAACTTCATCCTATGTCCTCTCATTCTGGAGCTTCCTTTCAAATGAAAGAGACTCCACTCATGCGCATTTACATTGCGTAGGTATTTAAACGACTCTATCATATCTCCCCTCTCCCGTCTTTCCTCCAAAGTATACAGTTTGAGATCTTTAATTCTGTCCTCATACGCCTTATGACAAAGACCACACACTATTTTAGTAGCCTTCCTCTGGACTGACTCCATCCTTTTTATATCTTTTTGAAGGTGTGGTCTCCAGAATTGCACACAATATTCTAAATTAGGTCTCACCAGAGTCTTTTACAGGGGCATCAATACTTCCTTTTTCCTACTGGCCATACTTCTCCCTATGCACCCTAACATCCTTCTAGCTTTTACCATCACCTTTTCAGCCTGTTTGGCCACCTTAAGATCATCACATACAATCACACCCAAGTCCGCTCTTCTGTCGTGCATATAAGTTCTTCACCCCACTAAGCTGTACTGTTCCTTTGGATTTTTGCAACCCAAATGCAAGACCTTGCATTTCTAAGCATTAAATTTTAGCTGCCAAATTTCAGACCTTTCTTCAAACTTCACCAGGTCTTTTTCATGTTACTCACACCATCCGGTGTGTCTACCACTTCAAATCCTTTGGGAGATTTAGCGGTATATAAAACACCAAATTAAATTAAATTAGTTTGAAGATCCAGGTGTGTAAGTGCCATTAAAAAAAATGTTCACCCAATATTCAAAAGACATTTAACAAGGCACAAAATATTCAGCAGCATGTAGGCGCTCTTTTACTAAGCCGCAGTTGAGGTGCTAAATGCTCCAATGTTCATAGAATTCCTATGAATGTCGGATCATTTAGCTTGATAAAAGAAGCCCTTAACTGGTTAACCGCTGAATATTGTTGCTAACTAGCCATCTCCTAACTAGTTAGGTTAGGTGCAGGCCAGGGGCAGAGCACCTTAGCTGGCTAGTGGTGATTTTCGGTCCACTAACTAAATGACCCCCTAAAGTCAGGACAACAAAAAGGCTGTCTTAACTTTATACGCCAAAGTTAATTGGGCACCGATATGCATATTAATTAAACCCAATTAAGCCCGAAACCCTCCCATTTCTGCATCCCCTTTTTTGACTTTAGCTTAAAATTTAGGCTAAAATCCCATACCTAAATTTATGTATCTACATATTAATTTAATTCAGTTAGCACCAATAATTGTGTGTTAAGATTTCAATTCTCATTGGTAATTGGGCCCCATCACTCAAGTAAATTGAGCATGCACCTACATTTGTGTGCACAATTTTTTGTTCTTTTTATAGAATTCAGGGATTTATGCAAATTATTAGTAATCGTAATTAAAAATTAGAAACAGTAGTTTATAGTTTATTATTTATATTCCACCTTTAAACAAGGTAGATTACAACCAACTACTACTACTACTGTGTCTGATTCAAAAGGGCCTGGGATAGGCACGTGGGATCTCTCTGAGAAAGAAAGAGATAATGGCTACCTCGGATAGGCAGACTAGATGAGCCATTTGGCCTATATCTGCCATCATGTTAGAATGTTTCTATGACATCATAATGCAGGTGTTAAGAGCCTTAGCCTATAAGAAGAGGAGATGCAAAAGTTAAGAGCCTTAGCCAATAGGGAGAGGAGGAGATAGTGGCTGCTGCGAATGGGCAGACTAGATGGGCCGTCATGTTTCTATGTTACTACTATTACTATTTATCACTTATAAAGCACTGAAAGGCATACGCAGCGCTGTACATTTTGACATTTAAAAAATACATTTTGACACAATTAAAAAAATAACGAATAAACTAAACATAACAAAGGTTTCTCAAATTGAATAGGTTTCATTTCCTCATAGACCTTGCAAAAGCCATCATCATCACCCTCTGTTGTTAAAGAAAAAAAAAAAAAAAGCTATGCTAAAACAAATACTTGTTGAAACAAATACTAGAACATATGGTGCTGATTCCATAAAAGATACCTACAGCTATGCACCTAGAGCTACAGTAGATGTCTAACTTATTTTTAATTGGCTAAATCACCATTAAAAACCAATTTAAGAAATGAATTTGCTAGCAGGCGTTAATTCAGTAGGTGCCTACCACTTTGATGTAGGCATCTACGCTGAGGCACATTCCGGCAAGTAGGCATTATGCCACTGTATAGATCCATGGTAAGGCCCCCACCTGGAATACTGTGTGCAATTCTGGAGGCCGCATTATCGCAAGGATATACTGAGACTGGAGTCGGTCCAGAGAATGGCCACCCGGATGGTCTCGGGACTTAAGGATCTCCCGTACGAAGAACGGCTAGATAAACTACAGCTCTACTCGCTCGAGGAGCGCAGAGAGAGGGGAGACATGATCGAGACGTTCAAGTATCTCATGGGCTGCATCGAGGCGGAGGAATATATCTTCTTTTTCAAGGGTCCTGTGGCAACAAGGGGGCATCCGTGGAAAATCAGGGGCGGGAAACTGCGCGGTGACACCAGGAATTCAGCTGTGCATGTATTCATCTGTGGATTCCAGTTGTGCTCCACTACCCCCCACTCACCGGTATGGACACTGCCTTGATCTTGTCGTCTTCTCCAACTGCTCTCTCTCTAACTTCTCTGCTTCACTGTTCCCCATTTCTGATCATCATCTGATAACCTTCACAATTACTTACCCTCCTTTTAGCCACGCCCAGTCAACACCAACAGGGTTTTTTTGTTGTTGTTCAATAACCCCCCCCCCCTTTTACAGCGAAAGTGGTGTTTTTTTTTAACGCAGGCTGGTGCGCTGAATGCTCTGCACTGCTCCCAATGCCCATAGAGTTTGTAAAAGGGGGTAAGTTTCATTGAGTTCTATAAAAGAAAAATACAGTTCACATGAGAACAATATGAACAATAATGACAACAACAAAAGCAAACCGAGTGGAGCAATGGATGGCTAATAATAGCCCAGATAAAAAGTGCAAATAAAAAATGAGAAAAAGTCGCAATAGCAGACTGTAAGAGAATTATGAGCTAATTGCAGAGGTTAAGTCACAACAATGAAGAAGGGCATTCCAGACTGAAAGATAATGATGTTTGGTGTCATGAGGTTCAGCTTTATAGGATTCATAAGTAGCAATCAGATGTACAAAATTCCACCATTGTCGTACTGTGGCTTTAGAGATGTTTTTCCAATACTATTTGGATAGTTAGAATGAGTGGAATATCCAGTAATTTGGCATGAACTTGTGGGAAATCCACAGGAACTATGGTGGATCTCAGGATGAGCAGCGGGAAAGTCAGTTGTGCAGGCCAAGATATGATAGCAGTAATAATATCTCAGACATCAGTCCAAGAAGAGACAACAGATGGATAATCGTAGAACAAAGGCTGTAAACCTCCTGGAGACTGTTGACAGGACCGACAAAATGAGGAATTAGCAGGATGACACTTCCAACTCTTGATTGGGAGTCCATATAACTTTATTCATTAGATAAAAACATGGATTGAAGTGATGCGGCAGAGTGCAGAGAAATAAGACCATTTGTGGGGGTGAAAGTTGTGTACAAAGTTCATGTTTCCAGATGGATTGTATAGCCACTGCCAGATGTTTGGGTGGCATTAGTAAGTACTTACATATCTGAGATGCCACACGAGTAATATACAAACCTTTAGACAACAAGGACAGTATGTCAGTAGCACAGTGAGTTAACATAAATGATTCAGTAGACATGTTCGACATAATACAAGTATATCTAAGACAAAATGATCTCTGAAAAAACAAATCTACTATAATAAAACCCTAAGCACGCATGCACACTCTTACTGGCATGTTTCGTGATCCCTGATCTGTAGGTCCTTGTCCGGCAAGAGTGTGCATGCGCGCTAGAAGTCACCAGGACTCCTCTTCCCAAGCACCAGCCATGCTGACCGGCTTTGGCCCTGCGGGCCTCTCATGGAGCCCACCTTCCCGCCTAGCATGGATGGCAGCGGTGGCAGCGAGGCCGGGAGCGGGCCAGTACCAGGGTGACTTGAGACGGCTGTCGGATTGAGGCGCACGCTGCAGCTGTCGGCACATGCAGGCAGTTGAGCTGTGGCGAAGTCGGATGCTGGACAGGGGGTGCATGAAAGAGGTGCAGCTAGACAGGGGGGAAGGAAACAGGAAGGGAGGCCTACTGCTGGACAGGGGGAGCAGGGAAGAGGTGCTGCTGGACAGGGGGGAGGTAAAACGAAGGGAGAAGGGCTACTGATGGACAGGGGGAGCAGGCAAGGGGTGGTGATGGACAGCTGAGGAAAGAGAGAGCGAGAGAGACAGAAAGAAAGACAGAGAGCGGGAGGGAGAGAGACAGAAAGAAAGACAGACAGACATATATTCTAGCATCCATTAATGTAATGGACTATAAGACTAGTTACAATATAATGTTCAAAAACAAGGTAAAGTGTCCAAAAAACTATGGGCTCCTTTTACTAAGGTGCGCTAGCGCACGCTACAATGCCACGCACGCTAAATGCTAATGCCTCCTTAGAGCTTGCATTAGTATTTTTCATTTAGCGTGCGCTAAAAACGCTAGCGCACCTTAGAAAAATGAGCCCTATGTTTCACATACACTCAGAAATGTGTAACCTTGCAGACCCACCATCCGGTCATTGTGTAGGAAATAAAGGTTAGTGCTGTGCTCGAAATTTTTTTGTCCGTTACCTCAAGCTGAACAAGGAGCAACATGAATCACTTTTCAGAAAGTCTTCAACATGACGGATTTAAACATGTTTTGAAGCCCTTCACCGCCTTCACTGATTATCAATCCAAATCAGTTTCCCTCTGCGGCCTCCTTGAGGCAGGCTAACGAAAAGTGCTCCGCGCTGGAACCCTTAAACCACCTCAAGAGCTAAGTCATCTTTGGTTTTGCTTATCCGATTCAGTTTAACAAGTCTAAAATTGATATAGAAGAACTCTACAACAATTTTGAGCGCAGCACTAACCTTCATTTTATACACAATGACCGGACGGTGGGTCTGGCTATTGATACTTCGGTCCCTGGCAAGATTACACATTTGTGAGTGTATGTGAAACATACCCCCTCGTATATGAAATTGCGATAGCAGTTTCTAGTATGGGGAGCCAAGCTGCATGGCCCACACTATTCCCGATGCTCATTGAGTTCCTATGAGTGTCGGGAGCAGCACGGGCCATTCAATGCGGAACCCTGGGCTAGAAACTGCTATCGTAAAAGAGGGGGATAGTTTAGGGACACTTTACCTTGGTTTTGAACATTATATTGTAACTAGTCTTTAAGCCCGTTACATTAACGGGTGCTAGAATAAATGTGTGTGTCTGTCTTTCTTTCTCTCTCTCTCCTTGACCGCTTTCTGCCTGTCTTTCTTTTTTTGCTGTCTCTCTCCTTGGCCGCTGTCTGTCTTTTTTTGCTGTCTGTCTCTATGGCCGCTGTCTGTCTGTCTTCTTTTTTCTGTGTGTCTCTCTCCTTGTTCGCTGTCTGTTTTTTTTTTTTTTTCTTTCAATTTCTTTCCCAGGCTCCCAGTCCTGTGTGTGTCTTTCACTCCCACCTACCTGTCTTTCAGTGTGTCAGTCTGTCAATGTCCCGTCTGGTTTTTTTTTTCCTTCAGTCTCTCTCCCTGTCAATTATCGTACCCCATCCTACCTTTTTTTTTATCACGCATTGTGTTGGGAAGGGCAACCAGCACACAGTAACCGCAAATCATCATGCGTGCACGCGCTGAACATGTGCACACGCCAAACGCGCATGCGCTGCACGCTTTACAATTTCTCTGCCGGCCACGGAGCTACAGACGCACGGAGACACGAAGATTGAAGTGCGCATGCGCACTAAGGGTATTATTATACAGGCTTTGTTTTTTCAGAGATCATTTTGTCTTTCATATAGTCTTCTTTTGATCTCTTCACATTCACAACACCTTATTGATTGGTACTTTTTTCCCCTATACAGTGGTACCTCGGTTTACGAGTGCACCGGTTTGCGAGTGTTTTGCAAGACGAGCAAAACATTTGCAAACTTGGTGCCTCGTAAACCGAGCTTGCCTCGCTGTACGAGCACTCCCCCCACCCTGCGATCCGGCACCACTCCCCCTGCTCGCATCTGCCCCCCCCCCCCGCGATCCTACATCCCCCAAGCACGGCAATGACATCCCTTACCCCGACTGGGCACTAGTGCCGGTGCCCGAAGATCCTCCCTCTTCTGGCACGACCTGGGCTGGGCGGTGCGTCTGAGACCTCCCTCTTCTGGTTTGGGCTGGGCTAGACTTGCTTTGAGCATTTGCGCATGCTCAAAGCCTTCTGGTCTCGCTCTCTCCGAGATTCTCAGATTCAGAATCTTGGAGAGAGCGAGACCAGAAGGCTTTGAGCATGCGCAAATGCTCAAAGCCAGTCCAGCCCAGCCCAGGCCAGAAGAGGGAGGATCTCCTACGCACCACCCAGCCCAGGCCGTGCCAGAAGAGGGAGGGTCTTTGGGCACCGGCACTGGTGCCTAGTCGGGGTAAGGGATGTCATTGCCGTGCTTGGGGGGGATGTAGGATCGCGGTGGAGGGGGGGGCAACACGAGCGGTGGGAGGATGCCGGTTTGCAGGGGGGATGCCGGATCGCGGGGAGGGGTATGGAGCAGCGTCGGTGGCCTCAAGGGGGGGGAATGGAGCAGCACCGGTAGCCTCGGGGGGGGGGGGGGGGGAGGAGGTGGAACAAATCAAAGCAAGTTTCCCTTACTTCCTATGGGGAAATTTGCTTTGATATACGAGCAATTTGGTTTACGAGCATGCTTCTGGAACGAATTATGCTCGTAAACCAAGGTTCTACTGTATATACATTTTTGATGGCATCAACATAATAGAAGAACATGATCACTGGTCAACAAGCATTTTGCTACTGAAGTTCTGTCACCTGTACCTTAACAAGGGCCACATGCTGACTCAAAATCTAAAAACAGGTTTTGTCTATCATATCCTTTTTTTAAGTTATGCTTCAATTTATGTTTATATCATTTTCGTCAATAACGCTACTGTGAAGCATCGGTATTTTACTGTTTCTGTAACACAATATTGCATTTTAGGACAGCTCATCGATCACATATACCAGTAATTTGAAAGTTTATACTAAAAAGTGATTGTGCTACTTTTTCTACCTGTGAATTTTTACATTTTGATTGCTTTTGTCTAAGATATAATTATTACTAGTATTTTAGCCCGTTACATTAACAGGTGCTAGAATATATGTCTGTGTGTCTTTATTTCTGTCTCTCTCTCCCTCCTGCTCTCTATCTCTCTCCCTGGCCCCCTTTGTCTGTCTGTCTATCTGTGTCTCTCCCTGCCCCTGTGTCTTTCTTCTTTTCTTTCTATCTATCTGTCTCTCTCCCTGCCTCCTATGCAGCAGCATTTCTCTCCCACCACTTCCCTGTGCAGCAGCCACAGCAGCATTCCCTCCCCCTCCATTTCCCTCCCCCCACACCACTTCCCTGTGCAGCAGCAGCGTTTCCCCTACCCCCCTTTCTCTTCCCGTGGTCTGGCCATCTCCCTTAGTCCCTTACCGCCTCCCCCCTTCCCTTCCCACGGTCCCGACAAACCTTCCGATTCCAGCAGCGTCTGCAGCACTCTACACACTGCTGCTTCGGAGCCTTCTACTGCCCAGCAAATCAGGGCAGTAGAAGGCCCCGAAGCAGCGTGTGTAGAATGCTGCAGACGCTGCTTGAATCAGAAGGTTTCAGGACCCACAGCCCTTGCTGGACCCGAAGCGAGCTCTGGGAGTTTTTGTTTTTTTTACGCGGGCCCAGCCGGAGCAGGAGGAGAAGCCTGGGAGTCAGGAATTAAAGTCTGTTCCGGCCCCTGCTGACGTCGCCCTGGCCAGTTCACATCCTTCAGACAGCAAGAGCCGCGCACTCCTACCTGCGGGTCCCTACAGCGCACAGAAAAGGGGAGAATGCAGGTGGGAGTGCGCATGCGCGCTTAGGGCTTTATTATATTAGATGAACAGATGAGGTTCTGTTAAGCATCCTGACCTAGACATCCAAGTAGATGATTAAATATAACAACGACCCATTTTTGGACATCCAGTACTTCAGCTTTCAAAAATGGGTGCTTCTGTGCTTCTGACTTTGGAAGTTTAGTGAGAAACATCCAAATCAGACTTGCACGTCCTTTTCATAAAAGGCCCTCCACATGTCTATGTACTTTGAAAATGAGCCTCATGATCAATTTAAAAATGAGAAAAATATAATAATAAATGATCAAAAATGAATAAATCAGTAAAAAAACATACTGAACATACCCATTAGTATTCTTCTATATGTTTTATATATGAATTTGTATTGTGCATTATGTATATTTAAGTATATCTTTTTGCTTTTGTATCAATCCAGTATTTGGTTTTCTGTATGTGCTTGTTTGATTGAAGTCCTTTGAGAGTGTTTTGCACTATTTTTAATTTTTGAACTCTTTTCTTTGAGCATGTGCAATATGACTCCACCTTGTTGCATCTGCGACCTTCTACACTGTCACTGGATTGTGGACTTTTGTGTTGCTTTTCTGTCTCTGGTTTACTTAATTTCAAAAAAAGTGTAGCCACAAGGAACAGCGAAAAAAATAATACAGCATATTTATCACAAAATACATCTGCTGCCGTCTTTCTGCTAAGCTATTCTCTTATCTCATAAAAAACAAGTATTCCCTTGAATAGAAACTCTACACTTGCTTTACATAAATACAGATCCAACTCGAGTAAAATGTCTTTAAAAACAGACAATCCTTCAATCTCTTTTTTAAAAGTAACATTATCTGTCGTTGACCTCAAGAAAAAAGGGAAGATAATGCAGCTACATTCTCTACCTCTTAAATCGAGGATTCTTTTTAAAGTTTATTGTTGATTCATAAGGTACCGAAGAGGAAGCAGTTTCTTACTTTTAAAAGTTCTGCATGTTTATGAGTCAGCAAGACCTTTAAGATTAATGAGAGCATTGTATCTTTTGAGTATTGCTTTGAATGGAATTCATTATATGGCAACACGGGCAAAGTACGTTTTAGTGTTTGGGCCCACTGAATATAATCATCTTCCTTACTTGAGGTCAATGTCAGATTCAGAGTTAAAAAAGAGATTGAATGGTTATCTCTTTTCAAAGGCATTTTACTCGAGTTGGATCTGTATTTATGTAAAGCAAGTGCAGAGTTTTTATTCAAGGGAACATGTGTTTTTTATTAGATAAGAGAATAGCGTAGCACAAAGATGTATTGTAGGTTGAATATGCTGTATTATTTTTGCCGTACGTTTTTAAAGATTGTGGCTCAGATTCTCAAAACAGTGCCTTTCGGAAGGCACCTTTAGGTGCTTGAACAGTGCCTAAGTTAAGTGTTTTGATTGGCCATTAATGGTGCGGTAATTGACCATGCCATTAAAAACTAATTAAAAAAAAAAGTTGACACCGCAAGGCACCTCACATCTACGCAGACACTTACTGGCTCCGAATATCAAAGGAGGCTTGGTTATGGGTGGGGTTGACATTTTGCACCACTAAGCGTGATTTTACATTGAAGATAGGTGCTGGAAATGTAGGTCTCTAACAACCTGACCAACATTCCCCCGGCGCCTATCTTCGACGCAGTCTGTGATTCTCAAAACAGCTCCGTAGTTTGAGTGACCTGTGACCAGAGACATTTTTTTAGGTGCCGGCCAATTCTCCACAATTTTGAGAATCTGGGCAGTGAAAATGATAAACTAGATGAGACAAATTCCCTATGAGGAAAGGCTAAGGTGGCTAGAGTTCTTCAGCTTGGAGAAGAGACGGCTCAGGAGTCATATGATGAAGGTCTATAAAATAATGAGTAGAGTGGAAAAGGTAGATGTGAATTACGTGTTCACTCCATTCTTTCCAAAAATACTAGGACTAAGGGGCAAGCGATGAAGCTACGAAGTAGTATATTTAAAACAAACCAGAGAAAATGTTGTCAGAGAATGTAGTGAAACTTAGTGGGGTTTTAAAAGGGTCTGGATAATTTCCTAAAATAGAAGTCCATAGGCCATTATTGAGATGGCTTGGGAAAATCCACTGCTTATTCTTAGAACAGGCAGCATAAAATCTGTTTTATTACTTGAGATTTAGCTAAGTACTTGGGACCTGGGCTGGCTACTGTTGGAAACAGGATACTGGGCTTGATGGACCTTCGGTCTGTCCCAGTTTGGCAATTCTTATGTTCTTATGTGAAATAAGTATAAGACAATTAAGCCATTGTGACATCACTGATGAGTTTGGCACTTAGACACTGGTGGAATGAGGCATTATGACATCACAATCTCAGCTCTGGAATGTTGCTTCTCTGGGTTTCTTCCAAGTAGTTGGGACCTGGGTTGGCCACTGTTGGAACAGAATACTGGACTTGATGGACCTATGGTCTGTCTCAGTATGGCAATTCTTATGATTCATTCCCCAACCAACTCAACCTTCTTCATAGTTCCCCCCACCCCAAAAAAAATAAAAATCTGTTGGGACCTGGGCTTGATGGACCTTTGGTTTATCCCAGTATGGAAACTCTTATGTTCTTATGACCCTCAGATTCTATAAATGACGCACATATTTATGTGTGCAAAATTGCACAGTATCCTGACATGTAAATGCAACTGAATTGGCCACTGAGCCAATTAGTACCAATAATTGTGTGTTAATAATTAATTATTGGCATTAAATGGCAACATTTTGAATTTGTGTTTATATGAGGTAAAAAAATTTGTATGCAAATGAATTTGTGTACATATGAGGGGGTTGGTCAAAAAAAAAAGGGGGGGTCTTTTTACAAAGGCCGTGGTAGCGGTTTAACGCGCGGAATACCGCGCGTTAAACTACCTGCCGCGCTAGTACCTAACGCCTCCATTGATGAGGTGTTAGGATTTTAGGCTGTCGCGGGGGTTAGCACGTGATGAAATGTCCGACGCGCTAACCCCCGTAGCACACCTTGATAAAAGGAGACCTAAGTAAAACAACATAGTCTCCATCAAGGGCTATACACTTATCCCTTCTTTTACTAAGGTGCACTATGCTTTTTAGTGCACGGTAAATATTAACGCACACTAATCACACACTAAACGCTATGGATGCGTTAGCAGTTAGCGCACACATTGATTTAGAGTGCACTAAATGCGTGCTAAAATGCTTAGCATACCTTTGTAAAAGAGGGCCGTAGTCCAGTGAGTTTCCAGGGTTGTTTTTTTTTTTTTGTATCGTAGGAAAAATGCCTTATGAAGAAAACTGGAAACTTGCTGGACTAAGGGGCTCATAATTGAAACAAAAATACAAATAAAAACCCACCTAAATCAGCACTTGGACGATCATCGAAACGGATTTTAGATGTTTCTAAAAGCAGCTTAGGTGTTCTCACTGCCGCTGTGCACGCAGAGTGAAAAGGGGTGTTTTTTGAGGATTGGTTAGGGCAGGAGTTGGGTGGGATGTAGGCTGACTTAGACTTAATAATAATAATAATAATAATAACTTTATTTTTATATACCGCCAGCTATCTTGCGACTTCTAGGCGGTTTACAATAAAAGAAACTGTAAATACAATGAAGGAAAATGTAAATACAATAAAGAGAAACTTTACGTACAATGAATTAAAGAGTATAGCAGTGTATATCTCAATACAATAAAGGGAAACTTTACATACAATGAATTAAAGAATATAGCAGTATACATCTAGTCGTCCTGCAGTGATAATCGAAAGTTTGACAGGTTGCCTGGGGGTGGGCTTGGAGAGTGTTGGTGGGCTACCTTTGGGGGGTGGAGGGAGTCCAGTAGGAGAGAGGAGAAATTGGGCATCTGTCCTGCTGGTGAACTTTCAGGGGTTTGGGGGGGCGGGGCGTGTACAGCAGGAGAGATTGGGCATCTTTCCTGCCAATGAACTTTCGGGTGTTCAGGGGGTGTCCGGCAGGAAATATTATGCATGATCATTGTGGGGGAGTCGCAGCGGGTGCAGGCAGGAGAGACTGGGCATCCCTCTTGCCACGATCATTACAGGGGATCACAGCAGGTTCTGGCAGGAGGGATTGGGCATCCCTTCTGCCCCGATCGTTGCAGGTGGGTGGAATGGTTCCACAATTCTGTAACCGACGCTTATGACAGATGTTAGTTAGAGAATCGTGGAGAGTGTGGCGCAATGGTTAGAGCTACAGCCTCAGCACCCTGAGGTTGTGGATTCAAATCCTGCGCTGCTCCTTGTGACCCTGGGCAAGTCACTTAATCTCCTCAATGCCCCAGGTACACTAGATAGAGTTGGAGCCCAACAGGACATATAGGGAAATATGATAAAGTACCTGAATGTAAACCACTTAGGATTTAAGTGGTACACTGCCCCCTCCCCATTTGCAGTTTCCCTACTCACGATTTCACATAATCGCAATTTTTTTTTGGGGGGGAGGAGGGAACCCCCCCCCCATATTTTTGTCTTCCCCCCGGCATCCTGGCCTTACCTGGTGGTCTAGCTGGTTTTCGGGGCAGGAGCGATCTTCCTACGCTCCTGCCCCGTGCAGATAGCCATTAGGAAATAGCTGTAGGGAGTTCCCGTAGTCTCTTCAGGGGTCTTGGGGGTCCTATAAAGGTGAAAACGTGGGAAACAATAATGTGGTGAACCGGAAATGAGACACTGCTTGCGTTTTATGTGGATGAATTTATTTTTATGTGGATGATTTTGGTGCAACTTTGGAACTTTGACTCTTTCAAATAAAGTCCATTTAGGAACATCGTCACTCCACAGAGTTTCTTTTGGTTTTCTCTGGATTTTCTTCTCTGTGGATATCTGGGGGTCAATTCCTTTGGTTTTTTGTTTGTTTTTTGCCTCCACGTTTATAGCCCTTGATGGAGACTATATGTAACTTGCCTTTTTACCAAACTTTTCAAACCACCCTCATTTTTTGCTATGCACTAGTTTATAAAGAACCGTGTGTACATATCATAGCATACAACTCAAAAATGGGTGTGGCCATGTTAAGGGCATAGGCCGATCACGAGCATTCACTAAGGAGGTGCGCATGCGCAGTATTTCCGATTGCCAGGGATCCACCTCTAACTTACATGCCAGGATTTACACCAGGTGTAAATCCTTGTGCTCAAAGTTTGGTGCAGAAATTACCTCTATGCGCTCTATTCTATAAACTGAACTGTGTGAGGATTTTGTTTGTTTGTTTTGGTGCTATTTTTTCTGCGGTGACCAGCATTCAATTTCTGGCCTATTTCCAGCCACTTTTGACATAGCTAGCCAAGCTGATAATTATCCCCTGACCAACAAAGCCATACTGGACAAAGATAGACCTGTTATTTAGGAAGTTAGTAAACTTAGCCAATCAGCCAATGAATCTTGACGCTGACTGGCTATGACAAGTGACATGGCCGATGACCGGACTAGCCACTGAATATTAGCGGTTAACCAGCTTTGCGCTATTTAGCTGCCAGATTTTGAAAAGCCATCCAGACCCCCAGACATGTCCGGGGAAATCCAGACATCTGCTAACAATGGACATTTCCCTGCTGCCTACTTTGGGCGCCCGCAGGGAAACGGCACCTGAAATCGCCTCCTCCGATGTTGTTAATAATAATACTAATAACTTTTTATTTTTCTATACTGCCATAGTCAGATAACTTCTAGGCGGTCACATCGAAAGAAGGCTGGACATTCAGCGAATTACAAATGCATGAGGGGAATGTTACATAAGAAAAGGGTTGTAGGGGAGGAAATGAAAGAGGGGTTGGAAGGGGAAGGGAAAGTGAGAGGCGTAGGAATTGCCTGAAGATTGCTTCGGGTTTGTAGGGGGAAAAAGCGTAGTGATGAATTTGTCAAACAGAGCGGTTTTGATAGATTTTCAGAATGCGTTGTAGGTCTGTCTAGTTTTGTTTATGTAGTTTTCCAGCCAGGATTGTTGTCTGTTAGCTTGGAACATGAAGGTTCTGTCAAGGAAGAATTTGTATTTGCAGCCAGTAATTTTAGGATAGGCGAAGATGTTTTTGTTTCTGGTTGTTTGTGTAGGGTTGTGTAGAGTAAAGTGTGTTTGCAGGTAGGAAGGTGCTAGGCCCCAGATTTGTTTGAAGCAGATGCATACAAATTTGAACTGTATTTGTGCTTCCATTGGTAGCCAGTGCAGTTTTTTGTAGTATGGGCTAATGTGGTCTTGTTTTCTCAGTCCGAAGATTAAGTGAACTGCAGTGTTTTGTACTAATCAGTTTTTTATTGTTTTTTGTGGGATACCCAGGTAGACAATGTTACAGTAGTCCAGGGTGGATAGGATCAGCGATTACACCAGTAACCTGAAGGATGTTGTGTCAAAGTATTTTTTAATAGTCCTTAGCTTCCATAGTGTATAAAAGCATTTCTTCACTGTTAAGTTTGTGTGGTCAGCCATAGTCAAGTGCGTGTCTAGTGTGATACCCAGAATTTTTATGGTTTTGGAAATCG